>NW_021636094.1:0-334091 GCF_004799145.2 Neltuma alba
ATATGTCTCACCCTCTAGTTTCTTCAACCGACTTTGCTCACTGTATAAGGGACAACGGCGATGCCATTCTTCATTGTGCAATTGCAGAAGGGCATTTTGGTAAATCTAAACTATGACATTCATTCTTTCATTCATTTATATATATATATATATATATATATATATATACACATGCTTATGAGGTACTACTATAAATGCAGATGTGGCAATCGAAATACTTCACCTTTATAAAGATCATTTGAAAGAAATGATGATTCGCAATAAGGAAGGGTTGTCTCTACTTCACCTCCTGGCAGCAAATCGTTCAGCTCTCAAAAGTACTGTCCTCCTTGTTGAGCCAATTTATTGTAAGTTCTATTTCTCTGTGAAAGGGATCCTTGCCTTTCTTCTGACGCATTTTCGAGCTCCCTATAACAGCATTTAAAATGATCATTTTATAATGTTGAATATGATGAGCGGTGTCCTCCCCTTCCTTATGGGGAAAGGGAGGGTGTATAGGGTTAAAAAAAAGTTCGTTTAATGCATTATGCATAAACACAATTTTTATTTCATATATAATATTTTAATCTAAGCTTGTTAAAGTTGAATATGCATACGTGTTTGTTTGTGCAATTAATATACACTTTTCCTTTATCTTACTCCCTCTTTTTTTTTTTTTTTTTACACACCGACTATTTGATTAAACTCAAATATTAATCAGGATTAAATTTTCGCCAAAAATAATTGGAGTATGAGTAAAAATAGAAAGATAGAAGTACAGGCGAGACCTATCAAAGCAGATTTTTCTTTAACTTTTCTCTTTACATTTTTGGCTTTAATTAGATCTAGATCTGGTAAAACAACATTTTCAAAAGAAGTCTAAAATGTTATATACTACCTCCGGTCCTAATTATAAGAGCTAGTTGACTAATTTAAAGAGATTAAGAAAAGAAGTTAAGTTAGTTATTTGTAATAAATAGGTGGTATCTTTCCTAAAATATCCTTACTAATCAAGTGTATTGGCTAGATTACTATTGTTAAAAGGATTATCTTAAGAAAAAATACATAAATATGAGAGACAAAGTGGATTGGGGTCTTATATTTAGGATCAAAATAAAGTCAAACAAGGTCTTATATTAAGGATCGGAGGTAGTATTATTTTAATTATATATAACAATAAGTTGCTTTTAAATAATAATTTTAAACACATTTTGTCCTTAATGAACTATGTATGGTTCTTTAATATTCCTAAGGAGATGTCTCTATCAGATACGAAAAATGAAGAAGAGGCACACATGGTCACTTCAAATAATGAACTAACCTCTTCAGCATACTTCTGATGAAAATATGTTACAAATAATATCAAGAACTGCCACTGAGCAGCTTTCAATTTCTCTACGAACAGAGGAGGATAATGGTAAAAGAGATTCATGAAATGTTAGTTTATGATGTATTTGTGAGTTTTCTATCACCAAAAGATAAAATATGAGTAAATACTGTAACATCCTAACTTTCATATCTCTAATATTTAAACAAACTTTTATACAATAGGTAGAGGTTAAATATATATATGCAATTAAAATAATTCTAATTTTATATATGTGTATGTGTATGAGAAAATGAATAAAATAGCAATGTTAAGAAGTCCCACATTAACTAAATGATAGAAAGATGTATAAAATAGCAATGATATAGAAGTCCCATATTGACTAATCACTAGAGTGAAGGAGCTTGAGGAGCCTATATATAGGAGGTAGTGGGTGAAGTTTGGAATAAGTAAATAATTTTCGCACATATCTAAGATAGCCTCAAAAAGTGCTAGTTTTAAGTTCATTAACCGTTGGATCGGATTAAAATTTGGTCAGCCCATTTGAGACATCCGAATCATCAATTTCAAAGGTTGGATCGTCATTTCAATCTCGAGTTACAAGTTATTAGGTATGTTTTCCACTTTTTTTTTTAAAGATTTAGCAGATAGAGTCCTGAATAGTAAATTAGCATATTTAAGTTTGTCCATGTTAGATTGAGTTATAATTTGGAGGATAGTATCATGATAGATAAAAAATTAAATTCAACGGTCAGATTAAGGATTTAACTTCTGTAGTGAGAATAACCTAACTCGTATTAAATTATTTATCTAAGTCTTTCGAAGATAAAACATAAGTTATAAATTGTAGTTTTTCTATTTACGTTATGAATTTGATAATTTTAATAATCTAATCTAATAATTAAAGGATATTTAAGCAAGAAAAATCTAGGAATTGAATCTAAATCACATATATGTGTTCTTACCCCAAACCTTAGAAAAAGCCATTTGAGCTAGAATTTTGAGCAACAGTTGAAGGTATTAGAGGAGTGTTAAAGGCTAAAAAAGTTGTGAGTAGTTTACTCTAATGCTGTAGAGATCATGTTTTAATTTCATTGTAGATATAAATCCTATTGAGTACGGGCCTCGTTTGTACTTGACTATTAGCAAAAAGACCAAGTAACTAAATTTTTATCTGTTACATGTATTGGTATGAGGTTGGTGAGTGATTTTATAACCAAGTTTCGTATACATTATATTATATTTTGTATGAACTGTCTTGTGGGATATTATTTTGAAAAGGATTGAAATCGTTTGTATTGTTAGAAATTAATGATTATGACTATGAGGTGTTATTCTAGAATTCGGTTGATTATATATAAATGTGTTATTTTGAACCCTATACATCTAGTTTGGGTGGGGGAAGGAGATGATTGGAGTTATTAAGATTTATATACTAACCACGTGGTATCGGCCTCCATACGAAGCTCTATGGTTGGCCACTATTATTATCCCACTAGTTTTTCGAGGAACTGCGACACCCCACTAGTTTTTCGAGGAGGGACCCATGGTCCACCAAGTGCTCTGTGGTCTTTGGCCAATTCCACATCACTCGTGTGATGAGCTTGTCAAAGTTGCTAGTCAAATGGAAAGAACTTAACCCATGGGTCCAGTTGATGGAAATAAGGAGGATATAAGGATGGACTTGGGTTCAGGAATTGCATATGACATGGGATCTTCATTGATGTTTATATCTTTTGAATAAATGAAAAGTATGTAATCTTTTTTGAAATTATCAACTGCATGAGATTAGTAGAAATATTTGTCTTATATGGTTATTGTGAGTTGAAATGTTAAATAAATGCCTATCGACTCTTGTTAACCCTGTGTATCCCACCTGACACCTTGCTAGCCCATGCTAGTATGTGTGATAGATAAGGATTTAGTTACTGAGACGTTGTCTCATCCCTATTGTTTAACATTTTGCAAGTGAAAGCTTTAGAGGAAGGACGTCAAGGAAGGCTCAAGAGGAGTAAAGCTACATTAGCGACTTGTAGCGTCTTCTCGATTTATGAGCTATGTTGTATCTTGTATATTGTTACCTTAGGATAAATTGTGTTTAATTGATTCATGCATTATTATATCTTATGTCCTTTGAGTTGTACTATTGGGATATGTGTGCTAGTAGTTAGCCAGAGGCCTAGGATCACATGTGATTTGTTTATGAATTTATTATAAAGTATGAATTAAGATTTAATTCTTAATATTTTGATTTATGAGCTACATTATATGTTGTTTTATAACCATATTAGATGAGATTGGTCATTTTTTACATAGTTTGTATTGGAATAAGTTAAGAAAAGTTCTTTTATCCGTGATAGGATGTATAATTGGGTGCTGCTCCTTTCTATCATGGATAACAATATTATATAATTAGTTAGTGTATATGATTGTGATATAATTTGAGTTTGTATTTAGGATGGTTTGGTTAGAAAAAGTTATTTTTTAAAGTTACTATGAAAAAGTTAAGTTTATTTAGGAAGGTTGTTTCAAATACTGAGTATATATTTTTTATGCCTAAAAGTCTTGCATTTATAAACTAATTTTGTAAATCAAACTATGAAGGGCGCTTATGGATAGAATCAAAGTCAATGGTGATTCCACTGTTTGGTACAATAATAATGAGACACCCCTAGTGATTGCTGTGAAGAATGGTGTGATAGAGATGGTGGAGAAAATTCTCAAATTATTTCCATCAAGAATTAAAGATGTGAATTCCGAGGGAAAGAATATGGTTTTATTAGCAAGAGAATATAGGCAGACTGAGGTATTCAGGTTTTTGTGCAAACAGAAATGGCTATGGAAAAGTCTGTTTTGGCAAGAAGATAAAGAGGGAAACAACACCTTGCATTTGGCAGCAAGGCTTGGGGTGGAGCTTGATTGGCTCAATCCTGGGGAAACACTTTCCATGTCCAGAGAAATCAATTGGTGTGAGGTGTATCTACGTAGCTATTTCCTATTTGCTCCTCATGAGGTCAACAAAAAATTTAGAAAATACTCATCTATTAGTGAATACATTAAATTGACTTGGTGGTGCCAAAGATTTCTTTCGTCTCAGAATTTAATGCAATGTGTATATATGGTGATGCGATTTGTGAAGGCCTCAGCACCACCTGGCTTGTGGGAGAGATAGAATAGGAAAATAGAAACCCCAGAAGACATATTCAAAAAGAGTCACAAAGAACTTATGAGAAGCAAAGGAAAGTGGGCCACTAAAACCTCACAAGCATGTTTAGTCATATCGACTCTAGTTGCGTCGGTGGCCTACGCCACACGTACCAATGTGCCAGGCAGTTATGATGACAAAGGCTATGCAATCTTTAGAAACAATCCACTTACTTTTAGAACTTTTGTAGACTCTTCATTCGCAGCCTCTTATTCTCCCTGCTTTCCACCATCTTATTCCTGTCTATAGCTACTTCTCCTTCCCAATCTGTTCACACTTGGAGATTCGTTCTTTCAGACTCTACTTTGGTATGTACTTCATGTTTGGCTCCATCATTTGTTTGTGGATCTCTTTCTGTGTTGGTGGTTTCTTCCTGCTCGATGATGACTATCAAAAATTGTATATGGCTCTTTTAAGATATATTCTTTTGGTTATCGGTGGTCATCCTTTTGGTTATCACTCAACTCGCCACATTTCTTGGTCCCACATTGTCTAGCATGTCGAGGATTCCCGCCCCAAAACTCAAGACCAGTCGTCCCATTGAGTACCAAAGGACTGAGAACAAGGAAAACGACACAGATTTGAACCACCAAAATTAAGTAGAAGTCTTATATTATTCGAACAAAACCAATCTTCATCCCTTTTGTGTGTAATTTGATGTTTTCATTTATTTTCCGTTTGCACTAATACGTTCTACCATACTCTTGCTCCGTCATACTGTAGTTTGAGTGTTTTAAGTGATTGTCTTGTATTTTATAACCTTCATCACTTTTATTTTAAAACAATGATATGTGTAAGCATTTGTTATAGTTGGAGCTTTGTAATTATTATATTTTTTCAGTAAAAATAATTGTGGTAGTATATAAATGGTAATGATGCAGACCACTCACGCCTTCGAGTACCAAATGACCAAGAAAAAGGAAGTGTTCCTAAACTAGTCCTACAGCTTGGGAAAAGAATTATAAATTTGAAAGACTGTCAGAAGTGTTATCCTATGTAATGGATTGTTCTCATAAGTTATAGGTATTGGGCTTAGTCTCAAAGCCCATTCGTAGTGTCTGTTGCGCAGGTCTATATATATGGGCCTTAAGTTCTGTATTAAGAGCAGACTCATAATGTTTTCTTATAAAATAATAGAAAGTTTGGTTCTCTCTTTTTTGGGCTTCTTTAACAAAGACAAAATAAAATAGAATTTTTATTTTAGAATCAAAGAAAACCTTTTTGCTAATTTTTATATTTAGAAGCAGAAGTATCCTGTTTTAGTTTCTAATTATTTTTTGAAAAATTTCTGGAATTGTGCTTTAGTCCTTTAGGAAGGAAGGGTTACATTGACTTGATATTCTTTCATCTTACCATCTTTGGTTTTTAATATAAAAGCTAATTAAGAAGTTGGATATAGTTCTAAATATGAAATTTTAATCCACTTTTGTTATCCAAATTTATATTTAGTTTCAATGTAAATAATTAAAGAACACACATTTAATTTGTTTCGCATAATTACGTTAACTGATTTTCTTAATATTCAAATTAGTTAAAATGCTAAGGCACTAAGTTTGGTTATTAGGAGGACGCTATTGAATTGATGACGTGAATATGTAATCATGTGTTACATTCAATGGTCGTGGATTTGTCATGATTTTATCAGACGATTCTATTATTCGGATTAGAAAACTTCACAACAAGGATACAAGAGATTTATGTGTTTTTTATTTTTATTTTTCAAATTTACAATGGCAACGAGGGTATGCCTGTTATTTGTTTAAACATACGGATGGAATTGTCTCATTACATTACATTACCTCATGATCTATGGGGCCAGCGCCTCAGAATGAAATGCTTGGCTTCGGCTTTGGCCCATCACACACACACACACACGGTTCATCATTAATTAATATGATGGATGATTGCTTCCGTGCCATCATAAGTAGTGTTAAACCAGATGAACGGTGTTGGAGTGGGTTACCGATTTAGTTATTTTTATCCTGCGACTTGCCTAAAACCGTGTCGTTCTGTCTGAAAAATCTAAATCTGAAATCAAATTCTGATCTCTCATCTCATACTGGGGAAAAAACAAAACTTTAAATCATTGAACATGATTTGGTAAAAAAGGAGAAGAGCTAAGGATGATGATAAAAAATGACTGACGAAGGAAGGAAACGAACACATAAGTAGATTAGCACGTTCAAATCTTTTATTTTATTTTTCACTTTCTCCTACTTATGCCCTTCATTAAAACGGCTAGTAGTGCTTGATTTTGGATGGAGAAGATGCTTTTGCCTTTCAGAACAACTTGAATCTTAGATATGACAACGCAAAGCATTTCATATTATCCATCATTTCGTTCAAAAAATATAAAAAAATACATCAAAAACATTTAAAATATTTATTTGACCATATTTTTAAATAAAAATTAAAAAAAACTTAATTACATGTCAAATGGCAAATATTATTTTTTAAAATAAAATGGTTTATAATAAAAAAAATATAAAAGTTTTGACATGTCAAAAACCATTATTTTTATCAGGAGGGGAGTTGATAATTAAAACATGAAATATTAGATACCTTAATTAAAATTTTTAGAAGTTAGGGAGGCGGTGTGCAATTGATCTAAAGTTTAAGTGTTTTCTGTATTTTAACCTAATTTAAAAAATGGCAAACATCTTCCAATGTTTAATTGAGCCAAAAAGATTTAAGAAAATAATGGGAAAAACACATGAGAGCTGGATACCTGGGAAAGGGCTGGCCCAATTTTTTTTTTAAAACACATTTGTTAATGTTGTTAAAAACTTTTTGAAAACAGCGAAGGTCACGCTCACACCTTCCCGCAAGCGCGCATGGTCATATTATAATTAAAAAAATCCAACTCACGAGAAGGTTTAGATCGTCTCCAATAATTTTATGTATCTTATTTAAAATAAATTTATTCTAATTAAAATAGATATACTGATGCATATATATCTATATATATACATTTAATAGTTTTTACATTAATATCATCATGAAAGTGTTAAAAAAGAAGGAGTAATATCGCCCTTAATTGTTAAAAATATTAACCCATAACATTAGTTTTTTAATGGTTAATCTTAATGTTCTCCTTCATTAATACTTTCATATCAATACTGATCCTATAAAAATTTTTAGGATAAATATTAATGTTTAAATAAATCATCGTTAGGTGACCTATGATCGTCAATGATATAATTTATTTACACATCAAAGATATGAATTGGATCAATGTCATAAATAATATTTTCTAAACTATTAAAGTCGAGAATCTACAATAAATTGTTGGCAAAAAAATCTACACTAAATTATTTATTTAAATAAATAAAATGATGTTCATTTGATCCTTTTTTTGTCAATGTATAACATTATCGGCAATCGTTCATTATTTTACATTATTTATATCTTTCTCCTTGAGGTTTAAAAATTTTATTTATTTAACATTTCAATTTTAAAATTAGGATTTCAATTTTTTATGCGTTTTTGTGGACAAAAATAATGAAATAACGTATAATAGTGTTCTAATAATCCTTAACACTTCATCGGTAACGATCCAAAGTGGCATATACTCCAATAAAAGATTAAGTATCATTGACCAAGAAATTAAAAATAAATTTTATTTAACTCTTGATTAGTATATATTTTAATTTTAAAGCCCCTGGTCAAAAAAATTTCTCAAGTCAGAATGCATTTTGTAGGAGGATAGTATTCCCAAGATTTGGCCAAAAAATCTTAAAAAAATATATATCATAAATTTTGATCCAGCTATATATTTAGATTTAAAATGGATGGTCGAAATTTAACATGTCATAAAATTATTATTATAAAAATAAACTTAAATTGTTAAAATTTGACATGCGCAGTTCATGATTATAATATAAAAATTTTAAAATTTTAAATTATAAAATATAAATAACAATAATTTTATGAAATGCTAAATCTAAAACCATCTATGTTTTGATTCAAGGGTGTATACGGGTTTCTGAGGATTAAAAGGATTGGAGAAAAAGGAAAGGATTTAGACCAGAAATGTTGAATGCTGATGGGTCGTTGAGATTGAAATAATAATGGAAGAGTTACATTTCTGGCCAATATATATAATATGATTATGAAGTGACTCTCATATTGACTATTACTAGTCAATATAAATAAGTCATATTAATACACAAGTTCGTCAAGTCTTTTTAATTTATAAAAACATCCTGGACAAGTGGACAACTACTTTAATACTCTTCTCTCTCTCCTCAATTTATTTTTAAGCGGATGTAAAATTACCTGCTCCATTTTCAAGTCATATTAAAGTAATATGAGTCTCTTTCACTTGGTGGCTAGTTACAAGCAGCTCCAATTTGGTCTACTTCCAAGACTTGGGTACTTAAAAGAGGATATATGGTCTACTTGTCTTCTCATCCTTCACACCAATTATATGTTAGGATTTTCCCCCAATTTCTCCTAAAAATTAAATATATTATTTAAATTTTAATTATTCTCAAATAACTATTTTTATTTTATAATTTCAATTTTAATTATTCTCTAACAATTATCATATTATAAACATATGTAAATATGTATTATTCAATAAAAATAGTATCATTTTCAGTCATTTTACATCCAAACTTATTTTTTGTTAATCATCAAAACAAGTTTCAACTTGTTAAGCTGACTTTTTTATAAATGTCAGTCACATTATACTCATTTTTATTTTAACTCATATTTACAAAAATCTGATGAAGTAAAAGTTACTTTTGATTTAAACACGCACTTACTCGGCTTTTTTATTAATTGAAATTAACCCATATTATTAATCAAATGAAATTGACCCAAAAGCAAGTCTTCCACTTTTGCTCATCCTTCTTACGCGTAATTTGCTGATTGGTTGTTGAAATTGAAGTTTCATTGAATTGTCTTTTGGGATGTCACCGTCGGGTAGAAAAAAGATTAAGGAGGATGTAGGGTCTACTTGTCTATATAATGCCCCTGTTTATCTCTGTTCTCCACACTCATCCCTGCTTCTTTAAGATTTGGTTTGGGCGAAGTTGCAATCTCATTCTCCTATTTCTTTAATTTAGTAAGCCTCTGCTTCTTTGACATCGTTAACTTCTTATTGGTTGTTATTGGTTAATTTTTCTCCTCCTTCTCCTCCTCATTCATCCACTCTTTCTTCTTCAAGTTTTCCTTCTTTTGGGCGTCATGGTTATATTTTCTTTTTATGGGGTTCTTGTTTGGTCTGGTCTTCCATAACTATGACCTATAGTTCTCATTGACATAATTTAAATGTAATTTGGCAAGGGCCTAAATTCAGTAGTCATTAAAAAAAAGTTTAAATTATTGACCAGTACAACGAGATTAAAATTATACCCGAATTTACATATCTATTGTTGCTTTAGTTACGGGATTGACAACTTTGATGAAAGTAAAGTAGAGGTGTGCACAAGGAAAAGGATTAAGATCAGCAGTTTTCTATCTGCCTTTCTTCTTCGTTTGCTCTGTTACGTTCTTGAATGCTCGATTCCCTACAGTGTTACTGTATTAGTGTTGTTTATTCACTGGAGAATTGACTGCATTTTAACTTTAACTTCACACACTTCAACTGATAAGTTCAAGAAAATAATAGTCTACAAAACAATAAATTATAAATATGTAACTTATATTGAGTATTATATTTTGACCTTTGCAGCATTTATGTATTTATTTATTCTGTTTTTCTGAAGGTCTTTTCTAAATGTGATTGATTTTCTCTCTTCAAGATTGGGAATTACTTGATAGCTGATCAAACCTTGCCGTGTGTGTGTGTGTGTGTGTGTATATAACAACCCCTTCAATTAACTTGTTCATCGAAGTCAATCGTGCTCAAGATAATGAGTTCGTTCGAGAAACTGCACAGTGATGCCATGGGAGGAAAATGGTCAGAAGCATTTGAAAGATGCAAGCAAGAGAGGGCGCTTTGGACAGCCCAGATAACAGGGACGGGAGACACAGTATTACACATGGCTGTGTCTAGTGGGGAAGAGAAGGTGGTGGCAAACATGGTTGAATTCTTAGTTGAACAAGAGAAAAGTTTCCCCCAAAATGGTGTGGTGGTTACAATGGACGAAGATGATGAGGAAACGTGGAACATGAATACCGTTCTTGGTGCTGAAAATGATAGAAAAAACACTCCTTTACACTTAGCAGCAATAGAGGGGTCTGTTGAAATGTGCAGGAAGATCGGTGGCACGGATCGCTCTTTAATTGCTCACCGGAACATCGCCGGCGAGACACCCCTTTTCCTAGCGGCTCTCAATGGCCACAAAAAAGCTTTTCTTTGGCTTCATTATCTGTATGTTGGAAGCCATGAAGTTTCTTCAACTGGCTTTGCTCACTGTATAAGGGACAACGAAGATACCATTCTTCATTGTGCAATTGCAGAAGGGCATGCTGGTAAATCTAAATTAATACTCATTCTTTCATTTACTGTGAATGTACTTGCGATGATGAAGTACTACTAAGTGCAGATGTGGCAACCGAAATAGTTCACCTTTATAAAGATCATTTGAAAGAGATGATGAAGCGCAACAAAAAAGGGTTGTCTCCACTTCATCTCCTAGCATCGAAACGCAAGGCTTTCAAAAATACTAGCCTCCGTGAACTACCAATCCTTGCTGGTCCAATTTATCGTAATTTCTATATATGGCTGTGAAGGGAAGCAATGCGTACATGTGTGTCTGTAATTTCGAGCTTCAAAGGACATTCTTTTAATAATTATTATATATATATATATATATATATGCATATGGCTTGTTTGTTTGGAACTTTTGTAGGGTTGTGGAAAGTTAATGAGAAGAATCAGGCCACAACGCTTGAAGAATTGCGAGCCATGAAAGACAAAAGTATACGCTTCACGCGTTACTCCGCAGCTGTTTTCTTTTGTCCATAACAAATGTGCGTTTATTTTAATTCGAATTAGCTTAAAGACCTTGCCTTGAACAATTCGAAACTATGATACTAGAAAGAGATGAAACATGGAAAAAAAAATCATTTAATCCCTGAAATTTTAATTCGAAGAACTCAGTCCTCAAATTTTAGTTTGATGCAACTCATCAGTACTGACAAATTTTCTGACTAATTAATATTTAATTTGCAGAACATTATAAAGGAAAAAACGTTTTGGTCAAATTTATGAAGCGCATCGCATTTAACCTCCTCCAGGTTCCTGTGGCATTCCTGCAGTTAACATGTTCTAACGCAGGTAGGGCACGCGCAAGAGCGCACATTTAATTAAAATCATGCGCATATACATATATAGGCACGCTGATAAAATTTGTATTGATTGATTATTAATTCAAAATTACATGCACCATGATGTTTATCACTACAGTGAAATAGACACTGTTTAGATATAAATTTAATAATCTACATTTAAAATTTTTAACTAATATTTTTTAAATAAAAAATTATTTTTTAAAAATTTATGGTTGAGAGATTAACTTTATTATGGATTATATACCTAGATTATGCATCTATTTGAAATTAAAATTCTGAATTGATAATTTCTAAAGAATAAAATTATTTTTTAAAAACTGATAATTAAACTATTATCTTTATTTTAAATTCTATATTAATTCATTAAAATAATTGTTTTTAGAAAATAAAAATAAATTTGGATTATTCAAATTAGATCTAAATGGTATGAATTAGTTGCATCTATCTATCCCCATACTCAAATTTTGTGATGCATGTGTGCGTACGTTAAATTATTGATGATGATGATGCCCTCATCTATTACGATTCTGAACCAACGAATGCACATTTTTATTTAATATTTGGTTTAAGGTACAAATTTACCTAGGAAGTATTTCACTATATACATCATGCTTAAAGTAGTGCAAGAGTATAAACTTTTTTGGGGTGCAAGAGTATAAACGAAATTTTTAAAGTGGTGCAAAAATACCATGGCCTTAAGTCAATTAACATTGACTGTTTAGCAAACATATAGGTCAAGAAAATGATGTAAAAATATAAATAAAGTTTTCAAAATCTTACAAAAATGCCATAGTTGTTAGAAATTTTATATGTATTTTTGCACCATTTTAAACAGTTTATATGTATTTTTGCACCAGTTTTTTAGTTGACATGTTTGCAAAATATTTAATGTTAGTTGACTTAACAGTTATGCTATTTTTGTACTAGTTTGTAAGCTTCATGTTTACTTTTGCATTTAAGAAAAATTTATGGTATTTGGTGTCCCTTACATAATGTTTCATGGGTAGATTTGCATATATGTTTGTGTGCAATTTAATTCACGCTTTTCTTTCATATTACTTAGCCTTACTTTTTATCTTATTTTTCACCGGTTATTTGACCAAAGACAACATTTAAGGACTAAGCACGCAATTTTAATAACTAGCTAAAGTACAAATAAACATACATGGCACCCATTTCTCCCAACATTATTTTAAAATTTTTTTGAAATACGCTGCTTGAATCCCCGACGCTCTCTCACTTGCATTTCTTCTCTGAAAAGTAAAGACTCTCCCCCCTCTCTCCGGCGCTCCGCAGTCTGGAGTCTACATTTGTCTCTTCCCCCACCTCATGCCACTCTCTCTCTTCCCCTTTCCTCCCCAGTGGTCATATTTTTCTTCCTCCTTTTATGTTTTCTCAAATAAATTTTACGTTGATTTTTTTCATTCATAATATTTTATTTACCTTTTCAGTTTAATTTAAAATATTAGAATTAAAAGCTATACATATTTAATTCTATTTTTTCATTTATAATATACGCCATCGATTTTCTTCATAATATCTATATTGATTTAAATATGAGAATTATATATGAGATATTATGAAACAAAAAAATAAGTATATGCGTGATGAAAGAAATAAATTAGAGAGACATTATGAAAAACCAATAGCATATATTTATATTTAATTCAAATTTTTTTCATTCATAACATATGCTCTTAATTTTTTTCATTCATAACATATTCTCTTAATTTTTTTTTCATCCGTAAAATCAATGTAAAATTTATTTGAGGAAACAAACGAGAAGGAAGAAAAATATGAGAGAGTTGGGGGGAAGTTTCTAGAGAAGTGATGCAGGTGAGAGGGTATCAAGGATTCAAGCAGCATGCATTTCAGGAAAAAAAAAAATCAAAATAATGGTGAGAGAAATGAGTGCCATGTAGATTGACATATAGGATAAAAACATTTCAGCTGTCATTATCTCATTGGTCAGAGTATAGATGAAGTAGCACTTTGAGTGTATGTAAGAATTTCTCAAAGAATAGTGGGTCTCAGCTGATATAGGTAAGACCCACCAAAAAATTATACCTTTAAATAATACTATCTCTGGTTCTAAGTATGAGATCTCATTTATCGAATACAAACAAGGTCTAATAATTAAGATCAGAGGTAGTAAATTTTTTAAAACATTTTGTCCCCACTAACCTATGGGTCTTGATGAATAGTCATAATTAGATGGTGCAGTCCATTTTGTATACCCAAAATGAAGAAGATGCACACATGGTGGCATCAAATAAGGACCAAACTCCTTCACCATGCTTCCAAAGAAGATATGTCACAAATAATATCAAGAACTGTCTCGGAGCAGCTTTCAATTTCCCTGCAGACAGAAGAAGATAACGGTAAAAGAATTTTTGAAAATTCCAAGATTACTTTATAAACCATTGTTATTATTATACTTTTCATATATACCACTTGACATTTCGGGAATCACAAACCATTTTTCACCTGCAATGATAAAATATATTGGGTATATTCTTGTGCCAAATAAAAAATCCTGCAATTATAAACTAATTTTGTGATTTGGACTGTGAATGGCATTATTGGTGGATAGAGCTGGAGTCAATGCCAGCACCAGAGTCTGGTACAATAACAATTGACACACCCCTAACGATTGCTACCAAGAATGGAGTGATAGAAATGGTGAAGGCAATTTTCGAATTGTTTCCGTCGACGATTAAATATGTGAATACTGAAGGAAAGAACATCTTTCTATTGGCTATAGAATATAGGCAAACAAATGTATACTGTTTTTTGTGTAAATGTAAATGGCTAAAGGAAAGTTTGTCCAGGCAAGTAGATAAGGAGGGAAACAATGCATTGCACTTGGCAGTGAGTCTCGAATTTGACCCTAATCGAGACAAGGGGGAAGCATTCAACATGCAAACCGAACAGCTAAGCTGGCTTTACGTGGGTATCTAATGGATAAATTTAAAGCATATCACTGTTTCAAATATTTATTTGATATTAAAATAGAGACATGGTAAGTTGATGTTTGTATATATGGTGATGCAGTTAGTGAGGAAGTCAATCCCCTACGATTTGTCTACAAGATACAATAGAAAAATGGAGACGCCGAGAGACATCGTAGAAAAAAGTCACAAGGAACTTATGAAAATCCAGCAAGAGTGGGTGGCTAAAACCTCAGAAGCATGTTCTGTGGTGTCGACCCTTATTGTAGCAGCAGCCTTCGCCACACGTACCAATGTACCAGGTGCCTATGATGAGAAAGGCTATGCAATCCTTAGAAACAAGCCACAAGCATTCAAAATTTTTAAAGATTCTTCATTTGTGGCCCTCTTCTGCTCTCTCATTTCCACCATCTGCTTCTTGTCTATAGTTGCTTCTCCTTCTCATCGATATTTTAATGCTCGTACGTTCGTTCCTTCCCGATTTTACTGTGCTTTGTACTTCATGTTCGCCTCCATTGTTTGTTTGTGGATCTCTTTCTGCGCCGAGGATTTCTTCTTGCTCCATGACAACACTCAAAAATGGCACAAGGCTCTTCCAACTTATATTTTGTTCTCATTGGGCTTCATCCTTATTGTTGGCTCACAGCTCCACAGATTCCTTGATCACAAATTGTCTCGGTTTTTTTCGGATCACCCCTCCCCCTAGAATCGAGCTGATTTCTCCCATTCAGTGCCGAAGAACCGAGAACAAGGGAAACGGACCAGATCTGAACCACCAAAATTGAGCCCATCTCTTGTATTATTCAAAGAACATCTACCTTCATCACTTCCATCGTAAAACCTTTTGTGTGATTTGATGTTTTTACTTGTTTTCTATTTCTGACAATATGTGTTGGAGGCATACTCTCGCCCCATCACATACTGTAGTTTGAGTTGTATATTTTTTTCAACCTCACTTATATTGCTTCCTCATTCGTGGCTTTTGGGGTTCTCATAATGATCGTCTTGTCTTATTCAAATGTATGACTTACCCCTATTGAGTAATTTAATTGATTGGATCGATTAATTAAATAACTGGGGTAATTATCAGTTGTAAATGTTAAAATGTTTAAGCGCGAGCGGATTTAAGTTGATGTGGAAAGTTTCACATTGAATAACACTGGGCTTAATAAATAACATATATGATCCACCAAGAAAAAGGAAGAAAATAAAGTTGCGACGGATTGAAACTAATTGTTCAAACAAAAGCTTAACATTAGTAAAGGGCGTCCAATTTGCAAAGTAATTTACCTGTATCCTATTAATATATGTATATATATAATTCATTATAAACTGTTATAAATGAGGACACAAGAATGCCGGCAAAGTTATGTTCCATATTTTTCCTTTATAAAGGAATTATACAGCTTTAAAATGAGTCCAAGAGCATCTCATTAGGATAAGTGTGTCCCAAGAAATGAGTTTTCAAAGCCAAAGATCTAAGTAAAATTGGAAAGAGAAACAGAGCACTCTAACTGAAAAAATTAAATTATATTAGATGGCGCATGTGAAGCCCAGTTTCATATTTTTCCTATAGAGATGACTCCTTGAGTTTTAAAAGGAGACAAGAATGAGCTCAATACTATATTTTTAATTAAGTACATGTTATGAATTTTGGAATTTAGCCTAAGATTCTGCAAAACACCAAGAAATACGTGATTGAGCTTCAATTTTTTGAGGTATTTCTTATCTCTAAGTAGCTTATAACAGAAAGCAAGATGTTGCATTATTGGTATCCTGTTACATAATTTTTTCTTGTAGAAGACATTTAAATTTTTCTGCAAATCACACATCACATTAATCGGAACTCTATGAACAAGAGAAATAAATTTTCCTAGTTAGTATGTATTGAATCTATTTTTAATACATATAACTGATGAGGCAGTTTTTAAGGTTGGGATTTGATCCCACTACCCCTTAGTCATTTGGGCCAACAAAAGAATACCATTGGACCAACAATGATTTCTTAATCATATAATGCAAACAAAAATATAAGATGACTTTTTATTGTGACTCTAGCCCGTGACAACAATTTATCTAGGGATGACAAGTCTTAATTGAGAAATAATGAGTCTAAATTTGACATTAACAAAACAACTTTTTTTGATACATAACAAGAAATAACATGTCTTGATTAGAAAATGACAAGTCTAAACTTAAGATTAACAATGTGTTTAATCCACTTTCATTATTCAAACTTAAAATTTCCAACAAAGAGTAGTTTTAGTGTAAATGATTAAAGAACACACATTTATTTTAAATAACTAAATTAACTAATTTGTTTAATATTTAGATAGTTAAAAAGTTAAGGCAGTAAGTTTGGTTATTAGAAGGACTTTATTGAATTGATGATGTGAATATGTAGTCATGTATTACATTCAGTAGTCATGGATTTGTCATGATTTTATTAGACGATTATATTATTCGGATTGGAGAACTTCACAACAAGGATACAAGAGATTTATGTATTTTTTGTTTTTATTTTTCAGATTTACAATGGCAACGAGACTATGGCTGTTATTTGTTTAAACATATGGATGGAATTGTCTCATTACATTACATTAGCTCATGATCCGTGGGACAAGTGAACACTCACAATGAAATGCTCAGCGTCGGCTTGGGCCCATCACACACGCACACACATGTGGTTCATCATTAATTAATATGATGGATGATTGCTTCCATGCCATCATCCATCAATTTATAATAAATTTGAATATCATGTTGTGAACGTTGCTTTAAGCGGGGTGGCTTATTTATTGTTTTCACATTGATGAACAACACAATAACATTCACAAGTTGGTTTAATTTACACATTACTTATCACTATTTCCATTTTTTTTATTTTAATTCATTTTTCATTTTATTTCTTTCTTTAAACTATCGTACTACAGCTAGAAGAGCGTTAATAAATATAAGAAAGGGCTAATTGACAAAATCAAGAAGCACTCTACTAAGAAAAACACACGTTCGAATTTCGAGAAATACAATTGTTGAGAGAAATTTAACATTAATACTTTCAGCTTGACAATAATGAGTATCAAGTTTAAAGTGACTTGAGGAACTCTTACATGCACCAAAGAAAAAAAAGCTTATGGACAAACATGTTAATGCCGTCGGCAACGTAAACCGTGCAACGCAATTACGTAATGGCTTTTTGAGGGCTAACAACATTTATATTCAGGCCTAGGGCCCATGTCCTGGACTTCAATGATCTGACAGATTAGAAGGTGTTTCATGGGTTGGGCTTTTATTTTCTTCGTTTGAAATAGTTTTAATTAAGATAAGGGCATAACAGTCTTTACCTTTGTTCAAATTTTTAAACCAAATCCATTTAGCTTCTTGTTTCACCTTTTTCTTGGGAAAAAAAATATTTCTAGCATCAGATTTAGTGTGGCAAGAATGTCTGGGCCATTGGACATATAATATCTACAATTAGAGATTTTGTGCCACCTAAGAAGTCCAACACAGGGGTGTTGCTGGGATAACCCCATCCCTCCCGCAGCTGTCCCGATCCCGGGTAAAACGGGACATCCCACGAATTTTTTAAAAAATTTTTAATGAAAAAAATTGCATCGCTATTTAAACTGATATTGAATAAGCTAAATCGGTCAAAACTTATGTTAAACTGGGTGAACCGCATTGGAGTGGGTCATCGATTTAATTATTTTCTCCCACCGACTTGCCCAAAATTGTGTCGTTCTGTCTAAAAAATCTAAATCTGAAATCAAATTTTGGTCTCTCAATCCCAGACTGGGAAAAAGAAACAAAACCTTAAATCATTGAACATGATTTGGAGAGGAAAAAAAAAAGAGAAGAGCTGAGGATGATGATAAGAAATGACTGAAGAAGGAAACGAACACATAAGTAGATCAGCGCCTTCAAATCTTTTTTTTTTTTTTTTCAGTTTCTCCAACTTGTGCCCTTCGTTAAAATGACCAGTAGTGTCTGATTTTGGATGGAGAAGATGCTTTTGCCTTTCAAAACAACTTGAATCATAGATATGACAACGCAAAGCATTTCATATTATACATCATTTCATTCAAAACAAAATAAAAAAATACTTCAAAAACATTTCAAATATTTATTTGACCATATTTTTAAATAAAAATTTAAAAAAATTAAATTACTTGTCAAATGGCAGAGATTATTTTTTTAAAATAAAATGGTTTATAAAAAAAAATATAAAATTTGTGACATGTCAAAAACCATCGTTTTCATCAGTAATTTTTACAGTAGGGAAGTTGATAATTAAAACATGAAATATTAGAGTCCTTAATTTAAATTTTTAGAAGTTAGGGAGGTAGTGTACAATTGATCTAAAGTTTAAGTGTTTTCTGTATTTTAACCTGATTTAAAAAATGGCAAATTATCTTCCAATGTTTAATTAAGCTAAACAGATTTAAGAAAATAATGGGAACAAAACATGATAGCTGGATACCCGGAAAAGGGCAGGCCAAAATTTTTTTAGCACATTTGTCGATGTTTTTAAGAATTTTTTTATTCTAATTAAAATAGATGTACTGATACATATATATCTATATATATACATTAAATAATTTTTTAGATTAATATCATCATGAAAGTGTTAAAAAAGAAGGAGTAATATCGCCCTTAATTGTTAAAAATATTAACCCTTAACATTAGTTTTTTAATGGTTAATCTTAATGTTCTCCTTCATTAATACTTTCATACCAATACTGATTCAATAAAATTTTTTAGGATAAATTTAATGTTTAAATAAATCATCGTTAGGTGACCTATGATCGTCAATGATATAATTTATTTACACATCAAAGATATGAATTGGATCACTGTCATAAATAATATTTTCTAAACTATTAAAGTCAAGAACCTACACTAAATTGTCGGCAAAAAAAAAAAAAAATCTACACTAAATTATTTATTTAAATAAAAAATGTGATGTTCTTTTGACCCTTTTTTTGTCAATGTGTGCATTGTCGGCAATCATTCATTATTTTACATTTTTTATATCTTCCTCCTGAGGTTTAAAAATTTTATTTATTTAACATTTCAATTTTAAAATTAGGAATTTAATTTTTTATGCGTTTTTGTGGACAAAAATAATGAAATTACGTAGAATAGTGTTCTAATAGTCCTTAACACTTCATCGGTAACGATCTAAATATGGCATATATTGACCAAGAAATTTAAAAATAAATTTTATTTAACTCTTGATTAGTTTATATTTTAATTTTATAAATCCCTGGTCCAAAAAAATTTATAAAGTCAGAATATACTTTTTAGGAGGATAGTACTCCCTAGATTTGGCCAAAAAATCTGTAAAAATATATATCATAAATTTTGATCCAGCTAAACGGCAATATCCAAGAAATTTTAATTTACTCATGCAAGCCGAAGTTATGGCGCATTTAAGAAATAAAACCAGTGCTCCACAGTTCAACTTATACCATAAAAGTTAAATTGATCAACAAGACTTTCACATATTATTTATTACTAATTTATTCGGATATGTTCATTCTAAATGGTTATGTAGAAATAACCAAATTTCTACAACCAAGTCATCTTCCTGTTCACATTGACGAGGATAGGAAGAATAATATATATTTGGCAATGTTAGATTAGATGATTTTGTTTTAAATAACAAGAGTAGGTAGCATTTTATTATAGTCGCTACAACGGAAATAAAAACTATCAACAACCACTTTAAATAATAGTTTAAGTAACCAATTATAAATTTAAGAGATAAAATGAATTACTATTTTGCATTTAAAATCATAACTTATATATTTAAGATTGAAGAGAGTAATAATTAAGGTATGAGATAATCATATTGTTCCCGACAAGCAATAGCTAATAATCGGTCAATGTATTAACATGGTTAGCCGGATCTTCTTATTTTATAACCTATCTCTATAAAAGCACATGTCATGGGCATGACATATGAAAATATTATGTTTACACATCATCCTTGTAGTGTCATTGTCGATGGAGTCTCATGATATGCTAACAGTTTTAATATTTATTCTGGCTTCAAATTGTTATTAGATATTTTAGTCAAAATCCCTCCATAAACTAAACATAGTCCACGAAATTATATATAAATCTCCTGAAATTTATGTTATGTATAGAAAATTTTTTAAAGCAGTAAAAATTTATATTCATACAGATAACTCTCTTATTAATATCAGTCCAAAAAAAAAACTCTCTTATGAATAGTTTTATTTATTACTTGTTTGCTTAAATCTTAACATTTAGGGGGCTTATATGCATATAGTTATGTCAAAACGTGAGGGGTAAGATACACAAAAAAAATATAATTTAAGAAGTATGTATTTCATGATTGTGGTTTATCCATATTTTGAAAGTTCTTCGGGGGAAAAAAAGTAAGTTGAAAGTTGAGGTGAATTCGCTATAAGTTTTGAAGTTGACTTTGTACATATTATTTAAACTTTATGGGAGTTTTGGTATAATTTACGCTTTAGTTAATTAAATAATAGCATATTTCAAATTTTGTATAATTAAATAAATCATCTTCGGCAACTTATTGTCATCAAAGATGTAAATTACTTACATCACAAAGATATAAACTATATGCCCACATTATTGAGGTAACCTACTCAACTCAACTCAATTTTCTTAATTATAAATGAATATTTATTATCTAAGGAAAAACTTGCGCACGTGAATTAGGAATTTGAAAGCTCTTCATTCTTTCCCTTTAGTACAAGTCAACTTTCTTGAATTGTACCAGATCAATCTCGTAACTAAAGGTACAATAGAAATGAAAAATTGGATTCAGGTATATTTTTATGAAATATTGCAAATGATATATACAGAAAAAGTCAACAACACAAGGAACCCGAGGTTTACCAAAGAAACAGCAGAATGAGATTCTGACTTCACTTGCCACATCTTAAAGAACCAGAGTAGATGATGAGGTGGAGAAGAACAAAAAACAAAGAGACATTGTATAGCAGACAATTGTAAGTAGATCAACGACCTTTCCATGAGCTTCGTTTTAAATAATAATATAATACTTTATATATTAAAAAAATCCGGACTAGACCCTAAATTGGCCTAAACAATGCCCCACGTTATAATCAAAACTATGAGTGGGCTGGTTACAATCATAGTATATTTTAATTATACACTAAATATTTTAATTAACAAAAATAAAAAAATAAAAAAATTGATAAAAAATAAAATGATCATGATAAGAAATATAAGTTGAGTGTAAAATTAAAATGTAAATAATTAATTTCAAGTAGTAGCAAAATTAATTTGCCCTCAGTAGATTTGAAGTGGATTTATATGACTTGAAAATTAGACTTATTACCAAACTAGGGTATTAGTATGACTTATTTATATTGACTAGTAATGGTCAAGATGTTAACTTGTAATGCACGATATGTTTTTATATGGCTAATATATTAGTAGGCGAATGATTGTCATATTTCATATATATTACGACCTCCGCTTCCTAATTTAAGAGTTACTTTAAATTTTAATTTAGTCCTAAATACAAGACCCAATTCACTTGGTCTCTCATATTTTTCCATTTTCCCAAGGTAGTCTTTGTAATAGTTGCACATATTAAATGTTTCATCAAATAGTATTTTTAACTAATACACACGATTAACAAAGGTATTTTAAGAGAAACAATACCTATTTATTATAAGTAACTAACTTAACAAATTTTTTTATTCTATTCAAATTAGTCAACAAGCTCTTATAATAAGAACTAGAGGTAGTATCTTATATCAAGATTAACACATCCAGAAAACTAACAACTTTTCGCGCATATATTTTCACTTTCATTTTTATTTTTCTAATGTATTTTTTAATTCTGCTCTACATGGCAGATCACTATATTTTTATATTTTTTAAAATACCAATAAATTTAAACTCTTTAAGTTACTTAAAATGGTGTAAATGAAAAATATAGATTATAGTTATGAATAAAGACTAGACCAAGCGCGAACGCCAGAAAGGAAATACAAACCGTACGACTCCCAACAGAAGAAGGAAAGAAACGAAGAAGACAAACAAGTTGATGATCTTAAAGAACAAGAGATGAGTCGAAAAACCAAGTAGAAAAGGGTTATGAATTCTTTGTAGTGTCTATATATGCAGAGCTCAGTATATAATTGAAAAAACAACACTTTATGACATTTAGAATTTAATTATAGTCATAATATATTTATCTTTCTTTTTTAATAGGTTATTTACACTTGAACATGCACAAAAACAGAACAACGATTTAAATCCGATGAAGAGGGGGAAAATAAAGAGTCATTACTGAGGAAAAAGTAAATAATCCCTTCCTAACAATAACATGAGTATTTACGTTGGGGAAAAAGGAAAAAGAAAAACATAAATATTTAGGTCCTGTTTGGTATGTGGAATTGAGAAGTTGGATTTGGGACTAAGATTGAGTAATCCTAAGTTTTCATGTTTGATATGAGATAATGAGGAATCCAATTCCATTCCCAGTCCTTTCCTTCATGGGATTCCTCATTACCACCTACCCCATTGGTCCTGCAATATCTATCCCAGGATTAAAATGGTTTTTTACCAAAATATCCCCTCCCTCCCTTTTCAGCGTCTTCCTCCTTAGTCATTGTTTCAGCCATTTCCTCCATCTCCAGTATCTGTATTCTTCCATTTGTATTCGTCAGCTCTGGTTCATGGTGTCCTTCTCTCTAGCACACCTCCCCAACCTCATTTTCCCAGCTCTGTCTAATTCCTCTTGCCTTTAGTGCTGCCATTGTTCGATCTGAATCTCCCTCCTCTCCCTTGTCCAAACCCTTCACTACATCGAGGCCTTCAAGTACCAGCATCGATGCCGCAAGCTCACCCGCTATCAATGCAACAATCAGAGAACCCAGAAAAAGACTCAGAATATGGCGGAGAAAGAAGAAGAAGAAGAAGGAACATGCTTCATAAGTCACAGTCAGGCTGATGTGAAACTTGAAACTGAGAGGATCCGTCGTCGTTATCAAGATTTGCATAAACAAAAAAAGATCACTCTAAATTGTGTGGTGAGATAAGATAATGACGACTTTGGGTTTTGAGATGAGAACAGAGAATAGCCACAAAGAAGGAATGGGTTGCGAGAATGGCGATGGACTGAGTGTGGGGGTTGAGGTCGGGGGTGTTATTGTATTTTCAAAATTAATGGCTACTTATAAAATAAAAATAATGAATCCAATCGTTTCAAATATTACTCTGTACCAACCACAATTTTAAAGCCTAATCCCACAACATTCCCACCCCCACTCTCACTCGCATTCCCCTTCCCACTCTCACTGCCAGTCCATCAAAATGTAAGTCCTCCTACCAAAGGGGCCCTTACATCTTCTTAGGTTTGACTTTCCCTTTCGCTCCTTCCTCAAATTTTTTGAATTACAAGGGTAAGAATTAATAACCTTTTTTTTTTTTTTTTGCCAACAGCAAGAATTAATAACGAGAGGTTATAAGCAGAATCGAATCGAATGCATCCATCTTCCAGTTTTAAAGGAATGCCAGTATACTATGAAAACACGTTGGCCTTCTTTCGCATAGTTTTTTTCAAAAAAAATTGAGCAATAGTCTCTTGCAAAATTTTTGCCACCCTATATGTTATTCTCCTTGGACTCCAGAGATCACTTTTTTTATTTTTTATTTTCATGGAAATTAGGAAGTTATTTTCCTTTTTTAGAAATATCATAAAATTTTATGTTTAATGTTAGTTCTTTGTAATTTTTTTTTTGTGTGCTGGCCAACCTTCTTTCTTTAACTTACGGCAAGGGTCTTTTATCTAGTTTACATAAAAATGTGGTAGTAAGTATAGTTTTTTTTTTGGACAACGATGTATTATTAAATATGGGTAATTAAAAATTAAACATTAATTTGTTGTCTATAGTAGTCTTGTCCAATTATGAAATCAGTCTCTAGATTTTAATTTTTTTTTAATGGGCGCCGTACTAAGATTATGTCCGCTAGGCCCTCCTTTCTATAATCTTAAAGCTCTCGTTTTGGAATATAGATCTTTGGGGTGTCCTTTTTTTCGATCAAATTTGAGGTCTCTTGATTATTGAAGAAATATGTCACTATGAAAAATATTCCTTGTCATTCGCTTCGGCTTTTGCCAAAGATGCCATTTGAAGTGAATAATGTAGCGCATAAAATGATTATTATTATTATTTTTTATGATAGTAAAAGCAACTCAATTTGACGTTTAACATAAAAACGTACAATTATAATCTTATTATTAATATATGCAAAAATGAAATATTCATTTAGCAAAAATGCAAGTGTTAACCTTGTGAAATTCATGTTATTTCAGCACCTTTTCCCTTAGTTATCATATTTTTTTGGTGCATTAATGCATAGTTGGAAGTATTTAGGATAGGAAAATGTGCATTGTTGATACTTGGGCTAAAATTGTGATTTTTTTGTTAATTGTGAATATTTTGCCCCTAGTCTATCAACTTGGTTTTAATAGTTTTTCTTGCTTTGTTAGGCGGTTGAAGCTTACTAAGGGAGCCATTTGAATCAGATATTAATCCCATGAAGTTGGAAAGATGCATAGGAAGCCATGACACATTAAAAAAATAAGAAAAGAAGAGATGCAAAACAGAGCATTCTTGGCCTCAGCCAACAGTATTCTAGAGAGCAATTGGCCACAACTAAGGAAAATATTGGCTGCAGCCAACGCAGAATTATTGATGCTCTGCGTTTTGAAGACAGCATGTGTTTAGGGCTCCATATGCTATACAATTCGAGGGATGCGGCATTTTTCACCATTCTTCACCTCTGGAGGCTCATTTTGGGAGGTTGCTCTGCTAGGGTTTGAGATATTTGGAGCTATGGAAGCCAAGATTTGAAGATTTGAAGAGATTCAAGCCTATTTTCTTTGGTTTTGCTATCTCCTTCCTCTTTCCTCTTCATTTTTCTGATATGGCTGTAGTTGTTCATTGTAGTTATGGTTGTTTTCTGAACATGAGTAGCTAAGCTTCTATTCTAGGATTATTTTGAACCCTTGTATGGATTAAATACTCATTTTCCCTTTATATTTGTGATTAATCATATGATTATGTTGATTTTACTCTATGCTTAATGCTTCTTGTTGATTGGTCATCAATGAGATTGTTGGGTTCACTTGATTGATGCTTGAAAGGGCTAGGTTGAGTGTAGGACCTGGGTAAAATTGTGTGAGAACTTGAAGTTTGCAAGTTGAAGGAATGGTTTTGTTAATGAGATAGAGATATACTCATTAACCTCACATGGTCATATAAGGTTTGCAATGAAAATTGGGGTTTAATTAATGAATTGAGAGATTAATAAACTAATTGAACTAAACACCTATTTGGAGACTTGAGAGAGCACTTGTAGGTAATTTAGTGTCCTTGGCTAGCTTAATCTATAATTAAGAAGCAAGTATATGATGGGGATTTAATTGAGTACTTTTGAAATACAAGGGGGATAAATAATCCTAGGATCCATTTTGTCCTCAGAGTTGAAGAATCACTTTTTCTTTTTCTTTTTATTAATTTCTAATTTTGGAAATAGTTTCCCCTCACTCTTGATATATTTGTGTAACTCAAATTAGGTGAAAGCGTGATAATCAATACTTGACCGGGTTTTATAACCAAATCCTCGTGGGAACGATACTCTACTCATCACTTTATTACTTGTGACGACCCGTGAACTTGCAGTGCAAACGTTAGGATTTAGCTCATTAACCTACTAATAAGCAGTGACGAACGTGTGCCCTCAACCCAACACAATTTTCCCCCAATTCTTGGCCCTCATGAATCCAATCTGATTTCCTCGCTGCTACCATGTGCCTACCGAGTGAAAGAGACTTATATAATTACCTTAATATGACTTGAGAATGGAGCAAATAAGATAAATTGAGGGGAGAGAAGAATATTAAATTAAACTAGCCAGTAATGGTCCAATTCTATATATATATAATTTATTCTTTAGTTCAAATATGGCTTTCATAATTACTAGACACCTCAAAACCCATAGTTCATCATCATTCTCTTCATCCACACTCTAATCACCAACCATGATTAAAAATGATTGTTATTATTTTGGTATTATGATAAAAACAATTAGGTTTATGTTAAACAGAAATATAAAAAATTATAATTTCATCATTAATATGGCAATAAAAAATTAAATATTTATTTATCTAAAGTTACAATTTAGCCCATTAACCTGCCAGCTTTGGACCTGCCAACTACGTATACCACAAGAAATAGACTTTTGTTACTTTAACATGACTTGTAAATGGAACAAGTAATTTAACATGCACTTCAAAATAAATTGCTCCGAGACGTGTTTTTATAACAAGCCTTTTCTAACTAGTATGTATATTAATAAGGTTTGTTTATATTGACTAGCAATGGTCAAGATGTTAACTTTTAATTAAGAAGTATGATTTCCTTGTTTTCTATATATTGTCTCTTTGTTTTTCTTTCTTCTCTATCTCATCTTTCCACTCATCTCTTGTTACGTTCTTCAAGATTTGGTTGGAAAAGTTATAATCTCATTCTGCTATTTCTTTGGTAAGGCTCTAGTTCTTTGTGTGATTTACTTTTGTCTCTGGGTAAATCCTCCCCTTTTCAGTTTCGAATTGATCTTCTTCACTTGCAATTGGGTGTCACGGTTATATCGTCTATTTGGGAATCTTGTTTGGACTAGTTCGATTTCCATAGAACTAGCTCTGACCCATAAATATTAGGGAGAAAGACATTTAAGAACCACCAAAATATACGAATCTAAAAATGATATCTCAAAATGACTTAATTCCAATGAAGTCCCTAAATACTATTTTGAAATTAAGTTTTGTTTTTGGGTGAAATGATCTAATTACTTCTACTGAAATTAGTTGTCCTTGCCTTTTTTTATTATTATTATTTGAAATGTTAAAGTTGTTACTTGTTCAACAGTTGTTTTAGGTCATTTCGCTTTTTCAAATTTTAGATTTCAAATTAAGAGCTCTAGGTCCTTATGAATTCACTGTAATTAGACTATTTGCATATTTCGGGGGTATTTTCATGTCTTTCTCCCTATGTAATTCTCATTTACGCCATTTCAATTTAAGTTAAAGAGTTTATACTATTTGAAAAAAAATATCAATAAATTTGACATGTAATGTGACATTAAAAAGATACCTGAATTCAAAAAGTTACATTTCTATTGTATAATTTCGGTTACGAAATTGAGTACAATTCATGAAAGTAGACTTGTACTAAAGGGAAAGAATGACGAGCTTTCTAGTTCCTAATTGACGCAAGTTATTATTTGGATAAATATTCATTTATAACTAAGAAAATTGAGTTGATTTAGATAGTTACCTCAATAATCTGTGCACGACGTCGTTCAGTTCAGAAGCATGCTTTTAAAAGTGAACTTTCGATATAACCCAAAAGTCTTTTAGGCTTGATACATACTATATATGGTCATGAAAATTGGTTAATTTTCATCAAAGCCAATTGCGCAGGACACAATGATGAACTCCAACGATATCGTTCATCAAGAGGAAGTGGAGAACTTATGTAAAGCTGGCAAGTGGGCAAAAGTCCTTAAGATGTACGAGGAAGAAAGGGATCTTCGTACGGCCAAGATAACTGCAACAGGAGACACCATATTACACATGGCAGTGCATAGTAAGAAAGAGCATGTTGTGGAATCATTGGTGGACATAGTTTGTGGTGGAGAGAAAATGAATGAGCAGGACAAGAAGCAGTCGGCGTCAGTTTCATCGGTGGATGAAAATGGAGATGAGAAGTCCGTCCTTAGAGTTCAGAATGAAAAAGGTGACACTCCTTTGCATTTAGCTGCTTCAATAGGAAATGCTGAAATATGTAAGAAGATCAGCGGCGTAGATCCCTCATTAATTGCCATACCTAACGGCAATGGCGAGACACCTCTCTTCATGGCAGGTCTCGATGGAAATAGAAAAGCTTTTCTATGGCTTCATTATCGGTATATGGAAAGCCCTGGAGTTTCTTCAACAGACTTTGATCACTCTATACTAAGGAGGAACAACGACGATACCATACTTCATTGTGCACTAGAAGAAGGGCATATCGGTAAATAGAAGCAAATTATTCATTCTTTCATGTGTGTGTGTATATATTACTGTGTTTTAATGTATTATTTATTCAAGTACGTGCACATGGTTTGATATGATTTCGTAGATGTCGCAATCGAAATAGTTCACCTTTATGAAGATCATTTGAAAGAGATGATCAAGCCCAATAAGAATGAGTTATCTCCACTCCATCTCTTGGCAGGAACCCCTTCAGCTTTCGAAAGTAATGATCTTCTTGATCGATCTTCCGTTGTTCAACTTCTTTATCGCTGTAAGTACATAATGTCTTTAATTTATGTGATATCACGCTTGCAACAATCTTGACAATTTTATGTCCTTTGCATCCAAACGAGTTGTCATATCATGCATTTTAAGCTTCCACTGACAATTCTTTCTATAATGTTTCACAATACACATTAAAAAATAGAAAGAAATGCAGTAGAGGAGCTCAAGTTGTCAAAATCTGATAAATTAGGTAGATGAATTTGAATCAGCTGGACTACAATTGAGTCCCAAGATGAGAAGGAGAAGATGGTAGGGACAGACATTTGTAGTCTGGTTTGGATGGTACGTGCATGAAATGTCTTAGTTAACAATGCATCACCATAAAACTAAATTGATAGATTATATTTTCTTGAGCCATCACCAACCTAACAACATGTCAATAGCGTCCTATTACGCCTCTTAGAAACTCCATTTTTCATTGGACTGCCAAGCATAGTTAGAGCTCCTTGAATTAGCCAGATAGATTTTCAACTTCATTCATGTATCATCTACATGCTCAAATTTATGCCGCATTTAAATGGAGAGAAAACTAAAGAGAAAAGAAAACTAAGGAAGAAAATATATAGGGAGAGAAATTAGTTTTGCCCAGATTGGATCAGGTGAGAAAAGTAGGGAAAAGAAGTGTATTGTCTGATACAAAAAACATATCCTACATGCCACAAGATCAACGAAAGCTTTGATATTAATGAGGGATTCACTGACGGATGAAAGAGAGGAGAGGGCATTTTTTTTCCTCTCTCGAGATTGACGGAGAAGGATATGCTTTGGAGGTTATGATCTTCCCAAAAAAAAGTCCTATATTCACTCCCTTTCCCATGTACGATAGCTATCTCCCCCAATATAGTATATCACAAGTATTTGCCCATACTTTTCATTATTTACGTTTATTCCCCAAAATAGCTTGGGCCATAATGCATCAAGTGTGAACCGGGTATAGCAACATTATTAAACTAAATGGATAAAAGAGGTGTTAAGAGGAATATATGAAAATGTTTTCTTTCTGAAAGAGGTACTTATATTTAGTACATAACAGTATCTCAAATAGGATTACCTCCAATTAGATGGTACTTATGCGTAGCAAAAAAAAAAGTTGAATTTGGCTGATATTTCTCTTATGTATGGCCTCAATTTTTTTTCTCAAAAAAACACGTTTCTCAAGAGTGCAAGTTTAAATTTTATATTACAAAAATAATAATATGCGTGCGACTTTTGGTTTGTTTGGAACTTTAAGGCCCTTTTAGAGTTAAGAGAAAGAAGCATGCTACGACGAAGGAAGAATTGGAACAACGTGAACGCGAACCACGCCTTGAGGCCCTCATTAAACGATTGATTGTTCGTATAGGTAAGTATGATTTACAAGCGTTATTCTTTAGTTATAACTACTACAATATATGAAGCGAACGATTAATAAACCAAACCACAGATAATTGCGAGAAGCCAAATCTCACGATGACCCCTACACATGAAAACCTAATTCCCAAGACTACCTTTAAAGCCTTCAAAACCTAGGATTTAATGCTAAGGGTCAAGTTTAGGAAACTTACCCAGGTGGTCTTGGCCTTTGTATAACTCCAGGAAACCCCAAAAATGCATAAAAGTTCACACCGTATATAGGACCACAACTTTATTTTTATAGCCATCCAAAATAATGTTTAATTCCACCTGATCACCTCAGGCTCTTAAAGCCTTCTCTGCCCATTTTCTAAGCAATATAAGACTTCTTGATCGAGGTCCATCTCCTCCCACCAAACCGTCAATGTTGGAATTTTTATTAGAGCATAAACTATTTTTAGTATCATCATCATCATCATCCTTCTAAACTTGAGAAAAACAAAACTTACAATGTTACAACTACATACCCTCTTTCAATTTTAAATTCATTTGATTAATAATTGTTAGCCCATGGCTAGGGTGATAATACCTGGGGGTTGGCCTAGGGTGGGGTCAACTCATATGGGTTAGGTTAGAAAGTGTTGTTTGAAGGCTTACCCTGTCATTTTTTGCGAGTTGAACCTGCGGGTTTAACCCATATTACTAGCTCTACCCATGGCTTTTCATCTTTACATGAATCACATATTTTTGTATAAACCAAACAAAAGTCACCAATCATGATAAAAGAATTATTTTTGTAATGCTGAAAAACTCATGCACTTCTAAACTTACGAACTCCAGCAGAATTATTGTATTATTATCGATTTTAGCTATATAATCTCACTATTTGAGTCAAATTTCCAACATATGAGTATTATCTCCATTTCTTATTTCTTTCTTCAAATTCAACAAAAATTTTACATTAACAAAATTTAAAGGGCGAATGTCAATAGTAGTATATGGTTTATTCATGCATGTCTAGCAACTACTACTTTCGGTTCTTAATATAAAACTCAGTTAACTAATTTGGAAAGATTAAAAAAGTTATCAAATTACTTTAAAGTATTTATATTTATCATTTTTTTAAACTAATTTACTTCACTTATAAATTGATATACAATCTAATTAAGTAATAAATTTTGTGACTCATATTTTCAGATCGTTTTGTTGATTATCATGAAACATCCACTTGGGCGGGGATTAGGATTGCAATTGGGATTCTGCTGCTTCTTTTGGTGGTGATACTGCTATTCCCCCCAGCATTTGTAGGTACGCCATGTCAATGTGCACAAAAGAGAATCATGAACATATATAAGCACACGTATATGATTTATATAGCTATCTCTATAACTACTACTACTATTCCCAGTGAAAATTAAAGTCGGCCCAAATTAAAGCAAGAACTACAAAGAGAAGGAATGCCTATATACAAGAAACTAGAATGTCATGAAATCTTCGGATAAATTGTTAATTAAAAGACTCTAATCAATAGCATTACTAAATGTTCCCTTTAAAGTTTCCCTGGCCCCCCTCACAAAAATCACTATTGTTCTCTTTAGCATCTGCAATGTCCTCAGTTTTTAATTTGTACATGCCCAAACCACATTAAATGATTTTTACGTGAACTCTCCCTCTTATGTGTTTATTACAAGTTTTAGTTTTTCTTATATGTCCATGAATCTATCTCATTAAACCGCAGTTCAACCAATTCCGTGCTTGGTACAGATCAAAATACCAGCACTTCACAACAAATTCTCTTAACAAGTGACAACGTTATTTTCTGCATGCCCCCCAAACGAAAAAACTTCACCTTCGAAGGAACTTTTTAGTTCCCATATTTCCTTCTATATTGGAGCTAGAGGTCGATTGGAAGGCCCTAGTCTGGTGTTAATAGTCTAAAATATTAGACGTCTTAGCTACTCGATATAACTAAACTCACCAATTCTGCAACCATTCACTTTTACTTTTCTCTTATATTTACATTTCTCTTGTTATTAGACAGATTATCTTCTTTAATTTGAAATATTTTCTTAGCAGACATTTCATTAAGATATTATAAGTGATGATTCGTGTCATGATATATATATATATATATTTCTTCTAATTCTATCCATCCTGTGTGTTACATGAGTTGATAACTACATTCTTATGAGTATTTATGTAGTGGAACTATTGAATAAAAGTAATTCATATGCCGCTCTATTGAAATTTTAAATGTAAGGAAAAATCCTAATAATATTATTGATGGGTTAAACTCCATGGCCAAATAGAAAAGTTTGAATGAACATATTTTATTTTAATTATACATAATTATAAATTATTTTTAAATACCATTTCGTTAAAAGTATTTTGCTGCAACTGACTCGGGGTTCTGAACTTTGGATTCTGATTCCTAGAAATGCTGTTGCATAAGATACGAAACTTGAAGGAAAAGCACACATGGTCTGTTCAAATAGTGGAAAAACTTCTCCTGCATGCTGCCCCTGAAGATATGTCAGCAAATCCATATGAAAAGGACAGCGGTAATTAATAGATTTATGAAAACTCCAATCGTTAGTTCGTAGTTAAAGCATAATTAATTTATCATAAATATATATAACATGACAGTTTAGGATGAGTAGTATTAATCATTCTTGACCTTCACCTCGCTGGATTATCAGTGCGGATTAAATGGTTAGTTAATAATAAAATGTATGGACTAAATTACGTCATCAATATCTTCTGAGTTTTTTGTTCAAATCATTTATACTTTCTTAAAATAATTTAAAAATTTCTTTGAAAACGAAAATGTAAATTATACAAAATATTCTTGAATATTTTTATTAAATTACAGAAACATTCTTTCTATTTTCAAAATGCATGCAAGTTTTAAAATATAAATTAATTGCAAATATTTGTCATGAGCGATTTGAAATTGCATGATCCTTTTTCCTATCTTCACGAAAAGTTTGTGCATATTTGAAAAATAGAAATATATATTAATCTAATTTTAATATATATTCAAGAGAGATTTGTTGAATTCAATCTTCATTTGAGCTGAAATTGTGTAAATTTTGAAACATAAAGGAGATGCCCAAGTAATTTTAACAAATTTTATGATCGGATGAACATTATCAATATCAAATATTTTATTATCGATCTAACTTTAACAATCTGAATTTAATTAGAATTGTATAACGTACTCTTAAAAATTTTTCTGATTTTGTGTGGAATAGTCCATGGGCTTTTTTATTTAGCGTTATTTTACACCTATAATCCTCTCTACGTTATGATTGACATCAAAATTACCTATATATCTTCAATGAATAATGATCGATCGAGTTTGGTTAAATAATTAATTCAGTCAATTGTAGTCTTTTCGTTAGGATGATTTTTATCTGCGACAACAACGTTAACAATCTAATTTTGTGATTTGGACTGTGAATGATTGGATAGGGCCAGGGTCTAAAATAGTTGACACACCCCTAATGATTGCTGCTAAGAATGGTGTAATAGAAATGGTACAAAAGATCCTAGAATTTTTTCCATCTGCAATAAAAGTTGTAAATGAAGAGAAAAAGAACATAGTTCTATTAGCGGCAGAAAAGAGGCAGACCAAGTTGTATCGGATTTTGCGTGGAAATGAAAAGCTTGACAAAAGTGTATTTAGTCGAGTGGATAAAGATGGAAACACTGCATTGCACTTGGCAGCCAGGCTTGGGGTCCACCTAAATTGGCAGACAACAACCATGGTAGAGGAATTCAAGTGGTTTGAGGTGCGTATCTATTTACTATATATTACCTCCGGTCCTTCATATAAGAACTAGTTGACTAATTTGAGTATATTAAGAAAATTAGTTAAATTAGTTATTTATAAAAATAGATGTTGTCTTCCCTAAAACACTCTTACTAATTGTGTCTATTAGATAGAACTATCATTTGATAAAACTTTTAACATATGCAACTACTCCAAGGATTACCTTGAAAAAAATGGATATGTATGAGAGATAAAATGAATTGGAGTCTTATATTTATAACCAAATTGAATGTCAAACTAGCTCTTATATTAAAGACCAGAGGTAGTATTAAAATTTCTCTGTCTTAGCCATGAAGTCTAATAAAAAATTAAGATGCCGATTATCACTTTAGATCAAAGATTTATTCAAAATGTTGGATAAATAAGCATATTATGGTATATATTTAAATGGTGATGCAGTTTGTGAAAAGGTCAGTGCCTTCTGATTTGTGGGAGATATACAACAAGGAAGGGAAAACCGCAGAAGAAATCTTTAGAGAGAGTTACAAGGAATATATGACAAGCGATAGAGATTGGTTGAATCAGACCTCGCAAGCATGTTCTGTGGCATCAACCCTAGTTGCGTCTATGGCCTATTCCTATATCGTGGCAGAGAATTTCGATGAAAAGAACTACCCAGCAATTGTGGCCCTTTCCTTGTCCCTCACTTCCACCATCTCTTTTCTGGGCATACTTGCTTTTCGTTCTCAATCTCTTAAATTTTGGAAATACGTTCCTTTCATGCTTCAAATTGCTATTTTGACCATGTTCGGCACCATTGTTGCTTTGTGGATCTCTCTCATGCTCCTTGGCAAATCTTTAACAACTTACGCAATTCTTGGCTCACCAATTGCCATCCTTACCATTGTCTCACTACCCATCTTCATTGGTCCTACGTTGATGTCTTTGTTTACCAAGGTTCCACCCCCTGACCGCAGCACCACAAGTGCCATCCGCTACCGAAGGCCCCAGAAAAAGGAAAACGAAACAGATCCAAACTCGCAAAATTAAGTTCATGTCTTGCTATTTAAACAACGCAATCCATCATTGATCACTTTCATTTGAAAACCTGTTGTGTGTGTAGTTTGAAAGTTTTGTATCCCTTTTGTTTGCAATTATGTGTGTGTAATGAATAAGTATACTATTCCAATATTATGGTACTGTACTTGGAGGTTAATTTGTGATACTTATTTCTTGGGCCTCACTTATACATCTTCTTTTCTGGGGGTTCTCATAATGATGCCAATCTGCATTGTGGCTCAGTCATTATATGTAGTCTAGTAGTAATTAAATCAGACTCATATTTCAGATAGGAGGAATATAAAATTATTTTTGTGGGACCCAAGTGCCATTCCTTCTAATTTCTACATCCATCCAAGCCCTTATCCTTGTGCTAGCTTCGCACTTTCCCGCACACTTCTTCTGTCACAAGAAATTTCTGTGCTCTATGGTAAGTACATCTATAGATTTCATTAATGGTTATATGCTATTCTAAAAGTTTGATGCAAGTACTTTTTTTGGGTTTGACAGTCGCCTATGGCCTGGTCTAGTCTGGCCTGTTTAAAAATAGGAATAGGTCAAGGCTTTTTAAAGGCTTTTTTTTTTCCCCTAACAAGCCAAATCTAGGTTCTTTAAAAACCCTTTTAAGCCTGTCAGGCCGGTTTGAGCCTGTTATAATTTTAGTTTTTTTGGTACAGTTTATAATTTTATTAATCATTAACTAATCTATCCTATCCCAACGTTTTTTATCAGACCTATGCAGGCAGCGTGATATTGTTTTGCCGTAAAGAGCAGATTGCTTTTCTAAACAAGTAAAACAAACACCAGTCTAAAAAAACAAACAGCAGCCAAAAAGAAATAGTCAAACAATAAAAAAGTCTTCAAATAAGAAACGACCCAGGGTCCAAATTAAAATTTCTAACGGGAGAATCTTTACCAATCAGCAAATGCAACTGATGAGGATATGTAAGTTTATATCAAGTTTTAGAGTAAATTACATTATTTTAACTATATCTTCGATATGTAAATTTATATGAAGTTTTGGAGTAAATTTTATCCTTGATAACTTATTAATATTAATAAGAATCAATATAAAAGGCCTTCTTTATATTTGGGGTAAAAAGACCCTTTTAATGAATTTTCTTTTTGAAAAATACAGGTTTTCTTAAACAGGCTTCAAGCCAAGCTCAAGCTAAGAAAAAAAAAAACCTATGACAAGTCACAAGCCAGGGACCAACTTGTTACAAGATTGGCCTGGCCTGTTAAAAGTGAAACCTGACCTGTTTCCACGAGTATGCAAGACTCAGCACTCTTCCATTAGTATTTATTTAATTTTTGAATTTTTGAATTAAAGGGGTGCAAGCACTATGCACTAATAACAGCTTGAGGTTAAAAGTGAGCTTACTAAGTGTCGAGGGTTCGATCCTTGGAAAGTTTTAAAACTCCAGGCCGGCTGTCCCACCCATCTACTCATCAAGGTCCCCACAAGTCAAGGAAGGGATTAGCCATTGGGTTCAAGGGTGGATAACCTGGGAATACTAATCCAAAAGAAAAAGTGAGCTTGCTTGCTACAGGTAGGCGAATTGGCTTATTATTTCAATTTCAACTACCCATCAATATTTCCGTCCAATATAATTGAACATGACGTGATTCTCAATTATTGAACATTTTTTATGCCAATATATATATATATATATAATAGAATATTTTGCCAGGTCATCTGTTGACTTTTTGTGGTTCCAAAATCTCATATCCACTTCCTGTGTGAGTGTGACACTGTAAGGAGAGAGAGAGATGAACATTTCATAGAGGCATTAAGAGGGAGTATGGGAGAACAATTGAGACAACTTTCAAAGAGCCCATGCTTTTACATTTTTAAATTTAACCTTTACTCTCTCAATTCAAAATTATGAGACACTTTTAATTAATTTACACTCTCAATCAGTTAGTTAATAATTTTTAAATTTATTTATTCTATTCATATTTTCTCTTACTTATCAGGGCATCTCAATTATAAAACTTTATTAATTGCACTTCCTAATTGTTCGCACCACAAGTGCTATAACATCGTACTCTATACACCTAGACGAAAGCAGATTTAAAAACTCTGGTCGAGAGTTTACACATAAAAGGTGACATTTTTAAAACGTTTTATCTAACTTTGTCTCAAAACTTATAACTTTAAACTTTGAAAGTTTTATATGATATAATAAGACCTGAATTCATACTGCTTTGATCCAATAGCAACAACTATTTATCAGAGCCATATAGATGTTACTTCAGAAAACTCTACTTTTTTGTTTCAGCCCTAATAAATCATATTTTGTAAATCCTAAACCATTCATACTATCGATTGGTCATTAATATATGCATATATGTATGCTAAGCTACCCCCAAACACTTCTCCTTATGGAGGTACATACATCCCATAAGTAGAAATTACATAACTTCACCAAAATTGAAATATAAGCATCACAAAAGGAAGGGGGAAACAAACACATAAAACATTCAAGATTAATGAACTAACTAAATGCTAAGCTCTTCTCTCCTTCCACCTTAGCTAAGGTTACACCAACTTCTCTTTTCCTTTGGATGAATTGGGCCCTCTGGTTAAATAGAAAGGAGGGGTGAGATTCAAAGAATCCTAGTAGCAATAATCATATTTCATATATTATGCATGGTATAAAACTAAGCATGCAAAATAAGCTATGGAGAACAACACTTTACAAAATAATTGAACTAAATAACCAACTGAGGCATATTCGTTATCATTTAACTGAATCTCATATAACTATTGTGCATAACTAAGTAACTGAATAACTAAACAGCTGCTAACTGATTAACTGAGATTAACTAAGCATATACATACTGATTAACTGAACAGCTGCTAACTGATAACTAAATAACTGAGTAGCTTCTATCTGATTGACTGTATAACTGTGCAGCTGCTATTTGATTAACTAAATAAGTGTGCAGCTGTTAACTGATTAACTATTAAATGCGCATATACTGGATAACAAAATGTATGCACATGGCCATGGCAATAGCTGGTAAGGCAATTTACATGTTCTCATGCTTAACTATAACATTATGGCACAAACACACATGCAACCAAAGCAAAACATATAAAATAATGATTAGCTACCTTCCGCCTACTCTCCTGTGCAAGTACCTTGCTCTTGGTTTCTTCTTGGTAAACTAGGACACCAATTAAATCCTAAATTACAAGTACATATATCAGGTGAGTTAAAATTGGGATTCTGATTAACCCATAACTAGCTAAATCTTTTTATAACCCTCGCTCAGGTGTACTCTCATCTCTTAAGGTGGTTGGTCATCTTGGCCCAAAATTTACACTTCATCTACATATTTCCAAAGGTTTCTAACACTTCCCCTTTCTTATGTTTCTCTTAACTTCTTATTCTATTATGATTTAGTTAAGAGAGTACGATGTAACTTAGTTATCAACTCTTCATGCTTCTAAATAATTGCTTAGTATGCAAGAACATAAAACAACAAACTTAAATCATCATTCAAATCCTCTTCGATCATAAATAGCTATACAGAACATTAACTTGACATCTAGAGATTTTTCAAATTAGTTCCACAGGTCTAGTTCACTCTTATACATTCCACAAACATGGATGGTTTCATCAAGCATTTCGGCTTCCTTTATTATCTGTTTTGAACATTCAATCTCACTCACATAGCTAAGAATAAGTTTAACATCTAAACATATAATTCAGCGACCGTACTTGAGCATTTGTTTAACATTATATATCAGCAACTTTATATTTGTAAATACCAAACAGCAACTTTTGTTAGATTTTTAGCTCTAAGCCTTTTATTCTATCCATTATATTAAGTCTTTAATAATTCACACATTGTCATTCTTAATGAAACAGTGACTGTTTTATGTCCTTAATCTAAATTACAGAACATGAGATTGTAATATTAACATAATCAGTTCTTACGCAGCAAACATGACTACTCTTAATAGAATTGAGAATTCCTAACTTTTGGTTGTCACTCTGACCATTATAGATGTAATAACCTGAAACTTTTAAATTAAGTAATAATTATATAAATTGTCACAGCTTGAGTACAAAGAGGAGGTGAGAGATAGTTGGCAGCGAAGGGTGCTAAAAGATTAAAGGTCCCAGGTTTGAATCCTCCATTTGTTTAGGGAAAATCTTTTTTTCCTATTGTATAAAAGTTACTTAAATACTAAAAAAAAATGAAGTGGCATCAGATGTTTCACAACGCCAACATTTTTTTCAGTGAGAAAAGGGAGTGGAGGTAGAAGTTTCTCGATTTGAAGCTAAAAACCCTAGCCATCCTTCACCTACGTCTGACTTGACCGTCGCCGGCGTTCACTACCACTGTCTTCTCCTTCATTCAAGGTTCTATTTTTTTCCTTCTTCTCTCTCTCTTTTCTTCCTTCTCTTCTCCTATTTGACACTAATATCTGCTTCTTCCTCCTTCATATTTCAGTTCATTGCTTTCTTTCTCTTTCTTCTTAAGCGACTTTCATGGTTGTAACACAGGGAGGAGTTGTAAAATTTTTCAGGCGCCTCCAGTATCTCTTCATTGCCATTTTCTTTCTGTTGCGATCAAGAGTTATGGCTATTTAAGGAAAATGGTTCTACTCTGCTAAGGTGCACGATCAAAGGCATTTAGAACCCCATTTCTTCTTCCTTCACGGTTACATCTAGTTAATTTCAGAAAAGAGAAATCTTGAGCCTGTTTAGAAGAAGTAGGAAGGATCTTATGTGTTGAAAGGTAACTTATAATTTTTGATCGGAGGAATTGTTTGAGGCTTGTGATTGGTTGGTGTTGTTTATTTTAATTTGTATGATGAGTTTTAATGAAGAAAAAAATGTTTGAGGAATTTCCTTAGATTGGGTGAATGTTAGTTCTACGAACTAATTTTGAATGCCTCTAAGATGTTTGGTAAAATGCCTACACGAGAGAAAGAATTATTGGTAGGTGCTTCTATGATATCTTGATGGAGGAGAGTAAAATAGATATTATTTAGATTAATTAGGATATAATCATTGGTTTCAATGAAGTGCTTGAAGGAAGTAAGAGCTAGTTGCTCTTGTATGTACAGAAATTGAATTTGATTATTAGGGGATGTGCTATTGATGGGAAGCAAAAGAAGTTACATGTAATGTTCCTAGCTCACTTGCTAATCCGTAGATGTTTCCGATATTCTTGGTTCGGTTTGCTAAGTTTGGTTCAGGTTGTTGATAAATGATTTAGAAAGTACAAGTAAAAGTCATATCATTTAAAAAAAAATATTGATCCTAAGGTGATAAGCATGACTATAATCTGGTTTTTTTTTAATGATAAACTGAAGTACGAATGTGATGCCAATAAATTTATAAATGAGAAGGTCTGTGATTTATATAAGTGGAGCTTTGACATTTTGATTTTGGGTTATAGGGGATTGAGGAGTGAACTTATCTTAAGGTTTTATAAAACCAAAACTATTTAAAGGTGGGAGCACAATAGGTGAGTGGATAGCATCCCATTATTATAAATTTTTACGAGTAAGCTTTTATTGTTATTGACTCAATCAGACTTTCAGTCTTTTTTTTTTATATTTTATCAAGGTGATCGTATTTAAAATTTTGTCAAATTTGTCTTACTTATTAAATGTCTTAACATTTTACCTGTTGAAAGAATAATTTCGCTTGTTATGTCGAACAAGATTTATTCTTAATCTTTACCATGTACTCTTTTAATTAATAGTTACGTTTGGATTTCGGATAGAAGTTTTGAAAATTCGTATCCTAGGGATCATTTGTTACAAAATCTTCTTTAAAGGATTTATATTAGAGATAATATATTTATCCATGTATTCATATGTCAGTGATGATTGATTCCCATGCATGCTTGTACATATTTTGAGAGATTGAATATAGAATGATGGTTACTAGCGCAGTATTGTTAGTACTTGGCGTGCCATGGTAAATTCGAACTCGCTTGAATATTCGTGGGCGTCGTTCTCGTGCTTGTTTCATGGCTTCGGCTACGCTTGTTTCGTTGCTTCGGCTACGCTTGATTGGTTACTTGCCCCTCGTGAACTGTGTGTCCATACTCGTATTCGTGGTTTCAAGCCGTGCTTGTTATTTCGTTCTGTTGAAGTCCTACATGTGATATAACCTTTTATATTATTTCTGTATAACAAGTTGTTCTATTATGAAAATTGTTTTTATTGATTTAATGAGTTTAATCACATATTTAATATTTTAATTTATGATTGTACATTGTATAAATCTTAAATACTTTGCCATATTAATACTCAAATTTAAATTTATTTCATTCATTTCTTTAGTAATGCATTTAAATTTGATAAATGGGATGTTATTCACCAGTAGATTGTTTTTGGCTTCAGATAGCACTCCAAACCCTCTGCCAGCTGAGCCATGAAGAGCCTTATTGAAGATCCAGAACTTGTGAATTTATTTTGAGTAACCGCTAGCTAATGTAGTCACAAGAGTACATTTTTGTCTTTATTTTATTAATTAGATGCTCCACGTAATCTTGGGTTAGGTCCTAGTCTTTTTGGTTATTTTGGAACGTAATTATATACATTGGTATTGGGGAGCAGACCTCCAAATATTATTCAAAAAAATGTGCAGGCTGTCATACAATTATCGGGGAAGTTTGATTTACAGTGTAGATTCTACAGAAAATTTCTACAAGTAGTTTTATATTTTGGATTATAACAACTATGTGCTACAGATGAAAGTTTTGTTCAATAAGATCCTTCCATTTATGATTACCTTAAAAACATTAGTTATATAATTGTTTATATATGTTTAGGCTTAGAAGTGTGAGATCTCTCGTATATCTGCTCCAAGCACCTTCAAAAATAGGGGTGTGACAGTTTGGTATCAGAACCTGGTTTCTTATTGTTACGTGGAGTAGGGATTCTTCTGTGGGGTCTCAATTATCATTATGAACCTAGGCATAACTATAATTAAGGCATCATTGATGGCCTTTTAGGTGGTTTTGTATTGTTATTTATCTTTTATAGTGCGTTCCACCAAACTATTTTTGTTTTGAAGTTGAATATTTCTTATGTTTTTTAGTGTAGAAAAAATGCCACCAAGACATCAGGTAGCTGCTAGAAGTTCTGGAGGACATATAGGCTCTGCTCAGCAAAGTAAATTGCTCCTTAGAGGTATGCGTAGAGGGTAGGGTCATGGAGGAGCTAGAATTAGGGGTGGTCGACCCCTTAGACCTCTCGAAGAGATTTTATTAGAGACTGAACCATCTGACCCATGTTCTTCAGAAATCTTTACTTCATCTGGGCAGGAGACTCAGAAAGAAATGCAGAGTGTTGATAGGGAGAAAGATGACATAGCCAAGTTATTAATACAATTTACCAGGATGGGTCCTCCGACATTTACAGGGTCTGGTCAACAAGAAGATCCTGTGGAGTTTCTTGAAGGCATTAAAAAGAGATGCTGGGCTTTGAGTGTACAGAGGCTCAATATGTGGAATTTGCTGTATTCCAACTAGAAGTGGCTAGTGGTTGGAGTAAAACTGTGCCTGGTTTAAATAAAGTGGGCTCACCATCATTATCTTGGGAAGAGTTTAAAAATATTTTCCTTAAATGGTATCTCCCGCAAAGCACTAAAGATGCCAAGGTTAGAGAATTCCTACTATTTGAATGTACTAAGGGGATGACAATAGCCGAGTATGATAGAAAATTTACAGAGCTTTTTGCTTATGCTGCACAGCTAATACCTTTGGAGAGAGACATGATTAGTAGATTTATTCAGGGATTGCCTATATATAGACACGATGTTGTGGCCCCTATGTTGAGCCATTTTGCTTCTTATGCTGATGTGATAGATTGTGCCTTGAGAATTGAGTTAAAACATAACGAAGAAGAAAGAGGGTTTCCAAAAGACAGAAAATTGAAAGTGGTGGAAACTTGCAGGGATCTTCTTTTAAAGGCAATCGTTTTCAAAATCGACCTTTTGGGTCGCAATCAGTGCCTAGGCCATAGGGATTCTCTTCTATGGGTACCCTAATTTCAAGGCCTAAATTTGGGGGTGCTAGATCTCAGTCTCAGCCGTCTTTGAGCCAGCAAAATTATTCTAGAACTCCTTGTGCCACTTATGAAAACTATCATTCAGGAGTTTGTCATAAAGCTTCTTGTGCTTGTTATGAGTGCAGGCAGGCTAGACATGTGAGAAGAAATTGCCCTTTTGTTCAACCCATGTCAAGTTATGGGTCAGTTCGAGCTCCACCTCATCCTACAGCATCAATTGCTCCACCTGTAGGAGCAGTACCTACCTCTGCTAGTAAGGCAATGGCAGGAAGAACCATAGGAAGAAGAGGACAACCATCTTCTAGACAAGGTCAAGCAAAAGCTTATGCCTTAACACGACAGGATGCTCGAGCTTCTAATGTTATCGTTACAGGCATTATTGCTATATGCTCTCAAAAAACTAATGCAATGTTTGATCTTGGTTCAACACATTCTTATGTTTTTGTATACTTTGCTTAGAGGTTCAGTAAGGAACCTACTAAGCTTGATTGTCCTTTCATGGTTGCCATCGCAGTAGGAGGATCCTTGCTAGTTTCACAGGTATACAAGTCTTGTGAAGTGTCCCTTGAGCGTAGAGAAACTTTTGTTGATCTAATCATTCTTGATATGATTGATTTTGATGTAATATTAGACATGGATTGGTTATCTTCTTGTCACGCTACTGTTGATTGCCACTTGAAAGTGGTGAACTTTAATATTCTAGGTGAAATTCCTTTATGTTGAAAGGGAGTATAGTACAAAGACTACTAACCTTTTTTTTTTTGCTTTAAAAGCCCAAAGATTGTTAACAAAAGGTTGCCAAGGGTTTTTAGCTTTGGCGAAGGATGTTGATAAACCTATTACTAGTTTGGAGCAAATTCCAGTTGTTCGAGAATTTCTTGATGTCTTCCCAGAAGAACTGCTTGGGTTACCTCCAGATAGAAAGGTGGAGTTTGCTCTTGATATAGTTCGTGGCACACAACCAATCTCAATTTCCTCTTATAGAATGGCACCTTCTAAGTTAAGGGAATTGAAAATGCAGTTACAAGAGTTATTAGACAAAGCATTCATAGGGCCTAGTACGTCTCCTTGGGGTGCGTCGGTGTTATTTGTGAAAAAGAAGGATGGATCTTTAAGGTTTGTATTGATTACCGACAGCTTAATAAGGTGACAATAAAGAACAAGTATCCATTGCCCCACATTGATGATCTTTTTGACCAGCTGCAAGGAGCCTAATGTTTTTCAAAGATAAACTTGCATTCAGGCTATCATTAATTGAAGATCAAGAAGGAGGATATTCCTAAGACAACATTTAGAACCCGATATGGTCATGACGAGTTTTTAGTGATGTCCTTTGGGTTGACTAATGCTCCAGCTGCATTCATAGACTTGATGAATCGAGTGTTTCAACCATTTCTTAATAAATTTGTGATTGTTTTTATCAATGATATTTTAGTTTATTCAAAGAGTCCAGAAGAGTATGGCCAACATCTACGGCTGGTGTTATAGAAATTAAGGGAGCAACGACTATATGCTAGGTTTTCTAATTGTGAATTTTGGCTTGATGATGTTACTTTCTTGGGTCATATGGTTTCTAAAAATGGTATTCAGGTGGATCCAAGCAAGGTAGAGATAGTTAAGAATTGGCCAAGGCCCACAACAATCATAGAAACTCGAAGCTTTTAGGTCTCGCAGGGTATTATCACCGTTTTGTGAAGGATTTTTCAAGAATAGCTGCTCTAATAATAAGGTTAACTTAGAAAAATATGAAATTTATTTGGGATGAGAAGTGTGAAGAAAGTTTTCAGAAGTTGAAGGAGTGTTTGACTTCTGCCCCAATCTTAAGTTTGCCATTGGGATTTGGGGGATATACAGTTTATTGTGATGCCTCTAGAGTCGGTCTAGGCTGTGTTTTAATACAGAATGGGCGAGTGATCGCTTATGCTTCTAGGAAATTAAAGAAGCATGACCAGAATTATCCAACTCATGACTTGGAAATAGCAGCAGTTGTTTTTACTTTGAAGATTTGGAGACATTATTTATATGGTGAAACTTGTGAGATTTTCACTAATCATAAAAGTCTAAAATATATTTTTGACCAGAAGGATTTAAATATTAGGCAAAGAAGGGGATGGAACTACTCAAAGATTATGATTGTACAATTCTTTACCATCCGAGCAAGGCAAATGTGGTTGTTGATGCCTTAAGTAGAAAATCTATGGGCAGCCTGGCGCATATAGATGCATCTAGAAGACCAGTGGTGCAGAACACCTATAAGCTTGAGCAAATCGGAGTGAAATTTGAGATTGCAAATGGAACTCTTTTAGCTAATATTGCGGCCTGCTCTTCTCTAGTAGAGCAAATCATAAATGCCCAAGATGCCGACCCAAAATTATGCAAGGTAATGGAGGCAGTCAAGGGTGGAAGCAATATAGAATTTACGATTGATCAGGAAGGTATTTTGAGATATGGCTATAGAGTTTGTGTGCCTCAAGTAGAGGAGTTAAAGAGGCAAATACTGGAAGAAGCTCATCATTCTGCATATATTATTCACCCTAGGGCAACAAAAATGTATCAAGATTTGAAGGAGTTGTATTGGTGGAATGGTATAAAGAACAATATTACTGACTTTGTTTCACAATGTTTGTTATGTCAACAAGTTAAAGTGGAACATCAGAAGCTAGTAGGTTCGTTTCAGCGATTAGAAATTCCAAAGTGGAAGTGGGAAAGCATCACAATGGATTTTGTCATGGGTTTGCCCCGAATAACCAAAGGTTATGATTCCATTTGGGTGATTGTTGACAGGCTTACTAAGTTAGGTCATTTTCTTCTTGTGAAGACATCCTACAGTACAGCTAAGTATGCTGAGATTTATGTTGCTCAAACCATGTGGTTGCATGGGACTCTGGTATCTATAATTTCTGATAGAGGACCTCAATTCACTTCTCGATTTTGGAGAACATTCCAAGAAGCAATGGGCACCCGATTGAATCTCAGTACTGCCTTTCATCCTCAAACTGATGGTAAATCAGAAAGAATAATTTAGATCCTTGAGGATATGTTGAGATCATGTATTTTGGATTTTAGTGGAAGCTGGGATGATCACTTGCCATTAGTAGAATTTGCTTATAATAATAGCTACCAAGCAAGTATCCAGATGACACCATTTGAAACTTTATACGGTCGATGATGTAGATCGCCACTTGGTTGGTTTCATGTTGGTGATACCAAGGTTTTAGGCCTAGATTTGGTTTAGGAGGCTAAAGAGAAAGTGAAAGTGATCAAACAAAGGTCGTTTATAGCTCAAAGTCAACAAAAGTCTTATGTGGATCATTATTGTAAGGAATTGGAATTTGCTGTTGGAGATAAGGTATTTCTAAAAGTTTTGCCCATGAAAGGCATTATGAGATTTGAGAAAAAGGGTAAGCTGAGTCCAAGATATACTGGTCTGTTTGAGATATTAGATAGGGTTGGTGTTGTTGCTTATCGTTTAGCTTTGACTCCAGAGTTATCGGGCATTCACCCTGTGTTTCATGTGTCCATGCTACGAAAGTATCTCTATGATCCCTCTCATGTTATTGAGTACCAAGAAGTTGGCATTGATAAAGATTTGTCTTACGAAGAGGTTCTAGTGGCAATCCTAGATAGACAAGTAAGGAAGTTAAAGATCAAAAGAAATTGCGTTGGTAAAATTGTTGTGACGTAATGATTCTCAGGAGGAAGCCACTTAGGAAGCTTAAAGTGAGATGGGCCCTCAATATCCACATCTGTTTGAGGAATGAGGTAAGTGTATTTATATATATGTTTTAAATTCAGAGGACTGAAAATTTTTTTTGAGGGGGAGAGAATGTAATAACTTGAAACTTTTATAAGAGATTAAGTAATAATTATATAAATTGTTGTAGCTTGGGCACAAGAAGGAGGTGGGAGATAGTTGGCAGCGAAGGGTGCTAAAAAAATTAAAAGTCCCAAGTTTGAATCCTCCATTTGTTTAGGATTGAGGAGTGAACTTATCTCAAGGTTTGATAAACCAAAACTATTTAAAGGTGGGAGCACAATAGGTGGTGGATAGCATCCCATTATTATAAATTTTTACGAGTAAGCTATTATTGTTATTAACTCAATCAGACTTTCAGTTTTTTTTTATAAATATTTTATCAAGGTGATCGTATTTAAAATTTTGTCAAATTTGTCTTATTAAATGTATTAACATTTTACCTGTTGAAAGAATAATTTCGCTTGTTATGTTGAACAAGATTTGCTCTTAATCTTTACCATGCACTTTATTCTTTTAATTAATAGTTATGTTTGAAATTCGGATAGAAGTTTTAAAATTTCGTCTCCTAGGGATCATTTGTTACAAAATCTTCTTTAAAAGATTTTATTATTAGAGATAATATATTTATCCATGTATTCATATGTCAGTGATGATTGATCCCATGCATGCTTGTACATATTTTGAGAGGATTGAATACAGAACGCTGGTTACTAGCAGTAGTACTATTAGTACTTGGCGCGCCATGGTAAATTCGAACTCGCTTGAATATTCGTGGGCATCGTTCTCGTGCTTGTTTCATGGATTCGGCTACGCTTGTTTCGTTGCTTCGGCTACGCTTGATTGGTTACTTGCCTCTCGTAAACTATGTGTCCATACTTGTATTCGTGGTTTCAAGCCGTGCTTGTTATTTCGTTCTGTTGAAGTCCTACGTGTGATATTACCTTTTATATTATTTCTGTATAACAAGTTGTTCTATTATGAAAATTGTTTTTACTGATTTAATGAGTTTAATCACATATTTAATATTTTAATTTATGGTTGTACATTGTATAAATCTTAAATACTTTGCCATATTAATACTCAAATTTAAATTTATTTCATTCATTTCTTTAGTAATGCATTTAAATTTGATAAATGGGATGTTATTCACCAGTAGATTGTTTTTGGCTGCAGATAGCACTCCAAACCCTCTGCCAGCTGAGCTGTGAAGAGCCTTATCGAAGATCTAGAACTCGTGAATTTATTTTGAGTGACTGCTAGCTAATGTAACCACAAGAGTACATTTATGTCTTTATTTTATTAGTTAGATGCTCCACGTAATCTTGGGTTAGGTCCTAGTCTTTTTGGTTATTTTGGAATGTAATTATATATATTGGTATTTGGGAGCAGACCTCCAAATATTATTCAAAAAAATGTGCAGGCCGCCATAGAATTGTTGGGGAAGTTTGATTTACATTGAAGATTCTACGGAAAATTTCTACAAGTAGTTTTATATTTTGGATTATAACAAATATGTACTAGCAGATGAAAGTTTTGTTCAATGAGATCCTTCCATTTATGATTATCTTAAAAACATTAGTTATACAATCATTTATATATGTTTAGGCTTAGGAGTGTGAGATCTCATATTTCCGCTCCAAGCACCTTCAAGGGCGTGACAATAAACAGTGGGTAGCATTTAACATTAATAATAGCTACAACAACTATACATCAATTTCCAACATTCGAATTTAATGAGCATGTATCGGCACATCCATGATATTACATTCATACAACTCTATAATCATGTCATTCAAGTACAACACACATTTCTCATTCATAAAGTATTTTCCAGATTATTCCGGAAATTTTTCCAGATTTAATATCATTCCTCAAATTGCCAATTAGTCATATATTGTAGTTTTCTAACTGTTAGTTCTTTCATGAACGCCATTTTAATATCTTCAAACACACAAAGCTGTCATTATCATATACCAGCAGCATATTTAATAATCTGAATACTCATATAATATTTCAGGTATTATATAGAAATTTATTACCACTTTTCTTGCTTCAATTACAAACTCAAAACATTAGAATAGTTCAAATGTCTACAGAAATAATAATCCAATTTGAGACATGAATCAGCAAAATTCACATCAGTAGCATTCTCAACATATTTCAGCTTCCAAAACAGCAATTAACAAGTTTAAATCAATTTTCAGCATCCACCACATCCAGCAACAATATCATAACACGCTTATATATATATATATATATATATATAGCTTAGTTATTTAAGCTTCAATAATGCAGTTTGGCCTCATGACAACATCCTTCTTAAATCTAAATTATCATCGTCATTTACTAGCTATCATCACTTTTACTTAGCTTGATTATCATCCAACAGTCTCACAGGTTTCCTTACGAAATCTAGCAGCATTTTAATAGTTTAAACCACTGTTATAATATCAGTAATGGTAGCATTTGAAAGTTATATAAAAATACTCCAGCTTCAAGGGCCCAATTAATTAAGCCACAACGTCATACAATCATATGCATTACCAGTTTTCTTTTTCTGAAATTGCTTCCCAGCTTTTAAATAAAAATCAGCTTTCCAACACTTACAGCACAAATTTAACCATTTAAAAAAAGAAAACACTTCCTAAACATTGAAGAATAGCAAACAGCAAGTCCTTAATAATTCCCATGCTCAAAACTTTGATTCATCAATCACTATCCAACCACACATACGGGTAAACATATACACATTCATATATCAGATTTACGAATCTTACTTCTTTCACCTTTTCCTATTAGAACACAAGGCTACACCCACAAAGAACACAAACCCGTGTTTCAGAGGTCATCAATAAGCAATCGTTTATTAGGCAACAAAACAACCGCAGGTCACTGATTTTACATCTGTTACTAAGCTATCGTTTTTTCCTTAGCACTAAATTCATAGAACCCGTTGCTATGCCCGTGAAAATAGAGAGTAGGAGTTCATAATCATCTTGATTCTCAACATAATCTATCACATAACCTTCATTTATGTATATCTTAATTAGCTATTCAAGATTCATTCCCCAAAAATAGCCCAAATTTCGAACAATTCCTACTCTTAATTTAATCAGATATCCTATCTATTATCTTGCTTCAGCTTCAGTCGTCTCTCCCCCTCAAATCAATGCCCAATCGAAGAAATGGAGGTTACAGGAAGAATCAGGAGGCCCTCCTTGGTTAGACTCTAGTGTTGCATGTGGAATCTGGCCACTCTTCTCTCCTCCGTCGCACACTCTGATTCCTCTTCTCTCGATCTCTCGATCTCTCTCTCTCTCTGTTCCTTTCCCTCTCTTATTATTATTATTATTATTATTTAACACTGATTCTTCCTACCTCTCACTAATATATTCCCTCAAGCTTCTTGGATACGATTCTTGCTAAAGAAGTAGAAGAGAAGCATATTGAAGAAAATCTGATGCAAGGGAAGAGGTGGCTGAAGGTAGTGAAAAGGAGGCAGAGAACGTGACACGAAGGTAAGAATTTAGGAATGACCATTGAGGGGAAAGACACGTATAATTGGGGTAAAAGGCAAAAAGTTCTTTTTCCCTTCACAAATAAGCCTTATCTCAACTCTACCCTTTTCTAAATTTTTTCTTTAATCTTAAATAATTTTTAAAATTGATCTTTAGTATTTTGTAGGAGTTTTCTTTCTTTTTAGCTTCTTTAGCCCACCAAATAACTTTTCTAAATTTTACAGGCTGAAAATTAACCTATAACTATTTTTCTTGAATTTCTTAAGAAAATAAGCCTTTTCATTTAGGAAAATAGATTTTAAATCATCTCTACCCTTTTATTCTTCCATAAACACATTTATCTCCCAAAATAATTATCCATAATTTTCCTTGGCCCTTAACTAAATATTTATACTTCTCAAACATCTTATAAATTTCTAGCTTTACAATTTGGGATATTACAAGTGCATGGGTCATCACAAGTAATAAAGTGATAAGTAAAGTATCGTTTCCATAAGGATTTGGTTCAAAACCTAGTCAAGTATTAATTATCACAATTTCGCTTAATTTGAGTGATACAAATATCAAGAGTGAAAACAACTATTTATAAAATTAAAAATTAATAAAAAGAAAAAGTGATTCTTCAATTCCAATGATTTAAAGAAACCTAGGATTATTTATCTCTCTTATATTTCAAAAGAATTCAATTAAATCCCCATTATATTTGCTTCTTAATTATAGCTTATGCTAGCCAAGGACACTAAATTACCTATAAGTGCTCTCTCAAGTCTCCTAATAGGTATTTAGCTTAATTAATTCCTTAGTCTCTTAATTAATTAATTGAACCCCAATTTTCATTGTAAACCTTATATGACTCTGTGAGGTTAATGAGTATATCTCTATCTCATTAACAAAACCATCCATTCAACTTGCAAACTTTAAGTTCTCACACAATTTTACCCAAGTTTTGCACTCAACCTAGCCCTCTCAAGCATCAATCAGGTGAACCCAACAATCTCATTGGTGGCCAATCAACAAGAAGCATTAAGCATAGAGTAAAATCAACATAATCATATCATTAATCACAAATATATAAGGGAAAGAGTATTTAATCCATATAACAGTTCAAAATAATCCTAGAATCAAAGTATTTAGCCACACATACTCAGAAAATCCATGAGAATATACATACATATCAGCACAAAATGGAATAAGAGTAGAGAAAGCAAGATGGAGAAGAAAAACCAAGGAAAGAAGCCCAAATCTCTTCAAAGCTCTAACTCCTAGCTCAATCTCTTCCAAGAAGCAAGCCCTAACACAGCCAAATGCTCCCAAGAACCACCCAAAACCGAAGAATGGCGGCCAAGATCGAGTTTGGGGTCTTAAAACCTAAATTTTCGAGCTTAGTTAAACTGTGCGTTTTGCTCTTAGTGACTACGCTGCGGCCCAAAAATTTTGCACTGCAGCCAGAACAGAGTGCATCGTAGCTCATTTTACCTCTGAAAAATTTTGCTCTTCTAGCTTAAATGAGGAGTTTTACACATAATTTGGAGTCTATTTGTTCTTCTTTGATTACCATAGTGTGATTTTTAAGAAACCTTGATCTTTAATTCCTTTCGAAGTACTTCCAAGTGCCTTAAAACTTTAATTCTTAGACCAAAATAAGCTTGTAAAAGTGACAAACTTTACAAGCTTAAAAATAACAAGGATAGATGACAAAATATGAACAAATACATCCAAGAGTGCATAAAACTTAAAGAAAAAGTGTTGAAATGACATGAAATTCTAAAAATTAACACTAATTAACCAGTGTTTTCTTTTCTAAGAATACTGAGAGAAGAATGCAGAATGAGATTTGTGAGTTAATAGGCTTCAGGAAAATGGAGGATTTAGGGAGGTATTTGGGTGCCTATATTACGAAGGGGAGGAGAAATAAGGAGAAGTTTCAATTTTTAATTGATAAAATGCAGAATATGTTGAGTGGGTGGAAAAAACAGAATCTATCGTTGGCAGGGAGACTTACTCTTGTGCAATCTGCACTACAAAAAAATTGACTTTCAGCGGTGACTTTTAGAAATTTCGGCTGCGACAAATGTCGCCGCCGAAAACGCTTTCGGCGGAGACATTTGTCACCGCTGAAAACACTTTCGGCGGCGACACTCTTGTCGCTGCTGAAAGACTTTTCAGTGGCAACAAATGTCGCCGCCGAAAGTGTTTTCTGCGGTGACTTTTTTGTCACCGCTGAAAGTAATGTCTAAGAAGAATTGGCTTTACCAATGCCACGTCATCACCGCTGGTGCCACGTCATCGTCTCCGGCCGCCACGTCATCACCGTCGACCTCCACGTCATCGCCATCGGCGGCCACGTCATCACCGCCGACTGCCACATCATCACTAGCCACCTTTACGTCATTGCCACATCACTCCTCCTCGCCACGTCATCGTCTAAATATTTTCACCTTAAATGTGTCTTCTTCCAGGTTCGAACTCGTGACCGTCTCCTTTCGTGTCCAACCTTCTTGCCGCTGAGCCAGATTGAATTTGTTTATTAATATTGTAAAATAAAATATATATTATTATATTATACTTTCAGCGGCAACAAAAAAAGTCGCCGCTGAAAGTCCACTTTCGGCGGCGATAAAAAAAGTCGCCGCTGAAGGTCCACTTTCGGCGGCGACACTTTTGTCGCCGCTGAAGGTCTTGGTTTCAATGGCGAACTTTCAGCGGCAACTAAAAAAGTCGCCGCTGAAAGTCCACTTTTGGTGGCGACACTTTTGTCACCGCTGAAAGTCCACTTTCGGCGGTGACACTTTTGTCGCCGTTGAAAGTCTTGGTTTCAATGGCGAACTTTCAGCGGCGACTAAAAAAGTCGCCGCTGAAGGTCCACTTTCAGCAGCGACAAAAAAAGTCGCCGCTGAAGGTCCACTTTCGGCGGTGACACTTTTGTCGCCGCTGAAAGTCTTAGTTTCAGCGGCGACTTTTTTTGTCGCCGCCGAAAGTCGTCGCCTAAAGTCTGTTTTTTTGTATTGCTGTGACAAACCAATTGACAAATTTTCATATGCAGCACTCCTTTATACCTGTAGGTGTGAAGAAACAATTGGAAAAGTTGCAGAGAGACTTTATTTGGAATAGCGATGAGGAAAGAAGAAAAATTCATGCTATTGGTTGGGATTTATTGTGTACAAGCAAGGAGAAAGGGGGGTATGGCTTAAAAGATTTGGGTGTAATGAATGATGCTCTTTTAGGCAGAGTAGGATGGAATTTAGTTGCAAAGCAGAGTAACCTGTGCTCTATGGTTTTAATAGGGAAGTATAGTAGACGTATGACCCTAATTGATGAATGTAGTGTCAAAAACATAGATTCTGAGGTTTGGAAAAATATGGCTCGTCTATGGCCCCAAGTGAATCAATTTGTGTGTTGGGAAGTGGGAAATGGTGAGAAAATCAGATTTTGGAGGGATTATTGGGTTGATAAAGGAGTTAAACTAGAAGATGAATGTACAGTCTAGTTTGACAATTTAAATCTGGATCGTAGAGTTAAGGATATGGTGGATAATAATGGACAATGGGACTATGCAAAGCTGGACATGTGTGTTTCGGAAAAAGGGAGGAACATCATACGTGTTGTACCACCTCCTAATGCTGATTATGGAGATGATGTAATTAGATGGGGGTCAGCATTACAGAACAAGTATAGTGTGGCTAACATGTACAACTTACTGAAGAAGGAGGATGATGATGTGGATGTGTTGTGGAGGAAGATTTGGCACTGGAAGGGGCTTCAAGTGTTCCTGTGGGTGGCTAGTCACAACCGGTTGTTTACTACAGAAAGGAGAAGCAGGCTAATGGGAGGTAATGCTTTATGTTACAAATGTAATGTGGAACCTGAAACTAGTATGCATGTTCTGCGGGATTGTACTTGTGCTAAAGAGCTATGGGGACAGTTAGGAGAGAGTAATTACAACTCAAGTTTTTACCTACTGAAAGATAAAGAGTGGTTCAGATGGTGTTTGAGCAATAAAGATGAGAGGAAGGTTGCTGAATTTGGAATTACTTGCTGGTTATTATTATGGAATTGGAAAAACAAAAGTTTATTTGAGAATGGTTTTGAAATGCCAAATGACAGAAGTGTTGTGGTTAGAAGATACCTAGCTGAAGTTAGAAATACTATGTGCTGCACTGATGGGCTTGTTGGTAAGAGATATCAGAGGCTTATTCGATGGGAAGTTCCAGAGAATGGTTGGGAGAAATTAAACACGGATGGAGCTTCAAAGGGTGGGAATAGATTGGCTGGATGTGGTGGTCTGTTAAGGGGGTGCAATGGGAAATGGATCAAGGGATTCTAAAAAAAACTAGGGTCTTGCTCGACTATAAAGGCTGAAATATGGGCTGTGATATCTGGATTGCAGATGGCTTATAGGGCTGGGATCAAGCATTTGATTGTGGAATGTGACTCCCTAGCTGTTGTTAATATTCTAAATAGTATAATTGATGATTTTGATTGTAACTCTAGCTTACTAAAAATTGTAAAGGCTGAACTTGATAGATTTGTGAATGTTAGGATACAGCATGTATATAGGGAAGGCAATACTGTCGCGGATTGCCTTGCAAGCTATAGTCTTAAGATAGATGTGGAGGAGATGATTTTTGAAAGTCCTCCCCAAGTTGTAAGAAGGTTGTTATTTGCTGATTGGGTGGGTGTTGCTCTCCCAAGATCAGTGAGGATTCAATAATATTGGGCCTTAGAGCCCTGTACTATCACAAAAAAAAAAAGAGATTTTGGAAAAAAAATATATTAGTAATTTCACTTTGAAACATAACAAATGCCTTATATTTTTTAACATGATATTTAAAAAAATGTCTTATAAGTTTGAAGTGAGGAGTATGGTTTTTTTTTTTTTTTAACAAAAGGAGTATGGCTTTTAAATGGGCAGTTTTTTGGTCAACTATCAATAGTGTCCGTTTAATTTTTTCACGTCATAACTTTTTACATTTCTATTATTAATTTCCAAATAAAATATGATAAATATTTAAACGTTAATCATAAAAGGAGCGTAAATCATATAAAAGTATTACTTTTTTTAATTGCACTTGAGCTTTGCATTGTGTGTGTGTGTGTGATCACTTAAGTTCCATTTCAGCTGTAGTTTTGGTTGCGAGATCAAGAGAGTAGACGTAAGGGAAAGAATTAATTGTTTTCTAAAATTAAAAAAGCTAAAGTATATATTTGATCATTTAACTTTATATAAGGTTTCACTTTGATCCCTCAACTTTAAAAAGTATACTTTTAATCCTTTAATCCCAAAATTATTAGTTTTAAATGATGATTTTTTGTAATAATCATGGTTGTTTTAAATGGTAAACTTAATATCTTAGTATTTAGTAATATTTTATAAGCATTTAAAAGCTCTATCATTATTTTTTTTTGTTAACAGTTTTATGTTTAGATAACTAAAAGTTTATTTTTTAAAGTTAAAGGACCAAAATAAAAACTTGTATAAAGTTAAAGGACTAAAAGTATACTTTAGCCAGTTAAAAAATAAAAATGACAGCTGGATTCGAGGAGAAAGGGTTGACCAAAAGCTTTTAAAACTATTGCTCAATTTTCTAATATTTGGGAAGTAGACATAAGTAGTAACAACAAAGAAAGAAATAGTCATGTTTTGCGTTTTGTGCTGTGCTTGTCATATAGTACTAATATATTTTTTAAAATGCAGCTCATGGAAAGGATGATCTACTTATTTGTTTTTCTATATAATGTCTCTTTGTTTTTCTCTCTTCTCCTGATCTTTGATCTTTCTACTAATCTTTGGTTCTCCAAGATCTGGTTGGTGAAGCGACAATCTCATTCTGCTATTTCTTTGGTAGGTCTCCGGTTCTCATTCTGCTATTTCTTTGGTAAGTCTCTGGTTCTCATTCTGCTATTTCTTTGGTAAGTCTCTGGTTCTGTGTCATTTACTTCTTTGTTGGCTAGATCCCTCCCTTTTCATCTTTGGATTCATCTTCTTCGGATTGATCTTCTTTTTCTTCTTGACGTTATTTAGTTACTAGCTTCTTTTGGGTCTCACGGTTGTATTTTCTACATGGGATTCTTGTGAATTTGATCTCGTCCCATTTCCCTATAACTAGCTATGACCAATATTTTGTAATGATCACCTTTCGAAACCCAGAAGAAACAACTACAAAATAGCAATGATTAAGCTAAATTGCCAAAGAAACTATAAAACATCATTGATATTCAGTCAGCATGTGTGTGTGTGTATTCAGTCATATAGGTATCTGTTACAGGTCTAGAAAGTGGTACTCAGAGATCAAAAACAATAGGAAGAAATTCCAGGGAGAAGAGAAGAAAGGCGAAACAGAGAGAAGCGAAGAAAAGCCAGAGGGAAATGATTCTTCGATAGCCCCCACATTGCCTCCCCTTCTGCTTTGTATTCCCATCTCCAAACCCCACTTGGATTCTACCGCTTTGAGCCCCTTCAAATGACCTTTAGGCCCAATTCTTTCCATCAGGCCCACACGCATTTCTGGACCATAACATTACCTTCCCCTTGGAATTGACCTTGTCCTCAAGGCCAGAGGATGGTGACTGCATAGCAGCAAGATATTGCCCAATACTCTAATAGTAGCTTTTATATATATTCTTGAAAGCTTGACACCGCGACCAAAAAAAAAAAAAAAAAGGTAGGGCAAGGTCTATCAATAGTTAGAAAGCTAAACAGAGTTGAAGGCTGTGCAATTGGACTTATAGGAGGGTCCAAACCATTCGAAGAAATAAAAATATAAGTGATCCAAGAAAGCTTATCATGACAACATGAGTAAACTCCATGATTGACATCCTCCAAACACAGCTTTAATCATAAGCAGATCTGGCCCTTTTAATAATAGATTGGGGTTCAAAATGCTGTGAGAGGAGGCCGCAGTAACAAAGACTCTTTCATCTTTAAATAAAAGAGAGACCATAGGCGTCAGTTTGAAAGCTAAAGCTGTATCAGCATTCAGCAAAGTGGCAACAATTAATTTCATCATATATAATAGAGAACTGACATGAATAAGATTTTCAATGGCCATGAAAATTGGGGTTATGATGTTCGAAATGGTCGTTGTGTCTAAGCCTTTATTTCTCCTACTTTGCCTTGTATTCAACATTTTATAGTGTTGGTGAAATAGTTTTGCAGCAAGCCTTGCTTGAAAGACTTCAGCACCAACAATTAATCCTTGCAACCATCCCTCCAAATCCTTTATGCTGTGATATTGATCAATTGATAGCATAAGCAAGGCCTTTCTGCTTGTCATTGTGAAAATTGAATCATAGTATGGAAGGAATGATACACTGGTCTTCGTGAATTTTAATAACAAAATAAGAAGTGCTTTTATAATCTTGTAACTCCTACTCCAGGACTGAAAGAGTTTGAACCAAATCTTGGGCTTCTACATATAAAGTATGGCAAAGAGGTTTATCAACCAAAATCAGGCACCAATTTGATATAACAAGTCCAGGATCAATTACCAACCTATCAAAAATGGGTTGAATAACTTGTTTCTGCACTGGTACCTCACCAAAATCCACAGATAAAACACTTGAAGCTGCAATATGAATTGGACTAGCGTAACAATGGTAATGTGGCCCAAATTCGAACGTACGAATATGAGTGATGAGATAAGGTATATGATTTTGCCCATCATGGAGTTGCCAAACCAAATCCATTGCACCACAATTCGCATGAGTTGATGAGTGCACCACGTAATTGAAAATTAACAATTAGATTTTTATCTCTAATGAACTCGAGGCTTGTCCGTCCATGGTCCACAATTTCAGCAAGACCACAAGCAAAAATATACTGCAAAAATTATCTCATCCGACATCATATAATGCCCTTTCATGTCCTCATAGAGTTGTAATACATGATCAAAATGACCTCTCTGGCAGCAACCGCCGAAAGTGATGTTACTTTTGGCAACGGTCTGACGAGACCTTTTGTCAAGCAACAACCGTGCATTTATAATTCTCTCAAATTCTGTATCCCTTCTAATAAACTCTGTCAGTATAAGGGAAGCAGAATCAAAATCCAACTTAGAAGTTAGCTCTTGAACATCTAATTTCTCATTCATGACAGAAGCTTTGGAAATTCCTTTCAGTCAAGTTGGAAATTTAATCTTGTCAAAATTCATCCCATTCCCCCTCATCTTCTCAGGATTACAAATACGGGTCTCTGTGGAGCCTTGAAGTTGAGGAAAAGACAAACGGCAAGGAGGAGGGGGCTCGCCAGTAGAAGTCAGAAAGGAAGATGTACGGGGCTTCTGTATACAATCATCGATGTCCACCTCACGTACTTGAGATTCATCAACAGAGTCGCCGCCGGACACTATGGGAATGAAGAACAATTTGCTGGGTTGAGGAACTGGCACTTCCAATGGTTGGTTGAAGACAACCGGACTACGATGAAAGAAGTGAGACGAGGGCTTCTGCATATTCGACGACCTTGGTATCGCATATGGCAATGGTGATTTCACCTCGGTAACAGGAGATGGCGTCATGGCGGAGCCTGAGTCATTGAAAGAGTAGAGAATGGGAGAACCTCATAACTCCCTGAACATGCCAGACCCGGTAGCTTAAGAGCAGCACCATCTTCGTCGGTACTAGTGTCCCCTGTGTTAAAAGTCTTGCAAGGCGATGGTGTGTTGAAATCTGTAAGGGTGCTCGCATTGCAAGAGCTTGAAAATCCGAAGGCCAATGCCTGGTTGAGTCTCGATATTCCTAACCAAACCCGATCAATGGCAATCTTAGTCTTTATCTCTTTAAAATGTGTTTCAACACAATCTGAGCTTCGATGATTTCCGAGCACTGAGGGTCTCTCTAGTTCATTTGAAAGATACTCCATATTCTTGGCCATCAGAATAAAAGTGAGCATAAATTTAAAAAGAGAACCAAATCCCAAAAGATTAGTCTATTAGCAGCGAGAGCCCCTTGAACTTATAAACTCTACAACACTTGTAAGATTTCCTAGTATGTGACTCATAACATATTTATAGGCATATATGTCTCGTTTTCAATTTAGTTTGAAGAGATTATATTATTTGAAAAATACATCAATAAATTTGACATGTACTGTGACATTAAAATACACCTAAATTCAACAAGTTACATTTCTGTTGTAGCTTTGGTTACGGGATTGAGTACAATTCATGAAAGTAGACCTCGTACTAAAGGGAAAGAAGCTTTCTAGTTCCTAACGGACATGCGCAAGTTATTGTTCGGATAAATATCCATTTATAATGAAGAAAATTGAGTTGACTTGAATAGTTTACCTCAATGACTTTGTGCATACAGTTTAGAATAGTATATAAGACATGATCCATATATACTTAGGTCATGAAAATTAATTAATCTGCATTATATTGAAGCGAATTGTGTAGGAGGCAATGACTTCGGACGACAACGTGGAGAACCTATATAGAGCTGCCACGAATGTTACACGTAAACAAAGGGAATGTGCTTATAGTAAAATGCATGGTGGAGTTTATTTGTGGGGAGAGAAATAATGAGCTGCTAGGTAAGAAGTCGCTGGTATTGCCCCTAGTGGATGAAAATGGCGGCGGTGAGAAGAAACTTGTCCTTGGGTCTCAGAATGGGGATGGTAACACTCCTCTGCATCATGCAGCTTCAATGGGGATTATTTACGTGTGTCGTGTGATCGGTGAGGCCGACCCCTCCTTAATTATTAGACGGAACAAAGCCGGCGAGACACCTCTCTTCATGGCGACTCTCTATAATAACAAAGAAGTTTTTCTTTTGCTTCATTATCTTTATTTGCACAGCCGTCAGGGTTCTTCAACTCGTGATGATGATCACTATAAAAGCGACGACAATAATACCATTCTTCACTGTGCAATAGCAGGAGGTCATTTTGGTAAATAGAGACAATTATTTATTCTTTCATATATTCCCATGTTTCAATGTATTATTAGTTGTTGATTCAAGTGCATGTGGTTTGCTTTGATTTCACAGATTTGGCAATCGATTTAGTTCTCCTTTATAAACATTATCTGGGAGAGATGGGCATGCGCAATCAGAATGGGCTGTCTCCACTCCATTTCTTAGCGGCAACCCCTTCAGCTTTTAAAATTACTGATCTTCCTAGTCGATGTTTCGTTGTTCAACTTCTTTATCACTATAAGTACAGTCTTTCTGTGATTTCTTACTTGCAATCATGACAAGTTTTTGTCCTATTATTAGGGGGGGAAATCTCCACGAGATCCCTTCAAAGTTACTAGAGTGCGCACTATTAAGCACGTGACCTTTTTACATCAGTTAAAAGAAAAAAAAATTCAGGCACTAAATATAGGCACTCTCCCAATGGGACTTATCTTATGAGGAACTAATCCCCTCCATGAGACCTAACTCTTGTTGGTGGCCATCATAGTCATTTGATAGAAGTTAGTGGCAGGAGCTAACATGTAGTTAGACGAATCTGAATTAACCGGACTAGCCGTTAGAGTAGAAGTCGATGAAGAAATAGTCACATTACATGATTATTGCGATAAGAAGGGGATGACGACATAGAGAGAGATTTGTAGTCTGGCTTTGTTTAAAAGAAACACTACAATTTGTCTCCAAAAGGCCATCTAGGATTAAGCTTCATCTCAACACCTTCTAACATGATACAATGCAGCTTGGACCCAGACACATCAATATGATGAGCCTCCAGTTTGAACCAAATGAATTTTTTTTGTTTGAGAGACAAAGTGGATGGGGGTCTTATATTTAAAACCAAATTGGACGTCAAACTAGATCTTATATATATATATATATATATATATATTAAGGACAGGAAGTAGGATATTTTTTTGTTTGTTTTATAAATTTATATGTGTGTGTAGCTCAAAAGTATTTTATCCTGCTTTTTATTTTCTTTGGTGATCATATCCTGCTTTTAATTCATTGTATTTTATAGCATTATAAAACTAATAACAATTGTTTGTGTGGAAATTGGAAGGCTTTTTCAGAGTTAAGAAGAAGAAGCAGGCCACGACGAGGGAAAATTGGAACAGCGTACACGCGAACCACTGATATGGTCCCTCATGAATGTATTGCAAAATTATGCCATATGTAAGTACGATTTACAAGCATTGTCCTTCATAACTGCAATATGTTTGTGTGTGTGTGTGGAGAAGAGAATGATGTGTACACGTTAGGCTTTTGTATGTCTTCAATTGATATACCCACACAGTATAAACCAAGCCACTACAATAAGTCAGATTTTTGCTAAATAATTTCATTATTTGAGTCACATTTCCAACATATGAATATTATCTTCACTCCTTATTTCTTTGTTTAAATTCAGCAAAACCTTTTTTCTCATTAACAAAATTTAATAATTAGTGTTTGGGAATCCGAGTGGTATATGATTTAGCAACTAACAAGTTTTATTGTGACTTGTATTTGCACATGGAGGATTGTGGGTCGCCAAGATCGGCAATCTAATTGTGCGTTCGCTGTGTAAATTAGCTTTCTTCCTGCTGCTCCTCCCATCAATTCTAGAGAACTTATTTGAACTTGCTGGTACGCCATGTGAATGTGCATAAAAGAGCATAGATGTCTACTTTATTAAATTAAAATCATATATATAAGCACACAGATATGATTTATATATCTACAATTATTCCCTGTGAAAAGTCAGGCCAAACAAAGAATTACAGAGAGAAGGAACGCAAACAAGAAAATAGAAAGTCATGTCATCATATTATGTGAAGCTTATGCTTGATAATTATTTCTTATGTACACTCAACACTCTAATCATTTTAGTGGTGCAATTTTATCCATGATTTTTTTGCCCAATTTTACCCCTGATTTTATTTTTCTTGCGCACAAAATAAAATGATCATGGGTAAGATTACTTCCAAAAAGAGAAATCATAGATAAAATTACACCATTAAAAAGATCGGGATACTGAATGCACCTGAAAATAAAATCAGAAATAAAATTGTACCTTTATTCTATCATATTTCATTGAACTAGAGTCAGTTTGAGTCGCACAGCACATAATGTAAACAATCGGACTCATCTAAACTAATTGGCCAAAATATGCTATGGGCCTCAACTATAACACTAGTGGAAACTAAGGACACACAAAACACTGAAGACACAGCCATCGGATCTACATTGACTCTACCGTTAGACATTATACAACATGTTACGTTTAATTAGTTTCATCTCTCTTTAAACTGAGATATGGACAGCGCAACAATTTTGGTTTGTTTAGTTTCTCATTGTAAACCACCAAACGATATTTTTGTGGAAACAACTAATTTCTAATGTGAATATATGCACCTCAAGTTCGCGTTATATATATAGATTGCACAACATCATTATCCTCTTTTAACAACCAAAATTTTAAATAAATTGTTGGCCAAAAATCATGATTAATAACATCATTTCCTATTCTCTTCAATCTTCCTTTGCCTCTCTTCATAAAGACTCAAAATTGTTTGATTCACCCTTCTTATCGTGTCTCCAACAGCCTATCTTTGTACATGTTCAAACTACCCTATGATTTGCTGCAATAATATCCGCAATAGATATCAGGTCAACCGTTCCGCATATATGCTCCTTATGAATCTTATCTTTATTCATATGTCTATCTTAACAACCATATTTCTACTACCCCAATTTCATGTTATCCCTTGAAAATCTAACATTCACTACCACAAAGCATTATTGGTCTTGTAGTAGTTTAATAAAGCTTTGCTTTAAGCTTAGTAGGTATTTTTTTTATCACAAATAATTTTTATAGCCTTTCTCCGTTTCAACATCTAACGTGTATTCTATGCCTAATATTCCTATCAATTTCACCTCCATCTTTTATAATTAATCCAAGATTTCTAAACTTTTTCACTTGCGGTATGATTGTGTATGGCAAAATTTCTAAGCTTTTTCACTTGCGGTATGATTGTGTATGGCAAAATTTCTAAACTTTTTCACTTGTATGATTCTTCATATTGCGAGTACACGGATTGTGACAAAAAAAGTATCATTTCCATAAATATCAAGAGAGAAAGAAAACTATTTTTAAAGTTAATAAAAGTAAATGATTCTTGGACTTTAAGAACAAAATGGGACATATGATCATTTATCCCCCTTGTATATATTAACATTTAATTTACCTCCTGTCATAAATATTCTTAATGAATATATGTGCTAGTTTAGGATTCGAAAAGTACTTGTGTAAAAGCTTCCCCTTAATCTCTTGTTAAAATCAGTAGAATTCAAATTTAAGTTCCAACCTTAATGTGATTATGCAAACTTGAAAAGTTAGCAAGTATATCTTTAGCTTACCAACAAAACCATCCATTTAACATGCGAAATTGAAGTTCTTATAAAATTTTACTTGAGCTCTACATTTAAGCTAGCCCAGCCTCTCAAGCATTACTCAAATGAATAAAACATCTAAATGGTGATGAAGCACTTAACTCGTTTTTAATTAAAATATTATAAAGCTGTTATAAGTGATGATTCATGTCATGGTATATTTTACTTTTAAATATATCCTGTGCATTACATGAGTTTGATAGTTGTATTCTTATGAGTACTTATGTAGTGAAACTATTGAATAAAAGTAATTGTATTCATATGCTAATCTATTGGACTTTAAATTTAAGGGAAAAAAACCCCTAATAACATTGGTGGGTTCAATTCAATGGCTGAATACAAAAGTTTATTAATTAAATGAAAATATTTTATTTTAATTATGCATAATGATAAATTATTTTTAGATAATAAAGATATTTTGCTGCAACTGACTGGGGGTTCTAATTCTCAGGAAAATGGTTGAATGGGATACGAAGAATGAGGGAAAAGCACACATGGTCTATTCAGATAGTGGAAGAACTTCTTCGACATGCTTCCCGTAAAGATATCTCAGCAAAACCATGCGAAGTGGACAGCGGTAAAAAGATTTGTTTAAACTCGAAGCATTAGTTCATCAAGCATTATTAATTTATTACATTACATTTAGGAAGAGTAATTAATCATTCTTGAATGACTGGATAGGGGCAGGGCCTATAATAGTTGACACACCCCTGATGATTGCTGCCAAGAATGGTGTTATAGAAATGGTGGAAAAAATCGTAGAATTATTTCCATCTACAAGGAAAGTTGTGAATGACAAGGAAAAGAACACAATTCTATAAACGGCAGAAAAGGGCCAGACTAAGGTGTATTGGATTTTGTGTGAAAAAGAAAAGCTTGACAAAAGTGTATTTAGTCGAGTGGATAATGATGGAAACACTGCATTGCACTTGGTAGCCAATCTTGGGGCCAACCTGAATTGGCAGGAACTACTACCCTGGTAGAGGAATTCAAGTGGTTTGAGGTGCGTATTCGATTGCTATTAAAGTTTTTTTTGGCTTCAAGTCAAAGATTATTCAAGATGTTAGATAAATAAACTTCTTGTATTATGAATGGTGATCCAGTTTGTGAAAAATTCATTGCCATCTGAATTATGGGAAAAACATTATAACGCTAGGAAAACTGCAGAAGATATCTTTATAGATAGTTACAAGGAACAAATGACAAGTGACAGAGAGTGGTTGAATCAGACCTCAGAAGCATGTTCTGCGGTGGCGACCCTAGCTGCGTCCATGGCTTCTGCCAATGTGGCAGTCAGTTTTGATGAAAAGAACTGCTTCTCTGTTGTGGCACTTTCCTTGTCTCTCACTTTCACCATGTCCTTCCTGGGCATTCTTGCTTTTCGTTCTCAATCTCTTAACTTTTGGAGATTTGTTCATGCTTCACATGGCTATTTTTGCCATGTTCGGCTCCATTGTTTTTTTGTGGATCTCTCTTATGCTCCATGACCATTCTTTCACAACTTACATAATTTTTGGCTTGCTCTTTCACAACTTACATAATTTTTGGCTTGCCAATAGCCATTATTACCATTGTCTCACTATCCATATTCACTGGTTCTATGTTGATGTCTATGTTTACCAAGGTTCCACCCCCTAGCCGAAAGACCATAAGTGCCATCCGGTACAGAAGGCCCCAGAAAAAGGAAATTTGAACAAATTTGAACTGCGTAATTAAATCCATATCTTACTATTCAAACAACAGTACAATCCATCTTCACTTTCATTTAAAAACCTCTTGTGTGTGTGATTTGATGTATCCTTCTATTCCTCTTTTGTCTGTAGTAATGTATGTTCAATTAGTAAATAGCACACTATTTCAATGTCTTGGTACTGTACTTGGAGCTGGTTTGTGATAGTTATTCCATGGACCTCATTTATATAGCTTCTTTTGTGGGCTGCTCATGATGAAGCCGATTCGACTTGTGGCTCAGTCATAAAGTCTCTTTAATTACTTTCACTAAGTCATCAGTTTGATTCAAATATATACACCTTGACTTGACCAAATTGAGTAATTTAAATAAATTGTTGGGATGACTATCGTTTGTAATTACGTATTGAGCAAATATTACGTAATTATTGGGATGAAAATGTTGAGATAATTAATGATTATATGATAATTGATTTAGATTTTGAATTCAATGGGCTATATCGTATGTATAGTCCAAGTGAAAGGCAGCGTAATGTAACCCAGATGTACATGTAACCCAGACGAAGTTTCAGGGAATTTAAAGAATGCTATCAACAGTCAGGAGAAATATAATGATAATATGCCTATCATAAACAAAATAGAATTACAACATTTTTAAAAGATAATTCATCCCCGCTTTATTTTTTTTGGGGGAAAAAAAGCCTTTGCAATGATCCAATACAATCGAAGTTCCATACTCCCTCTCAACCAAAAAGAAAAAAAAGTTCCATGCTCCCATATCTTGGCAGGCAAGAATAATTTTCAACGCAGCTAGTTAAAGTTGAGCCCAAAAGTTTTACGTTATTTATATCTTTGAAGAGTTAAATTGGTTAAAAAGACTTTCGCATATTATTTAGGCAAAAGCTCACTTTTGGTTATCTAATTTTATGTTAGGTTTCTCTAACATATTTCAAATGTTGATTTTTTGTGCCAACCAGTATTATTATTTTTAAAAATTTAAATCTAACACTATGTTAGTATTTTTGAATGTTTTGTTAACATTATTAATTACTGGATCAGTAATTTTTTTTGTTAATAAAATTAATAGTAGTTAGAATTAAAGAACTAAAAATGCTTTTTATAAAAGTTAGATGCCAAAATAAAATTTTCGAGTTGTTAGTATCCTCATGTGTTACTTTCCAGTTTTCATATTTCCAAAATTTTATTAGTGAATATACGCATAAGAACAACTATAATTAACTAATGAACAAGTGCAAATAAGAAGGGAATTGACAACTCTTATTTTTTATATTCTCAAAATTTCACCAGTGAATATATATTCATAAAAACAACTACAATTAGCAAGACTTAAGAACACAAAATTAATAACTCCCATTTTTCATATTCTCGATATTTTATGAGTGAATATATGCGTAAGAAAAATTACAATGAGCAAATTAACAAGCACATATAAGAAAATTAACATCAAATAGGAAATTAGGATGTAAATTAGGAAACTTAGTTGGGAGAATTACAATCAAGTCCCATAGAAGAGAAATAATTATCAAAAAGTCCCAATAACAATCTCAACAACTTATAATGACAAGTTTTATAGTGAGAATGACAATATTTGAGACTTGTTTTTTAATTGTTTTTTTTGTTTGGGACCTCGTTATAATTCTCCCAACTTAATTTATCACATATATAAACGTTTACACAACATAATTAAATGAATTTAATAAATTGGTGGTCACAGGCCTTTTGATGAGCTCAAGGCCCATGGGTTTAAGCCCCTTTGACCACTAAATATTCTCTAGCGGTCGGAGCTCCGCTATAACGATTGTCTTTTCTAATTAAAAAAATAGGCATTTTGATTATTCCATATAAAAAAATAATTTCATTTTTATCATTTAATACGGAATTCAAATTTTATAATTTTTTGGCAGCTATGGGAAATTAAGTAGCATTTGTGGGGGATTCAAATGAAATTTTCCCTATGAAATATATATGAATTATTCCCTCCAAACTAATTATCATTTATTTATACACATATATAGCCCGGGGAGTATCTGTCTACAATATAAAATTTATAGAAAAAATCAAATATATTATTTATAAGTTAGAAAAATGCAGCTCCATATAGTATATTGTTTGGGTGTTAAATAGAAGTGACATATAATTTGATTTATAACTTTATGAATTTAAATTTTTAGGGTACATTATATTGGTTTCAAAAAGAATTTTGCGTAACAAACTTATAGGGTAATATGTTTTATCTCTTGGAACTTTCGAATAACCTTCAATAATGACATGCTAAAATGACAACATTATCACTTCAACTTCCCATAAATCCATATATCACTTCAATTTCCCATAAATCCATAACCTATAAAAGTAAGCTTCATCATCATCTCCTCTATTGTCTGGCAAAATATCTATGTATCATCTGCCATATTTTTAAACCACATGCAAAACATTAACATAATCACCTTTATTTATTTATTTATTCACTTCCAATCAATAATGACGCTTTTATCTTAACTTTCCCTTTTTCAAACATGCAAATCCCCCAAAAAGAACTTGAGTATTATTATATCCCGATGGATTATAATGCTATTTCAATTTCAACTACCCATCCACATTTCTGTTCAATATATATAATTGAGCACCACGTGATTCTCTCAACAATGACATGCTAAAATGATATTATTATTATTACTACTTCTTCTTCTTTTAGTTTCCAATAAATCTATAACCTATGAAGTGAACATTATCATCTCGTCTCCTATCTGGCAATATAAATATATATAATTTTTTAGTCTGTTTCAATCACATGCAAAATAATAACACGATCGCATCTACTTATTTAATTCTCTATTCATTTATCCAGTTCCAATCAATAAACGACATTTTTATCTTAGCTTTCCCTTCCTGAAACATGCGTGTCCCCTGAAAAAGACTTTCCGAGTATTATATTAGGTTAAGGTGCATCCAGTATTTCGAAGTATTTTTTCAAATGTATTTAGTATTGTAAAGTATTTGTAGTACAACTCGCATCCTGAAATAATTTTTCAAGTCTATCCAGCACCTTGAAGAATTTTTTGATGCATTTAATAACTTAAATAACATTTTTTTAAGTGCATCTAATACCTGAAATTTCCTCTAGTGCAACAATAAGGAAAAAAAATAGGGAAAATTTCACTGTAGGACCGCAGAAGACAATTAATATCAAAGAGCCCCAAAACTTTCTGAAATCTCACTGCAGGACCAAGGGACCAATCTGATATTAATTTTTAGAGTGAGATTACAATAATACCCCTCCCTTTTATTTTATTAAAAAATAAATATTTACCGGAGTTACTGTTCCGGCCATCGGAAGTCGGAGGTCCGGCCACCGGCGCTCAGGTGGCCGCCGTCGGGGTCCGGTCATCGGTGGCCGGAACAGTAACTCCGGCGGGACCTCCGGTGGCCGGAGTTTTTTTGTTTAAAACAAAGTGGCCAAGGGAGGGTTTGAACCCAGGACCCCTTGGCACACCAAAAGACTTGTAACCACCAACCCAAGCAGCCCATTCAATCATAAAATGCAAATAAAACTATATATAACAAAATAAACGCAACAGTCCAAATGTAAGTGAACAAGTGAAATTAGACGATTTACAAGTGGAATTCAGAAATTTGCAACAAAAATTAGGCAATTTACAAATAACATAATAGAAGTCATAACCCAAAATGCAAGTATTTAAGTGCAAATGAGCAAGTAAAATTTACAATAAAAGTTTATGGATTTACAACCCAAATTTGGTAAACACAAGAGAATTCACAACCCAAAATGTAAGTGTTTGAGTGTAAGTGAACAAGTGAAATTAGACGATTTACAAGTGGAATTCAACAATTTACAACAAAAATTAGACAATTTACAAATAACATAATGGAACTCACAATCCCAAATACAAGTGTTTAAGTGTAAATGAGCAAATAAAATTTGAAGATTTACAACAAAAGTTTATAGATTTGCAAGTGAAATTCAACAATTTTACTTGCTCATTTGCACTTAAACACTTGCATTTGGGGTTATGACTTCTATTATGTTATTTGTAAATTGCCTAATTTTTGTTGTAAATTGCTGAATTCCACTTGTAAATCGTCTAATTTCACTTGTTCACTTACACTCAAACACTTACATTTTGGGTTGTGAATTCTCTTGTGTTTGCCAAATTTGGGTTGTAAATCCATAAAATTTTATTGTAAATCTTTAAATTTCACTTGCTCATTTGCACTTAAACACTTGCATTTTGGGTTATGACTTCTATTATGTTATTTGTAAATTGTCTAATTTTTGTTGTAAATTGCTGAATCACACTTGTAAATCGTCTAATTTCACTTGTTCACTTACACTCAAACACTTACATTTTGGGTTGTGAATTCTCTTGTGTTTGCCAAATTTGGGTTGTAAATCCATAAAATTTTATTGTAAATCTTTAAATTTCACTTGCTCATTTGCACTTAAACACTTGCATTTGGGGTTATGACTTCTATTATGTTATTTGTAAATTGTCTAATTTTTGTTGTAAATTGCTGAATTACACTTGTAAATCGTCTAATTTCACTTGTTCACTTACACTCAAACACTTACATTTTGGGTTGTGAATTCTCTTGTGTTTGCCAAATTTGGGTTGTAAATCCATAAAATTTTATTGTAAATCTTCAAATTTCACTTGCTCATTTGCACTTAAACACTTGCATTTGGGGTTATGACTTCTATTATGTTATTTGTAAATTGCCTAATTTTTGTTGTAAATTTCTGAATTCCACTTGTAAATCGTCTAATTTCACTTGTTCACTTACATTTGGACTGTTGCGTTTATTTTGTTATATATAGTTTTATTTGCATTTTATGATTGAATGGGTTGCTTGGCTTGGTGGTTACAAGTCTTTTAGTGTGCCAAGGGGTCCTGGGTTCAAACCTTCCCTTGGCCACTTTGTTTTAAACAAAAAAAACTCCGGCCACCGGAGGTCCCGCCGGAGTTATTGTTCCGGCCACCGGTGACCGGACCCCGACGGCAGCCACTTGAGTGCCGGTGGCCGGACCTCCGACCTCCGGTGGCCGAAACAGTAACTCCGGTAAATATTTATTTTTTAATAAAATAAAAAGGGAGGGGTATTATTGTAATCTCACTCTAAAAATTAATATCAGATTGGTCCCTTGGTCCTGCAGTGAGGTTTCAGAAAGTTTTGGGGGCTCTTTGAAATTATTTGTCTTCTGCGGTCCTACAGTGAAATTTCCCCAAAAAAATATTCTAGGGTGTTAGATATACTACAAAATATTTTACGATATTAAATACACCTGATAAAATATTTTAGAGTCCTAGATGTAGTTTAATCTTACCATCTAATATAAGACCTTATTTGACTTTTATTTTGGTCCTAAATAAGACCCCAATCTGCTTTGTCGCTCATATTTATATTTTTTTTTTCAAGGTGGTCCTTCTAATAATGGTAGCTCCAGCCAATACACTTGATTAGCAATGATATTTTAAGAAATGCAACATCTATTTATCACAAATAACTAACTAACTTGTTTTCTTAATCTTCTCAAATTAGTCAACTGGCTCTATATTTAGGATCAAAGCTAGTATTATACCATGTCTCTGTGAATTATACTGTTATTTTTTGGTTAAAAAATTTCAACTACCCATTGATATTTCACATTTGTGTCCAACATATAATTAAGTGAGGATGACGTGATTCTGTCAATAATACAAGACTTGATTTTCACAATTATGACATGCATACACGTGTCCTCTTTCATCATTTTCTTTCTCTTTTTTTTCCTTATTAATCCCCTCATAAATATAGAAGACGAAAAAGTATATTTTTTTTATGTATTTATTACTTTTAATTAATATTAATAATTTTTTTAAATTACACAATTTAATTATTTAGATCTTATAATAAGATATGAAGGGAGTATATTATACCTGAATGAATTATAGTACTATTTCAATTTCAACTAACCATCGAACATTTGTGTTCAATGTATATAATTGAGCATCACGTGGTTCTCGCACGTAAACTTTACCTCTCCTGCCTAGCAATAAATCTATATATAATTAACCCAATTATTTAGTTAATTTCAATCACATGCAAAATAATAACATTATCACCTTTATTTATTTATTCAGTTCCAATCAATAAATGACACTTTTATCTTAGCTTTCCCGTTTTCAAACATGCATGCTCCCTGAAAAGAACTCTTGAGTATTTATTATATCTGTATGAATCATAGAACTATTATATCTTAGCATTCCCTATTGCTTATTCTTTTTTTTTTTTTTGAAGAAAATATCCTTTTGGTATAGCTGCATTGAAGCTGTTATATAAGTGGAAGATCACATGTTGAACCTTATAACGTCTAGCCATTTATTTTTGTCCATAATTTAAAAAAAAATTCAGAGAGAAAGCGAAAAGAGAAAATCAGACGTTCTAAAAAGCAAATGGTCATATTATTAAAATATCCAGCTCAGGAAAAGGATAACTTCCGCTTTTTAAGAGTTGAAGTTTAACCTATTTAAAATAGATCAATCTATTATGATTAAAAATAAATTAAATATTTAAATATCATAAAGTGTTATTTTTGCAATTACACTGAGCCGTGCATAAGACACTGCAAGGAATATATATATATATATATATATATATATATCTTTTCCACTTGGTCTTCCTGCTCATTTCCTGTTCTTTAGGATTTAATTTTGGTGAAGTTACAATCTCATTCTGCTGTCTCTTTGCTATTTCTTTGGTAAGGCTTTACTTCTTTCATATCAGTAACCTGTTTTTCTTCTTTCAAATTGGTTTCATTTGTGACAAAGCTGTGGTCTGGACCCTTGAGCTCGCGCGTACACGATGGAAGCCTTTGGTAGTTAAGTTAAGATGTTCCATGTAAACTTAAAGTGCAAAATTACACTATATATATTTATATATTATTTTACACAACAAGCACGAACATAAATATATTAATTTTATATTATATAAACACACACATAAAATTTAATATATTATGAAATATTTCTATTTCTTTTTCTTTTTTTAAATATTTATTAATATTTAATATTCTTTTTTGTTAAAAATATTATGTACATTAAAATTTATATTACATACTCTATTTTTTATTTGTATTTTTATTTATATAATACATTTTTGAAAACTTCACATGTATAATTTTTTATTGGCATTGATAATAATCTTTAAAATGAAAAAACCATCTTCCCTTATGTTTAATTGAAGCCAAAAAGTAAGCATGACAGCTGGGTTCGAGGACTTCTTGACGAAATGTTTTAAACACTATTGCCCAAACTTTTAAAATTTGGGAAGAAGACTAAAGTAGCAACATCCAAGAATGAATGTCATCATGTTTTGCGTTTTGTACTGTGCTATATATCTATCTATTAATATATAAAAGTAGAATACAAGGCAGGAGTAGCTGACAGCACGACACATGGCATCATCTATGGGTAGATAAATATATTTTTTTAAACAAAAAATCCCACTTTTTTGAACTATTTTTTTAAACCATTTTCTGCCCATGTTTCTAATAGTCCTATATGTCTGCATTGGTAATCGTGTTTAGTTTAAACTCATAAACCCAGAATTTCTTCTTTTTTCAAATTATTTTATATGATCTGATTTATAAATTGATAAATTATAAGAAGGGCTATAATCACAAAATCCAAAAACGTGGAGCAGTTTTTTTATTATATCTCTATCAGCAATGTCCTAAAATAAATTAGTTATGAGGATATTGAGGTATATTTATCCGATTGTAATTTATATGATCGTGGCAGTTTTTTAAATATATTTCGATTTTATTATATTTTTATCAGCAATTTCCTAAAATAAATTGGTTATGAGGATATTGGGGTATACTTATCTAATCGTGATTTATATGATCGTGACAGTTTTTTATTATGTGATCGTGACAGTTTTTTAAATATATTTTGATTTTATTATATCTTTATCAGCAATTTCCTAAAATAAATTAGTTATGAGGATATTGGGTATATTTATCCGATCATGATTTATATGATCATGGCATTTTGAACAGTGGTATGCTTTTGTGTTTTGGAGTTGTGATTCGTGTCTCGTAGTTCTTGGTCTTCCAGGAATTTGACTAGTCTAAAGTGGTTGGGGGAAAATTTGTCCCATTATATTTTCCATCCTTAAGTTATTTGGGTTTGGCATATCAATGGTTGTAATAGGTATCATGCTCCTTCTATAAATCTTGTCTTGTGTTGTAATCTTGTAGTAGTCTTCAACATAATCATACACATTACCATGTATGAGTTTGATGGCCGTACAAGCATGTGGATATGGAATTCTAGACATTTGCCATGCTGCACAACTGCATTGATGTGCATGAAGATCAACATCCCCATAATTCTCAAGCCACTAAAATAATTGTGAAGAGAAACTTCTCATATTTTCCATAGCATCATTGAACTCACTTTCAAATCTTGCATATGCAATGTCATCAAGCAATTTTAGCACATCATCTTTGCTCTAGGCACTTGTCCTTTTCTTACCTCTATTTAATTTCATCAATTCTGCACTAAAGTTTTCCTTCACGTGTCGATAGCAAAATGCATGATGCTCACCACCAAATATTTCCCGTACAACTCTTATTATAGCATTGTGACATTCTGAAACAATTGTCAATTCAACTAATCCTATTATCTTTTTAATCATAACCAAAAACCATGTCCAGTCCTCATATGTCTCTCCTTTTACAATACCAATTGCAAATGGCAACAATTCATTATCTGCATCATATGCGGAGTCTGATAGCAAGGTGCCCTTATATGGGCCACTTAAATCAATTCCATCTATATATAGTATATGTCTTGCCCCAACCATGAATCCTTCTATACAATAACCATATGCTATGAAGACACGCTCAAAAATATTGTTATGAGAAACTACCCATTCAGCCATAGTTTTTGGATCAGTATCCTTTAACTGTTGACATATCCATGGTATAAGCATATAAGACTGCTCTAGTCTACCCTGAATCTCCTCAAGTGCTTGTTCCTTAGTAGCATATGCCTGTTTATATGTAAGATTCACACCATAGTTTCTTTGTAATGTCTTCCTAATTTTGTTTGGACCCTTGTCTATGTGAGACCTTATCTCCTCAATTATAATAGATGACGTTAGACTAGCTCTTCGAGCATGTATCACTTAAAGGTTGTCTTGAGCATGATGAATGTGTTCATCTTGAAATTGTGTCACACGTAGGAAAGGAGTTTGCTTCCCTGTTGCATTTGCTATTATCTTCTAAGGACATCCTTCAATTTTACATTTCACAGACATCCTATCCTTTGCTATTCTTCAAAAATTTGCATTGAAACTTGTGAGCAATACTATACTTGTAGAATGCCTTTCTAAAAGCATCAATATTTGCAAATGTTTGCAATGCTCCTGACAACTATTTTTTCCATTTCATTGAGTTCAATTCAGGTATGGGTGTGAGTGCACTTTGTACTCTACAAGGCAGGCTATTGGGTCCTCCAAGTGCTTCATTTGTTAGAGGGCTTTGTTCTAAGCCTCCTATCAATTCCTCAGTGCTGCATTACTCAATCACAACTTTTGTTACTAACAATAACACTATAATGAATACCAAATTTTTTAAAAAAATAAAAACAACAACAACAACAACAACAAAGTCACTTACACTTGTTGCTCGTCAAATGTTTCCTGCACATTGTCATTTTCTTTGCATGCTATATACACATGGCCACTTCTCTCATTACGTTGAAATAGGTTTGCAAGTTCCGCATCATCAATAAGATCTATTAGGGTCTTCTCATCAAAAGTCACAGTGTATTTCATCTTGACATTATTACTATCAATGCCAATCCATGATATTATCATTATTCTCATTTCTTCAAGTGTCATCCCCTCTCTTATGGTTTTTAATCTTACTCTCCCTCCATTATATTGAATTTGGCCTTCAACATTCTTCACAAATTACCCATCTACATGAAAAAAACAAAATAGTTCTTTTGCAAATGTTAATATGGAAGGAGATGCCATTTTTAATACCAACTTGCAATGAATAAATTAATTTAATCAGTATTTTGATTGGATTTAATTGAAACTTTTTTCAAAAGTAATATGATTAACACATGACTAAAAATGGTTGACAGGTTAACTAATAACTAATGGATAAAAAATGAGTATTCATATGATTGTTCAACAACTTCCACGTACAACATTTTATATTGTCGAATGTGAGAGTATATCAAAAAGGTATAAACTTAACATTGCTCAATGAATCTCTTGTGAATCATGTAATCAACACAAACATATTGATCATTTAATTAGGTTTGAAGTTGGTCGGGAAGAAAAGCTTCCATTAGGTTTAGAGATTCACAATAGTTAGCACAGATGCTGATGATCATATGCAATTATATATTATCTCAAGGATTATACTTTCAACTTTAAATGAAAACAATGGCACAAACTGAAACATGAATAAAATATTGGTTCATACCGTAGGAATGTTATCTCAAAGATGATTCTTCTTTTGCTTGCTGTGCCAGATCTCCTTTCACTAGAAGTATCACCAACAAGCCTTTTATTATCAAGAGAAAAAAAATGACGACTTGATCAATTGTTACGTGATTTAAGAAATAATAAATTCAATATTGATAGATATGGAAGAATTCTATGAATCTTTAATTCATTATCATGTATTTTTTTATTTTGATTTTTAATTGTTTTTTATTAAAAAATTTCAATTAAATCTACTAGAATAATTAAATTAAAATCAAGTAGATTTAATTGAAATTGAATGTAGGCGTAAACCTGAAATTAAAAATCAAGTAGATTTAATTGAAATTGAAGATGAATTGATGAGTGTCAATGTAATTTGTGAAATAGTAAAATTACTTTTGATAGATATTCAAGAATTTCGTGAATCTTTGATTTGATTTTTTCTTGCACCAAAAAAAAATCTTTAATCCTATCAATCCTTGATATTTGAAATTGTAAAATTTTTATTTCTTCCCATATTTTTGTAATTCTATGGATATCTAGAAATTATGTATTTTTTTATCTTGATTTTTCAATTATTTTTTATTGGCCATAATCATGATTTTTCTTTTTTTGTTTTGTTTTTTATTTAATAATGTTTTTGGCCAAATTTTCATATGATAATGTTTAAAGAAAAAACATGTTAGTTAAATTCAGTTAAAAGAATTAAAACTAAAATTAGGCTTTTTAATTACAAAGAACATTTTGGTCTTTTAGCAACATTTAGAAATCCCAATAAAGCCTCTTGGCCTCATTAAGAATTTATTAAAAGTATAGGCTTAAATTAGGATTTTGTTATTTTAAATGGATTTAATTAGAATTTTCCCTTTCAGTTTTCCCACGTTTTTTTTTCCGGAAATATTTCGATTTGCCTAATTTTTTATTCATTTTTTTTAAATAATGCATGAAATATTATTTGTTTGTTAACTGCATGTATCAGTTTCTCCATATTTTTTGCTGGAATTTTTATTTTTAGCTTGACTTATCCGAAATTTGTGGCTGATGGGCAGTTTAAAATAAACCGTATAGTCTTCTACCAAACAAAAAACCGTACAGTGTGTTTTTCCTTTTTTTTAACTGAATATTATGTTACTGTTATTATTTTTTCATGTTATTCGATGGTTGCTGTTAGCTCATATATATCATTTTTTTCCTAATTAAATAAATGATAAAATATTGGTTTTTCTAATATAATGTAGTAAAAATTAAATAAATAAATGAGAAACCATTGGTTTTTCTTATATGATATAATGGAAATAAAATTATAGAATAAAGTAAAAATTAAGTAAAAATAAGTAGTACATTGTAACACCCTGAATTTTCTAACTCAAGATGAGCAGAAAAGAAAAAATTCATTAAAATTATTTAATAGCTCAATCAAAATTGGAAAAAATTATGAAATATTGATTTTCAAGGTTTAGAAATATTTTGGAAAAGTTCATTCCCCAAAAAGTGGCTTAAATAATTTTAAAACTATTTTCATAGCAAAATGGGTTATTTTCTTAGAAAATTGTAAGAAAAATATTTAGAGGTTTCTAATTAACTAGGAAATTTTAGGAAAATTGTTTTATGAGGTAAAGAAGTTATTTGAGGTATAAAATCTTTAAAATGGGTTAAGGATTAATTTTTAGAATTAAGGGCTATTTTCTTGGAAAATAGTTATGAGTTGATTTTTGATCCAAAATTTTTATGGACATTATTTTATTGGTGAAAGAAGCTAATGGATAACAAAGATCCGTATAAAACATGGTGGAATAATTTTTGGGTTTATCTCAGTATTTCATAAAAGTAAGGAATGAAGTGAAGGGCATAATGGTCATTTTGCTCTGTCCTACCCTTATTTTCTGCCAACACACCTTTTCCTTTTCAGTTTCATCGTGCTGAGCTTTTGAAAAGAGAGAGTGACCGAGAGGGAGAGTGGAGAGAGAACCAGAGATCGATGAAGCTTGAGGAATGAACGGAGGTGGGGAAGCTTACATGCAAACGGATTAATTGATCAAGGTGAGTCTCCAGAACTTCCTTCTACTCTTGTTTCCTTCGATCTGTGGCTTAATAAGGTGCAACGGTTGAGTGAGAAAGGCTGGTCAGTGAGAGAAAGTAAAGGAATGGAGAGGAGGATCGATGAGTTTATGTTCCATGGTAAGATTGAAGTGTGTGATGGTAGGTCTTAGGTCTGCGTGTTGATAGACAGTATTGCATGTAAGGTTTTTTTTGCTCTTGTCTATGATTCCAAAACAAGGCTTGAGCAATCTGGTATAGGATTTGAAATCTCCAAGTTGTGCTTCATGGATGTCCAATTTGCAGAGCTAAGAATTGAAGGCCGAAACTGATAGATATAAGTGTGTATATGTATGTCTTGCATGTGTGGCTAGTTATGTATTGTTTGCTCTGTTCTTTAAGGCTGAAACAGGGATAATAAAAGCATTAGAAGTGGCTTCGTATGTCATTAGTGTTGGTGTCGGGTTCTATGGAATTTGAAGAGCAAAAAGTGTGGTGATTTGTGCTGTGGGATATAATTTTGGTAGTTTAATGGTGCTGTTCGAAAGGTTGAAGAAGCTGGGGGTTTAGGCGTTAATGAAATTACGATGTGTATGGTTGAATGTGGAGTTCTATTGGAGGAAGATTGTTTTCGAGAATCTGGGAAATATCCAGACTTGGTGTGAGGGCTATATGAATTTGACAAGGGCTAAAATGATTAAATAATGGAGTGCCAGTGTGCGTGTGTTGATTGAATGTATAATGAGAGATGGAAATTCCAGATTAAACACCTTAAACCACTTTAGAGCTTAGAGGGAGGAAGCTTAAATTAATGAGGATGATCTAAGTGATAATATAAGCTGGAAAATATTTACAGATTGAGAAAGATTAATTGAGCAGTTTTGGGAGTTAGATAATATTTAGGAAAGTGATTAAGTATTGTCAAAGGTTAGTTTTGGGTATGTGTCTGAAATCTTGAAAATTTTCCAGATTTGAAGTAAAAACATTTTACAATTGATTTTCGACTAGATGGTTGCTGGTTTAACATGAAAATGGGTTGTGTTGAATGGATTGCATGTGGCATTTTTACTCTGTTTTGATTTGACTGAAACAGAGATTATATAACTCATGAAGATAGAATCAGATTTGTACTTGTAATGAGAAAGATTTCGGTTGGTTTTGCTGGGTGTTAGTTGAGAGCATAAACAAGCTTAGTAACATGGTTTGTGTGGGTAATTTCGGTTGTATATAATATATATTCCTAATTAGTAACTCGGAGATAAGCTTGTAATTATAAAAGGTTTGTTTGTTTAGTTAATTGGAGAGTGTGATATTTAAATGTTTAAGTGCTTAATACACACACACACACACACACACACACGTAGTTAAATGGTTTTGGGTTATGAGAGTAGAGAGGATTTAGTTTGATGAAATTAATTAATTTTAATGCTCGTAAGTGTGACAATTGGGAATACTATTAAATCTGGAATTTTAGCTAAAAGCAAAGAAGAAAGGAAAGTGGAATGGGATCTTTGAGTTTGAATGCGTATACATGTACGTGTGCTTGGGTATTGACCGAAAGTTAGAGGAAGTTAGGCTTTTTTATGTATTAATGAAATTTACTATTTTGTGTTGTGCATTTTTTTGGTAAACGGAAAGGAGATGATTGAAGCCTAGTATGAATATATATTTGTGCTGCTGTCCGAACAAGGGGTACATGTTTGGAATTGTTTATGATTTTCATGTTGGCTAAAGATTGGTCAGGTTTTATGAAAATTTAAAGAGATGAATGAAATTCATATAAATATGTGTGTGTGTATATTTTTCTTTTTCCACGATACCAACCACTTAATAGTGGAGTTGAAATTGGAATAGGGAGACATGGCGTTACCCTTAAATACAATAATTAAAGATAATATATTTGATTAAGATAACCAGTTACTAAGTAAAGTAACTGTTTGGGTTGAGATAAGGAAGAAAACATTCCAAAGAGAATAGTTTGAATAAAAAAACTTATCCAGGATGGCCAATTATTAAGTAAGGGTAGAATTTAAAGAAATTTGGAATGTAATGAAGGTTAGTTAAATTATAAATTATGTTGGATCAAGCATTAACCTACCTTTACTAATATAATAGGTTTTGATATCTGCAAAAGCCCACCAAAGAAGCTAAGAGAAAGGAAGCAAGTAAGGTTTGATTTTGATGCGGAAGGTTTAGGTAGTAGTTCTTTCCTACCTTACACTTGTGTATGATTACTGCATGTCTGTTTGTGCCATATTGCTGTTTAAAGCATGAGAACATGTAATCCTTATTTCCTTGCATGGATTATTTAGCCGTGATCACGTGTAGCTGATAGACATGGGGCGGTACTTGCCAATTATTTGCGCATTATTTATTCAGCCTGTCTATCTGTCATTACACATAAATGCTTAACTGCATTAGCTTGCAAGTTTATGTTCCATCTTGGCTTGTTTTGCATGCTTTATATAATTTGCATTTGTGTTTGATGGAAATTACTACTACGGGGATTCTTAGGAATCTCACCCTCCAATTTATGAACAACAGCGAAGGCGAGTAGCTCCAAGGTTAAGGATGTTGTATAAGAAGAAGGTGGGTTGGTTGAAGAGCAGAGATACCTATTATAATTCTGTAAATTGTATAGCAAAATATATGGGCAAGTAACTTTACTTGCTTTATGTAAATATTGTCTTATATCCTTCATAAGCAGAAGAGCACTACCGAGTGCAAGTATGTGTGGTCAACCAAAATGGTTGCTATATTTTTAATATAATATTATAAGAGTGCACAGTATGAAATTATTCTAAGTTATAATAGATTAAGTTGAAAGCAGGGTTGTTTGGAGATCGCTAATTAGATATTCTAAAAGTTTGAAATATTTGATCGACGGATTCTAATGTTGGGGCAAAAAAAAATTCCCTCTCTTTTTTCCAGGTCAGAAACCTGACGTTTGTGATTCACAGATAATAAAATGATCCTATTAGTATATAAAAGTAAGGTGTTGCATACATAATATAATTTATTCTAAAAAGTTAAAAAGCAAAAATTAAACGATAGGATATAAGTTTTTGAAATCATATATATATATATATATATCAATTTTTCTCCACATAATAGAATATCAGGTCAGCCATGGATTTGGAAAATATCTAACGAAATTTATTACTGAATTATTTTCTGCACTCAAAATTAAGAAATCCATATTTTCCGCACATTTTGTTCATAAATATTTTGATTTGGCTAGGTTTTTCCAAAATTGAGGTTGTTGGTAACTGAAAAAATTGATTTCTGAGTTTTTTTGTGTGTGTTGATAATATGTCATCGTTATTAATTTTTTAAGGTGTAATTATGTTAGTTCTGAACTAATTAGTTTTTGAATTTATTTTTTGGTGCTGATTGAAATAAATGTCTAACTAATTACTTTTTTGTGTGTAAATAATATGCAAGGGACATAATTAAAGCCTGTTGTTCCATAGTTATCTGTGTAGATGACCTTTTTTTTTGAAATATGTCCGTTTACCTTGGCTTGGCCGAGATTTTGGTATTGGCAAGTTTAAAATAAATTTTTTATGGGCAAAATTTTTAATTATTTTTAAATAAAGCGCACTCCTTTTTTCAATTAAATAAATTATAGAATATTACTTTCTTAACTGCCCATAAAATATTAGTCAAAATTGTGGGGGTTATTTATTGTTTTTTTGGGGAATATAAAATAAAAAAGGAACTCAAAAATGAGACTTCTAATTTTCATGTAACTGCCAACTGAACTTGCAAATTAAAACTAATTTATTTTAAAAATTAGCGTGTTGTTTGTGGGCTAAGTTTTTCTAAAATTGTGAGATAAATGAGATCTTCCGGCAAAGAAAAAATGATAAATGAGGTCATTTTTGAATTTGAGTTAAATCAACATATATGAATTTGGAAAACTTCTAATGTTGTCTACAAGAAAAATATATTTAACGAGTCATCTCTTTTGCTATTTAATAAATCATTTAATTGCTCATATATATAATTTTTTCCTAATTAAATAAATGATAAAATATTGGTTTTTTCTTATATAATGTAGTAAAAATTAAATAAATAAATGATAAAGCATTGGATTTTCTTATATGATATAATGGAAATAAAATTATAGTATAAAGTAAAAATTAAGTAAAAATAAGTAATATATAATATAATTTATTCTAAAAATTTAAAAGACAAAAATTAAACGATAGGATATGAGTTTTTGAAATCACACACACACACATCATTTTTACATAATAGAATATCGGGTCAGCTATGGATTTGGGAAACATCTAAAGAAATTTATTATTGAATTATTTTCTGCACCCAAAATTAAGAAATCCATATTTTCCTCACATTTTGTTCATAAATATTTTGATTTGGCTAGGTTTTTCCAAAATTGAGGTTGTTGGTAACTGAAAAAATTGATTTCTGAGTTTTTTTGTATGTTGATAATATGTCATCGTTATTAATTTTTTAAGGTGTAATTATGTTAGTTCTGAACTAATTAGTTTTTGAATTTGTTTTTTTGTGCTGATTGAAATAAATGTCTAACTAATTACTTTTTGTGTGTAAATAATATGCAAGGGACATAATTAAAGCCTGTTATTCCATAGTTATGTATGTAGATGACTTTTTTTTGAAATATGTCCGTTTACCTTGGTTTGGCCGAGATTTTGGTATTGGCAAGTTTAAAATAAATTTTTTATGGGAAATTTTTTTAATTATTTTTAAATAAAGCGCACTCCTTTTTCAATTAAATAAATTATAGAATATTACTTTCTTAACTGCCCATAAAATATTAGTCAAAATTGTGACGGTTATTTAAGGTTTTTTTTTGGGGAATATAAAATAAAAAAGGAACTGAAAAATGAGACTTCTAATTTTCATGTAACTGCCAACTGAATTTGCAAACTAAAACTAATTTATTTTAAAAATAAGTGTGTTGTTTGTGGGCTAAGTTTTTCTAAAATTGTGAGATAAATGAGTTCTTCCGGCAAAGAAAAAAAGAGATAAATGAGGTCATTTTTGAATTTGAGTTAAATCAACTTATATGAATTGGGAAAACTTCTAATGTTGTCTACAAGGAAAATTTATTTAACTTGTCATCTCTTTTGCTATTTAATAAATCATTTAGTAATTTTTGATTATTGTATATCTTGTTTACCCCACATTTTGAATCATGCACTATGGAACATGGGGAGACGGTTTCATTATAAATGATTTCAATATTGAATTCGATTTGTAGAACTACTTATGTATGACATGTAGACCGTTCTTCGAAACATCAGCTTCGACGTTGTACACAATAATTGGGCGAGTGTGCTTTTCAGAGAATAATAGATACTTCAGATGTCTTTCCTCTCTCAGCACTGATCAATGGCTGGAAAGAAGATTGTATTTGTGCATGGGTGCTGTGTATATGTATTGAATTTGATAGGGACGTGGGTTGGGCTGTTAGAAGTTTCAACGCTTTTATTGTAGATGAGGAGGTAATTTATATGTTGTGCTTTTAGAGTTATATGATGAGTTTTTTAACTATTATAGTTGCATTGTTTATTTAGTTACCTCGGGGGACAATGAAGCTTCTGATATCTGAGTCTACAAGTGCTTTTGTAATCATCAGAATGATGTGTTCTCTGAAGGAAGACTATACTTACGTTCTCAAAAGGGTTAAAGTTTAGTTAACCTTTTAGTTTTTTCTTTTCTTGATAGATATAGGGTTATAGCATTAAGTCATACCATGTATGAATTATCATCAATTGAAGTAAGCAAGCCGTAGCCGAAGATAAATACCCTGCATTTTATGGAGAGGGGTGACATTCCTGACAGGAAACTCCACAGTAATATTTTTTACTTGCCTTTATTATTGTTATGCTTACTGTATAATCTTGGGGTCAACTCGATGGTTATATGTGTCTTAGATTTTGTGGGCGAAATCAAGGAAAGGGGTGATCATAATAATGTACTTGATGGCATAGACCGAATCAATGCCCTCAACTTTCGTCATCATCATTGTTGGAGGTATGATGACTTTTTTTGTTCTAGACTGTGGAGTATTTGTAGCATTTTTTGCTAAGTAGGTACATGTGTAGTCAGTTCTCCATCAAGTGTTCCTTCCGAGGTGGTCCAGTGTGGTGGATTTTCAATGAATTCAATCTGCAGCCTAACAGAAATAGTGTTGTCACTCTTATTGAGCTTGCCACTATAGCCAAAGTAGAGGGTAATTGTGTGGCTGTGTGCTTTTATCTTTACGACTGATATCCATAATATTCAGTTGATGACTTTCTATATATCTTGATTGTAGGTGATTGCATAATAAGCAATTTTCAAAAAGTTACAAGAGTGATGTTTGATCCTGCACATCCAGATGCGCTGGAGATGAAAAGTTTATACAGATGCTTTGTACAGAATTAGATTTTATATGTTTATTAATTTGGTGATATACTGTTTATTACTAAATGATGAATAAATTTGCCATTTTTTTGGTTTAATAGAATTGAAGGAATGGTACATTATGTATTCGTTTAAATATATTGTGGTTAGTAAAATTGTATTTAATCAATGGTACACATTGAATTTATAAACTTTATAAATTGAAATAAGGGATATGTGATATTCTTAGTAAATATTAATGAATCTAAGAAATAGTATTACTTATAGATTCAGTGGTGACTGATATGGATTACTAATTAATGTATTTAACATGTACTTTTCATTGATTATTAATTAATGTCTATTCATTAGTAATATGATCTTGTATTATATATTTATAGCGTGTATTCTCACTGCAAGTGTATGGGTCGTGACAAATAATAAAGTAAAAAGTAAAGTATCGTTCTCACAAAGATTTGGTTTTAAAATCTAGATAAGTATTGATTATTACACTTTCACTTAATTTGAGCAATACAAATATCAAGAGTGAAAGCAAACTATTTATAAAATTAAAAATTAATAAAAAGAAAAAGTGATTCTTCAATTCCAAAAATTGAAAGGGACCTAGGATTATTTATCTCCTTTATATTTTAAAAGTACTCAATTAAATTCCCATTGTATTTGCTTCTTAATTATAGGTTATGCTAGCCAATGACACTAAATTACCTATATATGAGTGCTCTCTCAAGTCTCCAAATAGGTGTTGAGCTTAATCTCTTAATTAATTAAGCCCCAATTTTAATTACAAACCTTATGTGGCTATGTGACGTTAATGAGTATATCTCCATCTCATTAACAAAACTATCCATCCAACTCACAAATTTCAAGTTCTCACAGGATTAAACTCAAGTTCTATACTCAATCTAGCCCTCTCAAGCATCAATCAAGTGAATCCAACAATCTAATTGGTGGCTAATCAACAAGAAGCATTAAGCATAGAGTAAATCCAATGCAATCATATCATTAATCACAAATATAAAGGCAAAATGAGTACTTAATCCCTACAAGAGTTCAAAATAATCTTAGAATCAAAGTATTTAACCACATATACTCAGAAAATCCATGAGAATACACACACACACACACACATCAGTACAAAATGGAATAAGAGTAGACAAAGCAAGATAGAGAGGAAAAATCGAAGAAAGAAGTCCCAATCTCTTCAAAGCTCCAACTCCTAGCTTAATCTCCTCCAAGTAGCAAGTCCTAGCATAGCACAATACTCCCAAAAACCACCTATAATTGTAGATGGGGCTAAGGTTGAGTTTAGGGCCTTAAAACCTAGAATTTTTTGACTTAGTGCTACTGTGCATTTTGTTGTTAGCAAATGTGCTGCGGCCCAAACATTTTGTGCCTCGGCCAAATTTACCTCCATTTGAGTTGGGCCGCAACAGGACAGAGTGCGTCATAACTCATTTTGCTCTGAAAAACTTTGTTTTACTAGCTCAAATGAGGAGTTTCACCCATGATTTAGAGTCTATTTGTTCTTTTTTTCTTTTATCACCATAATGTGATTCTAAAGCAACCTTGATCCTCATATACTTCCAAAAGCTTCCCAAGTGGCTTGACATAATTACTCTTAATGTCAAAATATACCTTGCAAAGGTGACAAACTTTATAAGCTAAAAAATAACAAGGATAAAAGGCAAAAGATAAACAAATACATTTAATAGTGCATAAAACTCAAGGAAAAAGTGATAAAATGACATGAAATTCTATAAATTAATAGCATGTATGTAGATTAGTACTGTTTATGTAGAAAAAATTGGTTAATATCATGGTAAAATCTTAAACTCAATTCAGTCCGCAAATCATTATGTAGATTAGTGTTATTTATGTAGACCACTAGCCTTTGCAGCTGTGCATTCTCCAATGTATCATTATTTTTGGGCATTCTGTCCTTTGTTACCATGTTTTTTTTTAACCGATTATATAACCAGGATGGACAATGATTACGAATACCCTATTTTCATGAAGACTTTTTATCCACCCTTCATTTGAAAAGGTTGATCATTTTCTTACTAAGTATATACTAATTCTTGCTGCATACACCATTTCCTAAACTTTGATAGAGTTGCTCTTCAACAGTAATTGCATGAATATCTCAATAGTTTTACTCATGAGTAGGTCACAATATTCAATCCTATCATGAATGCTATTAACATAGAATGTGGTGGAGTCTTTTTGGTTTATGGTTATGGAGGCACCGATAAAACATACTTATGGCAAGCATTGTGTGCATCACTAAGATCAGAAGGAAAGATGGTCTTGAGTATGGCTTCCAGTGGAATTGCCTCATTGCTATTACCCAATGAAAAAACCGCGCATTCATAGTTTGTTATTCCCCTCATAATAACCAAAGATTCAATTTGCAATATAAGACAGGGACCACCTCTTGCACAGCTATTAGTAGAGACCTCCATGATAGTATGGGACAAAGATCTTATGGCAAATAAGTACTGTTTTGAGGCATTGGATAGAACATTGCGAGATATAATGAAGCGTTCAAGCCCTTATGTTGAACAATAGGTATTTGGATGAAAGACTATTGTCCTTATAGGAGATTTCATGCAAATACTTCCTGTTATACTAAGGGGTAGTTGAGAGGATATTGTGTTTGCCACTATCAGCGCATCTTACATATGGAATAATTGCAAATTATTTAGACTAACAAAAAATAAAGGTTGAAGTGGCTAAGTTTGCACGATGGATTATGTCAATTGGTGATGGTGAAATGCCTGTAGAAGATAGAACTAATTATATCATTACTATTCTAGAAGATTTGCTACTATTCCCTTAGGAGATGCAATGGATTGCATTATTGATAACACATATCCAGATCTGCTTCATTATTTGGATGATAAATCTTAATTCAAAAATCATTCAATCCTAACATCTAACCTATCAATAGTTGATGATGTTAATAATTATATACTCTCCATGTTACCAGGGGACAAGGTTATATATCTTAGTGCAAACAGTATTTCTAAGCAAGATGGTGTCAGTGCATCAATTGCACAAATGCACTCAGTTGAATTCCAAACAAATCACCATGTCTGGTTTGTCTGATCACAGATTGGTTTTGAAGATTGGAGCTCGTATAATGATGATGAGAAATTTGGATAAATCAAAAGGATTGTGTAACAGAACCCGTTTGGTGGTCACAAGATTAGAGAAGCATGTGTGATTGGAACATGTATCATTATAGGGATTGGTATAGGCCATCATGTTTTAATTCCACGAATTACCATTACGCCCTCAGAAACTTCATTGCCATTTGCATTGTGTAGCAGATAGTTTCCAATTATGCTATCTTTTGCCATGACAATAAACAAAAGTCAGGGTCAAACTCTAACCAATGTTGGATTATATCTACATCGTCTTGTTTTCAAATATGAGCAATTATATGTTGTTGTCTCCAAGGTTCAGAATAAGTAGGGCCTCAAAATACTAATCCTTGATGATCAAGGAAATGCCATCAACAAAACCTCCAATGTAGTTTTAAACAAAATTTTCTACAACTTGTCTCTTTGATACTTGATTCCAGGAACAGTGATGTAAAATGTTGTTATTTTTTGTATATTCCTTTGTGCATAAGTGATATTTATTTAACCAAAAAATTTTCTAACATGTGCATTTCCCAATGATGAGCTGGTCCTATACTAGTTATTTAAAATGCAGCTCAAGGGTAGCGTGACCTGCTTTTCCCCCCCCCCCCCTATATAATGCCGCTTTGTTTTCCGTTCTTCTCCACCTCACCTTTGATATTTCTACTCATCTCCGGTTCTTCAAGATTTGGTTGGTGAAGTCACAATATCTTTATGCTATTTTTCAAGTAAGGCTCTGGTTCTATGTGCCACTGACTATTCTTTCTTCTGATTGATCTTCCTTTTTCACGTTCAATTGGCTTGTGCCATGATTATATCGTTTATTTAGGATGGTCTAGTCCGATTTCCATATAACTAGCTATGACCTATATGTGTGTGTGTGTCTGTATTCTCATTTACACCATTTAAATTTTATTTGAAAAATATATCAATAAATTTGACATGTACTGTGACATTAAAGACATGCCTGAATTCAAGCTACACTTCTATTGTAGACTTGTATTACAGGGTGATTTGAATCTTTTTAGTCATCTTAGGTTAAATCAAAAATAAAATCAAATTATGCAGTAAAGAACAATTCAGATCGTGTCTCTTGAGGAGCATTTTATTAATTCCTAAATTAACTAAGTGACAAAAGAATTGAAAAGGACAGGGGTTAGAAAAGGGATTTTTCCTTTAATTAATTATGAAAATAAATAAATAAATCTAAACTGCCTTTTTTTTAACATTTTTAATAAAGAAAGAGTGAAAAATGCAAATTTGAATTTTAAGAAATCAGTGATAAAAATGTTTCTTGAAAACGGAATGTAGCTATCCTTGTTTAATAAAAATATGGGAGTAAAATAATGCACTAAGTTAAAAAGCAACACCAAACGCGCTTTGGATCAAGTAAACTCAGCACTTGACTACCCAAAACGGTAGATAGTAATCAAATTATTAAGCCACCTTTAAAAATCACCTGATGTGCAATTTAAATTGAGTTAATAAAACTTGCTTTCCTCTCAAAGAATGTTCACGGAGACACTCAATTGCAATACATCTTAATCATAAAATCTAACAACACGCTAGATAAAACAATTTTAATGAATGCAAAGGAATTATATATAAATTTAAATCCTAAGTAATACAACTCAAATTAAACTGCAAAAGTATAATTAACAGAAATTATAATGCATAATCTCAGTCTCCAAAATAAATAAGGATATTCCTAACACAGGAAGATCTAATGAAGTTCAAGAGAAAATTAATTGAAAAACTAAATACTCTTCTAGTTGAAACTCCAAACTCAAGCTACTCTTCCATCTCCAAGAAGTACAATGGGACCAGCCTCTCATGGCTCTAACAGCATCTTGAATACGTTTAAAGTCTGAGGAATCCATGGAAGCTATGGAGAGAGAGTGGGTGTGAAGGATTGATAGCAAAGAAATAAAAGGAACCAATGGTGTGGCCGAAAGAAGGAGATGGAAATTGGAGATGAGATCGGCAGTGTATATGTGTGGCGTGTCTCTACGTGAATTGACGTTGGCCGTGTGGCTGTGTATATGAATGGTATTTGAAGGAGTCTTCGGCGGCTGTGTATTGCATGTGGCGTGCGTCTCTGAATTGGTGATTACGTTGGCGGCCTGCTCTCTCGAATTGGAGGAGTGGGTATATATATGAACTGAATCTGAAGGAGGGTTGGCAGCGTGATATTGCGTGCTTTTTCTTTCATGAATCAATTAAGATATAATCATCTGATGCTTAATGCCCAGGTTGTCTCTCTAATTTCTTTTTTTATTTTTTTCTTCTTCCTTTCAACTTTCCTATTGTCTTTATTTCCTTTTTTTTTAGACCTGCAAAAGATAAATTGAAATAATATCATAAAGCCCAAAATTAATTATTTAAAAGGAGATAAAATATGATAAGATTTTCTTTTAAATTTCTAATTTCATGCAATTAGTATTTAATTTAGAACATCCACAATCAATGCATGCAAATTATCCCACTTTAGTTAATAAATATCCCTAAAAAATATTAAATAATATATTAAAATAAGGATTTATCAACTCCTCCATACTTGAACTTTTGCACTCCTGGGCAAAACAATCAATCACATAAAAAACTAAGACTAGCACCAATGGCAATTAGAGAGTTATAGAAATTCATGGAAAGAATATAATAGTCCAATCAATGACATTTAACAAGCTAGCAAAATTCATAGTTAAAACCAATGCAAAGGATTAGTCAAGTCTGCAATCAACCTTGAAAGTGAACAAATAAGAGAAAGCACTCAAAGGATAATAGTGTTTCACTCATGTCACCTCATTGGAGTAATTTTCACTCAGACCCACTTAATTCACATTGTATCATAAGCTTGTAATGACTCTACTATCTCAATTACTATCATAATTATACAATAAATCATGAGGACTTTAAAGGGTTGTAATGATGGAATTAGGCTACATGGAATGAATGAGAAAAATGACAAGAACTATGCATGCACAATAAATGATGAGTATCCTAAATGCCATTAGATGTTCCATAAAATCATACCTCATAGGGATACTTTTGCTACTTCACAAAACCAAAGGAATGCCTTATTTCCCTTCTTTCTTTTGCTTTTCTCATATCCACATTTTTTTCTTCTTCTCCCCCCCTTTTTTTCTTTTCTATTTTTTTCTTCTATTTTTTTTCTTTGTCCCCTTTTTTTCCGCATTTTTTTCTTCTTCTTTTTTTTTTGAACTGGCATTCTAACACATTTGTAAAATCAACAATTTCCCAATATAACAAGGCATAGATATGTTAAGATGCTATGAAAATGTGCTTAGATGCACATGCATTGTCACTTGCCCAAATAATAACAAAAAGAAAGTGAAGGCTCAAAAAGGGTGTGCAAAGGGTGTAGATGAAAGTGGCTTGTGTTTGAAAAAATAGGCATATGAATAAGAATGTCTCAATCATATTCATCATATAGTCACAGTGTAATTAGACTAAGAGTTGAAATAAGTTATGTAGAATGAAGAACTAAGTGGATAATCACACAAAGAAAGGAAATTAGGCCCAAAAAAAAAATCTTCCAACAAGGTTTATTCTCTCATGCTCACTCACATTGACTAATCGGACACCAAATCAACCACAAAGCATTAATGAAACTATTCAAGTTGCTAGCTGCAAGAGTATCATAAATCAAAGCATTATATTAAATTATGAATAAGCATAACTCCAAATTGAAATAGTGACATTTTCTCTCTTTTCAAAACATAGAGTAACAAAAACCCAAATACGAGTTATAACAAACAACAGAATCATCAAAATCAATAGCAAAAACTACAAGACTTAGCCAGACATAGGACCACAACAAGCAACAGCAGGACTTAAAAATACAAAACCTTCCCCCCACACTTGAATTATGCATTGTCCCCAATGCATAACCAAATATGGAGTAATGACAAGAGAGAAAAGACTACAATGGAGATATTTCATTGAATTAAAAATAATTACAGCTACCTTTTCCTATTGGATTACCCCTTCTGTTCGCCGATTAGCTTAACCGTAAGCAGACAGGTTGCAAGTAATATAAAAAGTATCGTTCCCTCAGAGACTATAAAACGTCCTACCTTTAACCCCTCAGAGCACACATTCGTAAGCGTTATGGTTCAAGCAGATCATGACACAAGCCTGTGGATTTAAAATTTCAACATAATTACTCGAGTTACTATTCACTGTTTAAGTTAAAGATTACAGGTGCGACTTCAAAAATTCATAACTAATTTCATAAAAATCGTATTGAGATATTCTAAAATTCTATGGAAAGCTATTTTGATGCTCTTTAAGGAAAAAATATCCAATTGGACTTATCCTTGCCCAATTTGTACAGTTTAATCAATAAATATTACTGTTCATTTCATAAAACTTGGAACTTCCAGATTCTGTGCCTCAATTTTGAAAATTCGTATCTCCTTGTGTACACATCTAATTGAGGTGATCTACCTCTTATTTTAAAGCTTAAGATGTGTACTATGAGTCTGCCAATCTTGTGACTTAACTCATTCATTTGATAGGTCAAACTAGAGCTACAATCTTAATGCTCCAGGACCTACGTTTTATCCCTTAACATCTCTTTACTTTAATTCTTTTTATTTCTTTGGCATACATAACATGGGCTTACTCTTTCCCATTCATGCTCATACACTTTCATTAATGCCATAAATATTATAATTAATTACATGGAATCATTGGCATCCACAACATAAATTACATAATAGGAGAATTACACATTAAATAATAATATCATTCATTAACATGAACAATTCTCCACTTTCTTCTTCTTGCTTCTCATGCCATTATTTCCCATTGATGATTGACCTAAATGGTTGGTTAGGGAGGGGTGAGATTCAGGGGAATCTTAGTAGCAAACAATACCATATTAATCATACTAGATGGATGCTAATGCACTACACGCAACTTGTTTATTCTCTTGTTAATTAGTGACATATTAGCATGCTCAAAGCTAACTTCTTGATGTATGGTCATGTAGACATAATCTACTCATCATGAATAGCAGTTACAGTAGCTAAAACATGTCACAATAACATTCAAATAACATGTACACAGCAACACACAAGCATACAACATCAAGCAATGACAATAGGTAAATTCACTACCCTGCACCTCAAGCTTTCCTCTTACTTTTCCTTTGACTCCCTTGACTTTCCAACCATGTGGGCATTCAGTCAATATCACCAAATATCCTCTTGGATGTTCCAAAGGTCCTAAACATAGTCACAATGATCATACAATCTACTAGGACCACTAGATTACATAAAGTTCAAGACTAGCTCTCTTGAACCTCAACCCTTTTTCTTGGTTTTAGGGTTTTCTTTCTAGCTTTTCTAATATAAATCTCATCATTTCTCATCCTTAAGATCCATTTCTTGTCAATTAAGACCACTTTAGATGCCCTTAGATTCAAGAAGATCAAATCTGAAAATTTTGCTTCGCGGGTACTGTTCATGCAGAAATCCCAGAACTTTTACTCAATTTTGAAAATTCATAATTAATTCTAAAAAAATCAAAATTGAGTGGTTCCAAGTCTCACTGAAAGCTCCTTGAGTTCTCTTTCAACGAAAAATATTTTTAGGAACCAATTCTATGCTGAACAGTACTAAAATTGTATGGAATTTGACACTCTTCCAATGGTTAAACATTGTTTCCAGATTTCAGACCCTAAATTTGAAAAATCACCATAAATTGTGAACATATCCAAATGAAGTGTTCTACCCATGAATTTAAAGCTTATAGAGTGTACTTTAATCATACCAAATTTCAGAATCAGATACAAAGAGTAACTTATTCAAAATAGGTATCAAATCAGATGCTACAACCATCACATACCATGATCTTGAAGCTTGAACTTAGGTGGACTTTCTCTCACTAGAAATAGCTCTTTCTCTCTCTAAATGCAAGAGTGGCAAAGTTTCCCATATGTTCCCTTGCTTGGCTGAAATATGAGGGGAGAGAGTGCCTATTTATAGCCAAAAATTTGGCTTGAATGGACTAAAATGCCCTTGGTGGCTAACAGAAAGGGTAAGGGCAATTTTAGAACTTCAAGTTAACTTTTACATTATCATTGCATCATCTTCTTACATCATCCTTACCTCATTCTTCTAGAAGATGCCAGGTGTCACAAATGTGGTGGAGGAGAAGGGAGATTAGATCCTAGCTGTTGGATCAAAACTTAATCCTTAAGTTTCCTCCAAATTTACTTGACCCACGTTTCTTCAACTTTCTTTATGGCCTTCTAGAGCTCAGAAAATTCTTCTGTCTACTCCATAAATTCCCTTTAATTCTAGAGAGTATCTATGAATTTTCTTAGGCCATAACACTTCCTCTAAGCCTTGTATAAAATTCATTTACTAAAATGCCCTTTTATCGACATAATCGGCTTTTCAATTTATTAAAACCATTCTACTGGCCTTTTGGTTATGGGACTAATTGTATAAATTAGTACAACCTTTCAAACATTTAATCTCATTTTTATGTACATTTTATCCAATTCAGGCTATTTCTGGTACTTCTACGCCTAAAAATTGGGATGTTACAGACTAAGGCTAGATGAGTTAAACATCATAATTGTGTCCCTGCTTAGGTTAAGTGAAACAAAAGTTGTAAAAGAGTTTGTGAAATAAAAATAGGAAAACAATGGTTTAAATCAATATGAAATCCGCTTAACTTTGAGACAAATAAGGGACTAGGGTTATTTTTCACTAAAATACTTCATAAAACCTAATTAATCACTTCTCAAGTCATAGTTAACAATAAGTTCAGTTAGCCAGGATTCGCAAAATTAATTAAGCTTTCTCAAGTCAAAATCAAATTGTTGCAATCTCAACAAAACATAGCAATCTCTTGCATTTGTTTGAAAAGGTTGCACTTTGAAAACCAAAACCCCTTTTTAGCTATGCTAGGTTAATAGATATATCTCTATTCTATCAACAAACCTTCCATTCACAAAGATAAATTTCTGGACTACCATGTTTTTACCAAAGTTCACAGATTAATTTAACTTTCTCAAGCTTCAACCAATCAACAAAACAATCCAAATGATGGCCAGTCACAAGGAAGTATTAAGCTCAAGGTAAAAACAACAAAACGTTATCATTAACACGAAAGAGAGAGTTAAACCAAGTCTTAATCCATACAATAGATCAAAATAACCCTAGAAAAATTGCTTTAGCTATACATGTTTAGCAAAAAGCCACAACTATAAGAATAGTTACTAGCCATTTCAGAAACAAGGAGAAGAGAAAAACCCATAAAAACTGAAGAAAAAGCTCTAAATCTCTTGTAGCTTCAAGCCCAAAGATCCCAAGTTTCAAAACCTCCAAACCCTAGCAAAGCAAGCCTCCAAATGAGCCCCAAAGTTGAAGTACCCTAAAAAAACATGAGTTTCCCCACATATCAACCCTAATTTTTAAGTTACAGCATAAAACGCACAGCTGCAAGGGGTCAGGCACCACGATAGATATAGTCATCCTCCACGGCGAATATCACAGAATAGGCGTCTCTTGTAAAGGGTTGGGCGCCGTAGTGGATGTGATTAGGCACCGCGACAGATGTGATCAGGCGTCTGGCACCTTACACAGAATGGCAGCTCCTTGGAATAGATGGGGGTGCCGCGGCAGATTACACCGAATGCTTCCGTTTCCTTTCTGTCTGAGTAGTCATGGAGGTTTGCTTTATGTGCCGCGGTGGTTGGTCCTTGTTTTACTCCTCTACTTCTGATCTCTCTTCCTTGCTTGCTTCGGGCCTTTTCCTGCATAATTGACTTCCAAAACATATAAAAGAGTGCTAAAACAAGTTGAATAAGTAGGAGTTTCGAGAGGTTATCGCACCCCCAAACTTAAACTTTTGCTCGTCCTCGAGTAAAACAACAAACCAGCAACTGGGTGACAGATTGCACATCAAAGATTGCAAAAATGGCTATATCCTCATCAATTGCTTAAAGAAATATACAAGATACGAAATTACTGAATCACCCAAAGAAGCAAGTTTCATGAGCTTAAAACAAATTCCCAATGATTTTGGAGTGTGAGTGTGTGTATAGAGTCAAAGAACATCTCTTATGACAATGTCCCAACAGAGTATGAAACTTTAGCCAACATACTAACCTTCAACCGTATACTTTCATAAGCCTAACTCCTTCTCCCTCTACGCCTACAACTCACCCCACATAAATTTGAAATCAAAGGGACTTTTCGACTTGTAACATGGCTAAGGGGTCATGGTTTAGGAAAGAAAGGGAGAATAGGGTATACAAATACTTTGAGATAAATAGTTGCCTGTAATCAGAACTCATTTCAACCACTTTCATTCCCCCAAACTTGTACCAAAATTAATTCTCTTCTCACCAAGCTTTCATGGAATTGAACTAAATATTTATATACTATTCTCTTTTTCTATTTTTTTTGGTTTTTTTTTGTTTTGAAATAACAAAACATCAAATAGCAGTAAATCACAGCTTGGTTTCTAACACTTTCAATTTTTAGAATATTTCCATTACCCCTGCCAACCTTTCAAAATTTCAGCATCTTATCACACTCCTTATCCTTTCTACTTCTATTTATCTTAAAGCCAGGGACTTCATGGTTTTTCTCAATTGGTTTTGGGTTAGGAAAAGGTTAGGACTTGAAACAAAGCATATATATATATTTTAAAGGCTCAAAATATGGGTTCAAAGGATGAGATCTTTAAGGTCAGCTTGAAAGGCTCAAACGCATTTAGGAATTTGCCCTGATCATTTTTCAAATTCATATAGAACAAACCATAAACTTTGAGAAATCAGAAGAAGGTTTTGAAACTATTTAGTTGAAACAAAAGTATAAAGGCTAAATTATCCACTCAACCTTAGTATAATCACTTGAAATGTTTTGACCCCTTTTTATGCATCAGTTTCTCCAAAGTTAAAAAAACACAGGTTTTAAACTCATAATTCAAGCATCAAAGAGCAAATCACAACTTCCTATCAAGCATAGTAACTCAACAACTGCTTAATCATTGGACCATTCATACATTTTCAACTACCAACTTGTCATTTCAGCTCATCTTTCAGAAAACCAAACCAGCAAAAATTTGAGACCACGAAATTTTCACTGTTTCAACTGTTTTCCTTTTTACTCAAAATATTTACTCAACAAAATGACCTTTTCAAGACTTTCAAAACTTTTCAAAATAAACCCTGTTATCCACAAAAATCAACCCCCACCCCAAACTCAAAACTGACAATGTCCTCACTATCAACAAGGGTTAAGTGAAGGTCAGGGCACACAACCAGAACCCAAAAATAATAAATTTGTTGCATGAAAGGTCAAAATTAGCCCTTTTTCCTGTATAAATATAGCAGTATGCACGATATCAACAGTATCATTATTAGATAACCTCAATGAAATCACTATTATTATCCATGAATTATTCAATGAAGAGATTAGATGACTATCAAAATAATCAACAGTTTACCAGCAATTAACTCAGTCATGCAACAATCACATGAATTGTTCAGTAGTCAAACAAGCCATTAGCAGCCTTTCCAGAAATAGTATAGCAAATAAGAACACACTAAACAGGAAAAACCAAAAGAAACTTAAAGAGCATAAACAAAAGTAAAAGAAATAAACAAGCATCAACACAGCAACAAACGGCCTCGGCTAGTCCTCCTCCTCCTCAGTCTGTTGATCCCCTTAATCCTCATCACCCTCTGTAAACAGATCGACAGCCATGTCATCTCCCTTACCAAGACTAGAACCAGATGCTCCAACTTCATGTTCCTCTCCAAGCGACCCTTTCTCATTTTCAGCCTCAATGCTCGTATCTCCAACATTCGGTGCATCAATGTCCAATTTCTATGCAATCTAGACCAATAGCTCCTCAATGCGCCTTTATCTACACCTCCTGTGACGTATCTCTGTCTAACTTCTCATGGAGAAGGACCAAGCTCTGAGTGGTTGGGTCTATGCTAGCACTGGCTCGAGCTTCCTGTTACCTCTTATACTCCTCAAGGAACTATTTAGCGTACATGGCTTCAGTGATACATTGTTGTTCTCATTTAGGAAATAAATTGGTGTAGTTGAATAGTGAAATTGACTTGAACTTTCGATCTTTTTCTTTCTATTATACCTCTGCTTTAGTTAACAGATCCGAGATTAGGTGAGGCATAATGAGATTTGTGTTGTGGGCTCTGCTAGCATCCCATATGGCATCAAAGATCAACTTCTCTACATTTACTGTTGCTTTGATCATGAATAGATATATCAAAATTGCCAAATTCCGTGGGGCTTCACTAAGATGAGTGGTTAGCATAATGTTTCTGGTGACAATATGCAACCATATTCTGGCCTTAGGCGTCATGTCCTTACGCAGAATATAAGCCTGGCCCCTCTTTGGTCTCACCTACTTATCCTCTTTTGAGCCAATAAGGGTCGATGAGATTTCAGGGAGAGGAATTTCCTTCTGGTTGCTTAGATACCATTAATATTGGCATTGTTCAACAGTGGGAAGCTGATAGAAATCTCTGATGCGCTCTGGAGTAATGAGGATATGCTAGTACCAGATAAACATCTCATTACTCAAATTTGTAGCTACCTTAGCATAAAACTTCCTAACCAGCTTCTCATTCCCCTCGGCTTTGGGTCCAATCAGATTCAAGAGCTTTGCCTTCCTTGCTTTTTTACAAAATCCAAACTTGTTCCTGTATGGAAACTCCCTTTCTTGATGTAACCCTCTCTTGCCAATAAGCTCCTTGATAGGGGGATTAGGGGAGGTAGCACGAGCTTTTTTTTTTTTGGGCCATTTGGTTGATTCTTGCACAAAATGAACAAAGCAAACCACACACAAACTAAGCAGACAAAACATCACAAACATAAAATAACAGAAAAAGAAAAACACACTACCCTAAAAAGGTTCTCCCCCAAACTTAGATCAAAGAGTGAAATCAACAGTCAAAGGTAAGCAAACCTCAAGCAACACCAAAAGCACACTCTTGCCCCTACTTAAGTCCTTTCAACCTCAACGCACAAGGATTCTCAATCCAAACAGAGATCACAGAGGTTTTACAAAAAGCTTTAAAAAATAGGCAACCATCTGTAGCTGCCTAATCAAATTGCTTCCAAAAGGTCTTGCCTAAGTACTTAGATTAAAAATAGCAACTTAGCCCTCTGATCGATTTGATTTCTCAAAAAGAGTAGCATTTCAAGTTGGATTTCAGTTTTAAAACACTACTAGGGCAATACAACTAGTGTCATTTGAAAGTTTTTTCTAATATTACATTTTATTGTTCAAGCCAGTTTCAAGCCACAATCATCAAGTTTCACAAGTATTATATTTTCACCAGCACACTTTCACAAACACTTGGGCAATGAAATTAGTGTCAAGCCACATCCTTCATGTTCTCTTTCAAATAGGGCAAATGAAATTTTAAAGAAATGCTCTCATGAGAACCTTTTCTATACTAACCTCAAAGACTCAAAACTCCCCCTATTTATAGTTCAAACACTACTCCTATCCACAATACAAACCCTAGCAACACACTTCCCAACTCTCAAAAGAAAGAAACTTAACCAACCGAAGAAAAGAAAAAACAAACCTCTAAACTTAGAACAGAAACATAGCACGACAGATTGGGGAAATGGTTGACACAGACACAAACTAGAGACTGGGAATGTGAGAACTCGAACTGTGGAGTGAGTCGACAGTGATGGAGAAGACTATGATCACCATGGGAGGAAAGACAATTTGGACCGAAGGGAAGGGTGTTTTGACATTGAGAGGGAGAGAGAAAAGACCAAAGAGTTAAGGTTTTAGAATTAAGGACAGCGAATCTAACCCCAAAACCGTCCAGATACAAAGGGACAAAGTGGGTATTATGAAAAATAGTTGAGGGTAACAATGGAAGTTAAAAAAAAAAAAAAGAAACTGTAGAATACGATCAGGCGTCGTGGTGCATGAGGACTCATGCCATGGTGCCTTAGACAGAAATGAGAATTCCTAGTAAAAGAATGGCAAAACAGAGGAAGAAAACACAGACACCGCGGCAGATGAGATAAAGAGCCATGGCGCTTATTACAGAAGCAGACTCAAATTAAAAAGGAGAGGCCACCGCGGTGCTTTATCCAAACCGCCATGACGGCTATCACAGAAATGCACAACGCCCAAAAACAGAAGCTGCCACAGTACATGAACAGACACGCCGCGACGAATGAGACAAATCAAATCTAAACTAAGCAACCATCAACAACTAAATAGACCCACAACTTTCAAACACACAACCTGCAATAAAACAAGACCATACACAAGCACAATCATAGGAAACAACAAAACATAGACAACTACTCATAAACAATACCCATAAGCCTCAAATTAACACAAGCTCCAGAATAATCAAAATAACCAATCAAAGCCACAATATCATTGAATTTTAAGTTAAAGGCACTTGATAATCCAGATGTAACAATAAGGTCAAGGTTAATGCTTGAGATTAAGGTTAGGTGCACTTCCCTACTTGCGCTAGTTAGAAATCAACAACTCCTTCTTGCGAGGATCCAAAGTTTGAAAAATAAACCTTCAGGCCGACAAAAATAACAATCAAACATAAAACTACTAAAATAAAATCAAAAAGAAAAAAACAACACAAGAGGAAAGTTCAGAGCTAGGGTTGCCTCCTAAGTAGTACTTGGTTTATAGTCTTCAACCTGACTCTTCAGCTCTTCATGATGACTCAGCAAACTAGATCGTGGAAACTTGACAATCCACCTTTCTACCCCAATAATGCTTCAACCGATGGCCATTTGCCTGAAACCTCTCACCTTTGTCATTCTCTAGCTCCACTGCACCATGGTTTGCAGCTTGTACCACAGTGAATGGCCCTGACCAGTATGATTTGAGTTTGCCCAGAAATAGTCTCAATTTGGAGTTGTGAAGTAACACTTTTTGCCTAGCTTCAAAGACTTTAGGTAGAATTTTCTAATCATGATACTTCTTGGTCTTCTCCTTATAAAGCCTCATACTTTTATAGGCATTGAGGCGAAATTCCTCTAGTTCATTCAATTGAAGGAGCCTTTTTGCACCAGCAGCTTGAAAGTCAAGATTGAGCTTTTTTATGGCCCACTAAGCTCCATGGTCCAATTCTATAGGCAAGTGCCATGCTTTTCTGAACACCAACTAATATGGAGACATCCTAATCGGGATTTTATACGCTATCCTGTAGGTCCATTTTCAATGACGAATCTTTTCTTGTTGCACCTACTACTTTCTAGAGAATGCTTTTAATCTCTCCGTTGGATATTTCAATTTGGCCATTAGACTGAGGGTAATATGCCAAAGTTACCCTATGTTTAACACCATATCTCTTTGTTAGAGCTTAAAATTGATGATTGCAAAAGTGAGAGTTACCATCGTTGATAATAGCCTGGGGTGCTCCAAATCTAGTGAAGATGTTTTTCTTTAGGAATTTGATCACAATCTTAACATCACTGGATGTACATGCCGTAGGTTCAACCCATTTCAAAACATAGTCCACAGCGACCAAAATGTACTCATGATTGAAAGACTTTGGAAAAGAGCCGATGAAATCAATCCCCCATATATCAAAGAGTTCAACTTCCAGAATGTTGTTCAGAGGCATTTCATTCCTTCTTGATATGTTTCCAACCCGTTGACACTAATATCGGATGACAAAGACGTATGCATCTTTGAACAATGAGGGCCAATGGAAACCACTTTGAAGGATTTGGCAGCAGTTTCTCTCCTCCAAGGTGCCCTCCATAAGCAGAAGAATGACAAGACTCTAGAATGTCTTACTGCTCAACTTCCGGAATACATCTTCTTATCATTTGATCGGCACATCTTTTGAACAAATAAGGCTCTTCCTAGAAGTACATCTTTATATCATGAAGGAATTTCCTCTTTTGGTGGAAATTAAGATTTGGTGGCAGAGTTCCACAAACTAGATAATTAACCAGATCTGTATACCACAGAGTAGTCGACTCATCCACAAAGAACAAGCATTCATCGGGGAATGCCACATTAATCTCTTGGCAATGATCATGTTGAGCTTCAATACTCAACTGAGACAAATGATCTGCCACTTGGTTTTCAGTTCCCTTTCTATCAACAATTTCCAAGTCAAATTCTTGAAGCAAGAAGACCTAGCGAATCAGGCATGCTTTGGAATATTTCTTGGTAAACAGATACTTCAGAGCAGAATGGTCCATATAAACAGTCACTTTAGTGCCTGCAATATAAGAACGAAATTTCTCACAAGCAAACACCACTGCCAACAGTTCTTTTTCTGTAGTGGTGTAGTTAAGTTGGGCATCATCCAGGGTTTTACTTGCATAGTAAATGGGATGGAAGACTTTTTCTACTTTTTGTCCCAGCACTGCTCCAACAGCAAAATCACTAGCATCGGCCATAATGATAAAACGTATCTCCCAATTAAGTGCCACTAAAATTGGTGCTGATGTAAGCCTCTTCTTTAACTCCTCAAAAGAATTCATACAAACATCATCAAACTTGAACTCTCTATCTTTCTCTAAAAGATTACACAAATGCTTAGTGATTTTAGAGAAATATTTAATGAAGCAACGGTGGAATCCCGCATAAGCCAAGAAACTTCTAATACCCTTTACACTTGTTGGTGGAGGCAATTGCTTAATAATAGACACCTTTGCCTTGTCAACTTCTAGGCCATGTTTGGATACCTAATGACCAAGGATAATGCCCTCTTGCACCATAAAGTAACATTTCTCCCAATTCAGAACCAAGTTGGTTTCTTCACACCTTTGTAAAACAGCTACCAAATTATCTAAGCAGCAATTAAAAGAATCTCTGAACACAGTGAAGTCATCCATAAATACTTCAATTGTCTTCGTGATCATGCCAGCAAAGATGGCTATCATGCACCTTTGGAATGTTGCTGGAGCATTACAAAGACCAAACGACATCCTTTTGAAAGCAAACATGCCATATGGGCAAGTAAATGTTGTTTTCTCTTGATCATCTTCAGTTATTGCAATTTGGTTGTATCCTGACTATCCATCCAAGAAATAAAAGAATTCTTGCCCAACAAGTTTATCCAGCATCTGGTTAATAAATGGCAGCAGGAAATGGTCCTTTTTGGTTACAGCATTTAATTTTTGATTTTCCATGCAAATTCTCCACCCAGTCACAATACGAGATGGAACTAGCTCATCTCAGGTGTTAGCCATTACAGCTATACAGCCCTTTTTAGGGACGCATTAGACTGGGTTCACCCACGAGCTATCATACTATGCCAGCAGAAAGCCATTTAAGAATCTCTTTCTTGACCACCTCTTTCATAATCAGGTTAAATCTTCTTTGATGCTCAATAGATAGCTTGTGATCATCTTCTAATAAAATCTTGTGTATACACAAAGAAGGGCTGATCCCTTTGATGTCAGCTATGGACCACCTAATAGCTTTCTTATGATTTGTCAAAACCCTTAACAACTTCTCCTCTTGTAATGTGGACAACTGAGAAGAAACAATCACAAGTAATGTAGCAGAACTTCCCAAGTAGACATACTTAAGATGAGGGGGTAAAGTCTTCAACTCTAACACTAGGGGTTCATCAACAAAAGGCTTTAGTGGAGAGCCTAAAGCACTAGTCACATCAAGAGGCTCAAAAGTCTTAGCTCTTCAATAAGAAAATGCTTCAATACTCATCATTTTTGCATACTCTTTAACCTTGCCATCAATACTACTCATTTCTCCAACCAACAATGCTTCCAAGGGATCTTTGTTAAAGAATTAATCATCTCCTCTTATACTACAAAGTCAATCACATCAATATTATTACAGTGAAGAGAATCATCTGGAAATTTCAAAGCTTGATTCATGTTGAATATCACCTTCTCATCATTTACTTGCATGGTGATCTCACCCTTTTCCATATCAATGAGAGTTCTTGCGGTAGCTAAGAATAGCCTTCCTAAGATGATGGGAATGTTCCAGTCTACCTCACAATCCAACACAATAAATTCAACTAGAAATATGAATTTATCTACTTTTACCAAGACATCTTCTATAACCCCTTTGGGATGTGAGCTACTTCTGTCAGCAAAGAGCAATGTAACAGTGGTTGGCCTTGCTTCACCCAAATTTAATTGATTGAAAATAGCAAGAGGCATCAGGTTAACACTTCCTCCCAAATCACATAGAGCCTTTCCATTGAAGTGTTTGCCTATGTTGCATGGGATATAGAAACTGCCGAGATCTCTCAATTTTGGTGGAAATTTTATTTGAAGTATGGCACTACAATCTTCTGTAAGGGCTACTATTTCAAATTCACCAAATTTCTTCTTCTTGGACAAGACATCCTTAAGAAACTTAGCATACTTCAGCATCTGCTCTAATGCTTCAACAAACAGGATGTTAATGTGCAACTGCTTGAACATGTCTATAAATTTCTTGAACTGGGCATCTTCATCCTTCTTGCTAAACCTTTGAGGAAAGGGAAGTGGCGGCATCCGTGTGGGAGGAGGAGGGGTTGTCTTCCTCTTTTTATCATCAACCATTTCACCCTCTATATTTTTCCCTCAAACCATATCATTGAGATTTTCTTCTGTTTGTTTCCTTTTCTTGCTCTCTTCCTCTTCTGCTATATCACCTCTGAAAGCTCATTTGAATCAAGGTCAGTCACCATGCTGTTAGTGATGTCTTTGGTGGTCTTACTAGGCCTTGGAATGTCGGGTAGTTGCTTTCCACTTCTCAAAGTGATAGCTTTACACTCTTCGTTACCATCCCTTTTTGGATTGGGAATGGTGTCACTTGGAAGGATATTTCTTGTGAGCACATTTATTTGTGAAGCCAGTTGACCCATTTAAACCTCGAGATTCTTGATAGCAGTTTCATGGAATACGAAGGTTGCCTTATTCTCAGCCTTTATAGATTCTTAGTTAGACAATAACTGAGTAAACATTTTCTTGATTTTGGATTCTTCCTTTTAAGGGTGCTGCTATTGTGGTTGATGCTGTGGTTGGCCATAAAAACCAAGAGGCCCCATTTGTTTAAAACCAGATGATAATATTTGTGGCAGATTCAAACTTGGCCCATTCCGCCATGAGAGATTTGGGTGATTTCTCAAGTCTAGATTGTAGGTTTGAGAATAAGGACTTCCTTGTGGTCTTCGCTGCACATTATTCATATAATTGACTGTGGCCAAAGTGTAAGGGCACTGATGAGAATGATGTTCCTCATTATAATGGTCATAAGTGTACCCTAGAGCCTGAAGTGCATGAACTCCTACAGCATTACCCTTCTTGATTTGCAGTTCCAAGTTGTCAAACCTTTTGGAGATTGCTTCAAGTTGCGATGCAATATCTCTAGATGATTAAGAACTAGGCTCTATATATCTCTCAGAACTTTGCCTTCTCTTGTCATATTGTTACATAGTGCTAGACGCTACCTCTTCATACAATTCATATAGCTCATTTACCTTCATCTTTTTGATTTCTCCATTTGAAGCGGTATTCAACATGGTCAATATTTGATCATTCAACCCATTCCAGAAAGCTTCTATTAGAACATATTTCTTCTGCTCATGATTCGAACAATTTCTCCATATATCCTTGAGTCCCTCCCAAGCCTCATAGAATAGCTCATCCGGATGCTGCTCAAAGGAAAGTAATTCACCCCTTAGTGTAGCTTGTTTACCTCTTGGAATAAATCTGGCCTTGAACTTTGCCACAAGCTCATCTCAAGTCTTAATCGAGTATTCCGGCTAAGAATTCAACCATGCTTTTGCCTTGTGAGATAAGGACATAGGGAGCAACCTCAACCTTAAAGCATCTTTAAAGACCCCATTTTGCTTGAAGTTCTCACACACCTCTATAAACTTGGTCAAGTGCTCATTAGGATCGCCCTTGAAATTTCCTTCAAAAGTACCAATCATCCTCAGTAATTGAATCATAACTGGCTTGATTTCAAAATTTCTGGCTTCAATATCTGGTAGCCGAATACTTGAGTGAAAAGTCTGCCTTTCCTTATCTAAATAGTCATCCAGAGTATACAAGTTATTCTCGTCTTGTTCCATCATGTTTTCTTGCGGTTCTGTTTCAAGTGGTGGTAGTAGAAGTAGCCGGGGTCATTATCGAATCTCCGGTGTATACTCAATTTCTCCTGAACTAGATCCTTCTTCAGTAACCTCTTCTAAGATAACTTCTATATTTCCTTACATGCATCAGGGGGTACCTGTGAAATCAAATCAAACATAAGAGTATCAAACTTATCAAATGAAATGAACAAAATAAATACTACTATTCTATCTATAACTATCTCTACAAATGCTAAAAGAAAACTTAAGTGTAACCAATCACACAATAAGGACAATCAACCTCAAACAATCTTAATGTTAGTCCTCAGCAACGGCACCAAAAACTTGTTCACCGATTAGCTTAACCGCAAGCAAACAGGTCGCAAGTAATATAAAAAGTATTGTTCTCTCAGAGACTAAGACTAGATGAGTTAAACATCATAATTGTGTTCTTGATTAGGTTAAGTGAAACAAAAGTTGTAAAAGAGTTTGTGAAATAAAAATAGGAAAATAATGGTTTAAATCAATCTGAAATCAACTTAACTTTGAGACAAATAAGGGACTAGGGTTATTTTTCACTAAAATACTTCTTAAAACCTGATTAATCACTTCTCAAGTCGTCGTTAACAATAATTTCAGTTAGCCAGGGTTTGCAAAATTGATTAAGCTTTCTCAAGTCAAAACCAAATTGTTGCAATCTCAATAAAACATAGCAATCTCTTGCATTTTTTGAAAATGTTGCACTTTGTAAACCAAAACCCCTTTTTAGCTATGCTAGGTTAATAGATATATCTCTATTCTATCAACAAACTTTCCATTCACTAAGATAAATTTCTAGACTAACACGTTTTTACCAAAGTTCACAGATTAATTTAACTTTCTCAAGCTTCAACCAATCAACAAAACAATCCAAATGATGGCCAGTCACAAGGAAGTATTAAGCTCAAGGTAAAAACAACAAAACGTTATCATTAACACGAAAGAGAGAGTTAAACCAAGTCTTAATCCATACAATAGATCAAAATAACCCTAGAAAAATTGCTTTAGCTATACATGTTTAGCAAAAAGCCACAACTATAAGAATAGTTACTAGCCATTTCAGAAACGAGGAGAAGAGAAGAAGAAAAACCCAGAAAAACTAAGAAAAAAGCTCCAAATCTCTTGTAGCTTCGAGCCCAAAGATCCCAAGCTTCAAAACCTCCAAACCCTAGCAGAGCAAGCCTCCAAATGAGCCCTAAATTCGAAGTATCCTCAAAAAACACGAGTTTTCCCACATATTAACCCTAATTTTTAAGTTACAACATAAAACACACAACTGCGAGGGGTTAGGCACTGCGGCAGATATAGTCATCTGCGGTGGTGGATATTACAGAATAGGCATCTCTTGAAAGGGGTTAGGCACCACGACAGATGTGATCAGGCGCCACGGTGCCTTACATAGAATGGCAGCTCCTTGGGATAGATAGGGCGTCATGATGGATATGCTCAGATGCTGCGATGGATTACATTGAATGCTTCCCTTTCCTTTTTGTCTGAGCAGCCGTGGAAGTTTGCTTCATACGCCGTGGCGGTTGGTCCTTGTTTTACTCCTTTACTTCTGATCTCTCTTCCTTGCTCCCTTTGAGCCTTTTCCTGTACAATTAACTTCCAAAACATATAAAAGAGTACTAAAACAAGTTGAATAAGTAGGAATTTTGAGAGGTTATCACCTTCCCCCACACTTAAATCAGATTAGCATGTCAAACGGACATCACTAGCAATCACAGAACATGGAAAATGAATCAAGGGAAGGAAGGGGACAACCAAACATTTAAATCGCTTTAGGCTCTTAAAAGAAAAGTTCGTATCAATAATGAGAATCATGAAGCTTTGAAGAATAGCTTGTTCTTGATGACTGCACTTCCTTAGCAATGGTTTGATGTCAATTGGAAGAGGTTCAAGCATGTAAAATGGAAGTGGATTATGTGGGTTGCCCTTCCAATGATATGCCTACAAAGAAGATGTGATAACTACATTAAAGGGTCCAAAATAGAAATGAAATTAATAAGGCATAGAAACCTCTAAGGTGATTGGTGATAAGGTTCATTTAATGGAAAAGGTGGTTCATAGGGTGGTCCATGTTGTGAAGGAATCGAGTCAAAGTATGGGCTGTATGGTGGGGAAGGAGGATTTAAATATGGTCTATATAGAGGGTGTTGTGGATGGAATGAAGGAACTTGTAAAGGTTGATATGAAAGATCATTCATCTAATTAAGGTTATGGTCATGGTTGTGGGGAGAAACACCATATCTTTAACAAGTTAAACCCCTTTCTAAACTCTCAATTCGGGCTAAAAGAATCTCTAGCTGTTGTTGTGCTGATTGAGATCCTAAATGAAGTGCTTCATTCATCCTATTATCATTGGCTACAAAAGAGTGAGAATTCAAAGGCAGATCATAATCACCATTAAAGCTATCATCAAACCAAGCCATAAGAGAGCCTATAATTACAGTGAAGTCTCAGTCATTTCAAACATGATACAAGTACCAATAATCAAATAAGAAATGCAATGAAAATGTAAAGTATGTTAAAATCAAAATAAAATCAAGATATTTATTTGAGTTTCTAAAATTTTGATGCTATGCAAATGCAACCGAAACTAACAAGAAAAATGCAAAGACAATGCAAAGATGCAAAATGCCATGCAAGGTATGCAAAAATAAAATAAAATAATAAAATAAAAATAAGATAAAAAATCAAAATAAAATCAGGATTTTCTTAAATTTTTTTAAAATAAATTTTAATGATATGCAAATGCAACCTAAACTATAAAAGAAAAAAAATTAATTGAAAGAAAAAGCCAAAAAAAAAACTGACACTTAGTTTACTAAGGAACCAATTACTTGGCTCCCTGGCAACGGCGCCACTTGATTTGAACCTTTTTAGTTGCCTTAAGTTAAATAAAAAATAAAACCAAATTATACAGTAAAGCACAACTTGGTTCGTGTTTCTTGAAGAGCTTTTTATTAATTCCTAATTTAACTAAGTGACAAAAGAATCGAAAAAGACAGGGGTTTGAAAAGGGATTTTTCCTTTTATAAAATTAATTATGAAAATAAATAAATAAATCTAAACTACCTTTTTTTTATATTCTTAATAAAGAAAGAGTGAAGAATGCAAATTTGAATTTTAAGAAATCAGTGATGAGAATGCTTCTTGAAAACAGAATGTAGATATCCTTACTAAATAAAAATATGAGAGTAAAATAATGCACCAAGTTAAAAAGCAACCCAAAACACGGCTTGGGTCAAGTAAACTTAATACTTGACTACCCTAAACGTTAGATAGTAATCATATTATTAAGTCACCTTTAAAAATCACCTGATGTGCAATTTAAATTTAAATTGAGTTAATAAAACTTGTTTTCCTCTCAAAAAATGCTCACGGAAACACTCAATTGTAATACATCTTAATCATAAAATCTAACAACATGCTAGATAAAATAATCTTAATGAATGCAAAGGAATATTATATAAATTCAAATTCCAAGTAATACAACTCAAATTAAACTGCAAAAATCCAATTAACAGAAATTATAACGCATAATCTCAGTCTCCAAAATAAATAAGAATATTCCTAACGCAGGAAAAATCTAATGAAGTTCAAGAGAAAATTAATTGGAAAACTAAATACTCGCCTAGTTGAAGCTCTGAGTTTAAGCTACTCCTCTATCTCCAAGAAGCACAATGAGACTAGCCTCTCATGGCTCTAACAGAATCTTCAATACGTTTAAAGTCTGAGGAATCCATGGAAGCTATGGAGAGAGAGTGGGTGTGAAGGATTGATGACAAAGAAATAAAAGGAAGCAATGGTGTGGCCGAAAGAAGGAGATGGAAATTGGAGATGAGATCGGCGGTGTATGTGAGTGGCGTGTCTCTACGTGAATTGATGTTGGCCGTGTGGCTGTGTATATGAATGGTATTTGAAGGAGTCTTCGGCGGCTGTGTATTGAATTGGTGATTACGTTGGCGGCCTGCTCTCTTGAATTGAAGGAGTGGGTATATATATGAACTGAATCTGAAGTAGGGTTGGCGGCGTGATGTAGCGTGCTTTTTCTTTCATGAATCAATTAAGATATAATCATCTGATGCTTGATGCCCAAGTTGCATCTCCAATTTCCTTTTTTATTTTTTTCTTCTTCCTTTCAACTTTCCTATTATCTTTATTTCCCTTTTTTTATACCTGCAAAAGATAAATTGAAATACTATTATAAAGCCCAAAATCAATTATTTAAAAGGAGATAAAATGTGATAAGATTTTTTTTTAATTTCTAATTTCATGCAATTAGTATTTAATTTAGGACATCCACAATCAATGCAAATTATCCCACTTTAGTTAATTAAATATCCCCAAAAAGATATCAAATAATATATTAAAATAGGGATTTATCACAGGAAAAGAATTAAGAGCTTTCTAGTTCCTAATTGGCGTGTGCAAGTTATTCTTTGGATAAATATTCATTTATAATTAAGGAAATTCAGTTGAATTAAATAGTTCACCTCAGAAATCTGTGCATACAATTTAGAGGAGAGTTCAGATAAGAAGATCACTAGTGTTGTAATTCAAGTGAGAAGCATGCTTGAAAGTGATGAAGTTGATTTTATACAAATAAGACATGATCCATCCTTAGGTCATGAAAATTAATTATTATCCATTGAAGCCAATTGCGTAGGGGACAATGGCTTCGGACAAGATGGTTGCAGACGTGAAGAATATATGTACAGATGGCAACTGGTCAGAAGTCCTTAAAAAGTACAAGGAAACAAGGGAGCTTTGTACGGCCAAGATAAACGGCACAGAAGACGCCATATTACACATGGCGGTGTCTCGTGGGAAAGAGCAAGTTGTGGAATCAATGGTGGACATTGTTTGTGGAGAGAGAAGTAAAGAGGATGATGGGACGCCAGAAGTGGAAGAAAATGGTGATGAGGAGAAGCTTGTCCTTGGGGCTCAGAATGCTCATGGGGACACTCCTTTGCATTTAGTACCTTTAACGGGAAACACTAAAATGTGCGAAAAGATCGGTGGCAAATACCCTTTCTTAATTTATGTTAAACGCAACAACGTTGGAGAGACACCCCTCTCCATGGCGGCTCTTCATGGTCATACGAAAGTTTTTCTTTCACTTCATGATCTGTATATGGGAAGTCCTGGAGTTTCTTCAACAGATATTGCTCACTGTATAAGGAGGGACAACCACGATAATATTCTTCATTGTGCGCTGGAAAAAGAGGATATTGGTAAATAGAAGCAATCATCCATTCTTTCATATATTTCCGCGTCTTAATTTAATGTATTATTGATTCAAGTGCACATGGTTTGCTTTGATTTTGCAGATGTGGCAATTGAAATAGTTTACCTTTATAAAGATAATCTGAAAGAGATGATGACCATGAGCAATAAGATTGGGTTGTCTCCGCTTCATCTCCTAGCAATGAGCCCTTCAGCTTTCGAAAGCACTCATCTTCCTCGTAAATCTTTCGTTGTTCAGCTTCTTTACCACTGTAAGTATATTGTATTCCTGTGATTTCATGCTTATGCAACTAAACGAGCCCTTTATATTATGCATCTAAAGCTTCATCTCTCTATATATGAGCTGCCAACTTGATGCCCCGAATGATACGTGGAATAATGAATTCCCGAACAAATAGCAACCATCCAGCTTGATCCAAATGACTTGAAATGATGTTAACAGTTATGGTTGTAGCCCTAATATCTGATGCCGATATGCGCCTGTACATATTGAATCCATCTTAACAAGGTACCAGAATGACTTTTTAAGATGCATTATTTTTAAATCTTCCATATGTATAGCTGAAGATTATGATATTAAATCTCTAATATTAGAAGTAGAATGTTTTATTCCTGTAGATGGCCCTTTTATCTTGCGACAAATCCTTACCAAGGAGATAAGTATTGGTGGAGATGTGTGGTATTACTTTAATGGTGCTGAGATATTGATATGGTTAACTTATATTTTATTGGGAACACTTGCAAAACACAATAAAAATATATGGTTCGAATGTGTCTGAGTACAGTGTTCTTATGAGATATTCAGCAACCCTTTAGTAAATTAAGATGCGACACTCCTCAGAATTAGTATGTATATTGAGTCTTCTTTTCAAATTTTGTCGTTCTGCGTTTTAGTCAATGTGTTGTCTGTTATAATGCATGTGACTTGTTTGTTTGGAACTTGAAAGGGTTTTTCAGAGTTGAGAAGAAGAATAAGGCCCCAAAGAAGGAAGAATTCGAACAACTAGAAAGCAAACCACCCCTCCGGAGCCTCGCAAAGGCATTGTTAAATTATGGTAAAAGTAAGTATGATGTGAATATCACCTTCACCCCTAATTTCTTTCTTTAAATTCAAAAAAAATTTCACATTAACAAAATTTAGAGGGAGAATGTTATTATTATTAGTGCTTCAGAATCGACTGGTATATGATTTATTCATACACAAGTTTAGCAACTAATAAATTGTGACCCATTTTCCCATATCGTGCCGATCATGATGAAAGACAATCATGGTTGTCAATAATTGTAATGCTGCTATGTCTTTTGGCTTTTCTCCCGCTATTCCCCTTACTTATAGCAGGTACGCTATGTCAATGTGCATATAAGAACTTACATGTCTCCTTTATTAAATGAAAAGCATGTGTGGATGTGATTTACTTGGTCGGGTCCAAATCTCTTGATTTTCATTCACTGCTCTTTGCAATCATGTAAATTTTTTGTTCCCATTCTTTGTCCCTTTATCGTTGTGTAAAATTCCTCATGCACTTAGGACACGCTTCACTCACTGTTTTCTTCGTCTTTATTTTTCCATACTATACATTATCACTCGGTTCAAAACCTTTTGACTCTTCCAAAATTGTTATGAGTCCAACATGATCGTTAAGGTTCCTACCAATAAATATCTTTTCATCTTTGTGGTATGGTTTAAACCAACCCCTCTGAATCTTCTCAAAACTCTTAAGATGTGCTTTTGACTCGCTGCACACGTGCTAATGATATTGATAGTATAAAGTCCAACAATCATTCTTAAGAAATGATAGTATAAGTCCCTGATCCTTCTAAGCTCCGCCACCATATCCTTCCCCTACACTTTACTTTCCTCGTGTACCAGAGCTTGAAATTCGCAAGTAGCTTGGCTTTTTCTCCAACCCATCAAAAAATAGACTAGAAGAAGGTAAACTAACAATAAACTAACAATAAACAAAACTCTTAAGTTGAAGTTATTAAAGTTATACACACATGCACACTTAACTAGATAGTTAACCATGTGTATGTCGGGGCGGGGGCTTGCGCTCTTGTATATAAATTGAACACTTTCCTCTTATCTTACATTACGCTTTTTGTTAGGAAAATAATGAGGAAGAAAAAAAAGATATTCAACAAGCCAAGAGAATGAAAGAATTATATAGATAGGCGAGTAGAGGATTGGAGAGAAAAGTAACCAGAGCGAATATTTCTTATTCACTTTCAAGGTGCAAAGTACATGATACATGCCTTCTATTTATAAGCACAAAACTTTAACAAAATTTATAGATTCCATGATAATAGGAGATAATTTAATATGATAGAGATAACAGGAGATGTTGCGAGAGAGAATGGAGACAACAAAAAATTTTTGAACATCCACACAAATAATATATTCATAAACCTTTTCTTATCATTGGATAAATTGTTTTTTTGAAATATTATTCTTAGCACATTTTATTAAAATATAATCACTATTAGAAAAAAAGATTTTTAACGTCGTCAAATAATGGTGGTTAATCAGAAAAATGATGTGAAAAAAAAGACTGTGACATTTTTGTAAATAAGTTGATTAAGTCATGATTTTCCATGGCGCTTATTAGGAAAACTGTCGTGGAAAGTTTTAAATTAGCCCTACACGGCGCGTTCGGTTTCTCTCATTTTCACTTTCGTTTCAGTTGCGCTGTGGTCCCCCTCTATCCCACCACCAAAAAACTTCCATTACCGGCCACTCCCCCCACTCCCCCGCCGTTTAAACTCCTCCATTTAGCTTGTGGTGTCTTGCCGCCGTCCCTCGCCATTTGAACGCCCTTCTTTTCGCATTTGAATCATTTCTCCTCTATGAGTATCTTCTTCTTTCATTCTTTTCAATTTTTATTGGTTTTTTGAATGTTTTGACCATAAAAATCTGTTGTATTTCAAATGGGTTTGTTAGTTTTACATTATGGTTGGCTTGTATTGTTGATTTTGCATTTTTTATGTGCTTGAACCGTTGATTGGTAGGCATTTGGTGTGAGAAAACCTCAATTCCTTCCTATATACTGTATTAGAAATATGTTTAAATGTTTGAAGTTGATTAGTTTTGAAGTTTTTGATTTTTTTTTATAATTTTTTGATATTTATTTCGAATTTATAGTAGTTTTTTTGTAATAAATTTGAGAATTTAGTAATAAATAATCTGTTTGGTATTTTGTGATTTTTTTTTTGTTATGAACTTTGATTGATGGTAAAGTGTTGTTTAAAATTTCATTGGAAATGGATATCATTTGTGTTCCCGTTTTGGATTCAGAAGTTTTAGTTTTAAGAATCTTTATTCATTGAATTGGCTTGAAATTGAATTTTTATTTTTGTTTTATTTGTTATATTTCTTCAAATTTATCATGTTGATATATGTTATGAAGAATAGTTTTTTTGTTGATTAAAATAATTTTTGTTTAACTATTTCACAAAACTTATATATGTTTGTTTGATTTTTTATTTATTAACATTTCGTTCATTCACTATATATACTAATTTTTAAGAATTTACTTAATATAATTTTTAAAAATAATTATATATTTTACCTTTTTATTATAATATATTTAATAAGATAAATAGGGGTTGAGAAAATTTTAATTTTGATTAAAAATTTTGAGTTTTTTTTTTAATTTGGTGTTTAATTTGTACATAGTTGTTAAGGAGAAATTCTGTCAAATTGTTTTATTTTTAAAAAAGAGACATTCCTTTTAATTTGTAATTAAGTGTTAGTCAATTTTAATTTATTAACTAACATTTAATGATTTTATTATTTCAATATTTGAATTAAGGAATTAGAATTGAGCTTGACAACTATGTTTATTGACTCTGTAGAACAATGGATCATAGTTGGATGAAAGCTAAGAGAATTAGCAAGAAATATGAGGATGAGATTGAAAGGTTTCTTGAGTTTGCTCAGAGAAATGCTCCTAGTAAAAGAGATGGATTGTACTATTGTCCTTGTGTCAAATGTTTAAATAATAGTCGACAGAGTATTTCTGAGATAAAAGAGCATCTTATCTGTGATGGGATAAATTTGAGGTATACAAATTGGATATGGCATGGAGAAATTAGAAAGACTACACTGTCTGCAAAGGAGAAGATTGTGAATAAAGACTCTAGTGATAGAATTTCGGATATGTTTCGTGATATAAGGTCTAAATCCTCTACACAGTTCTCTCCCACTTTTGAAACTTTGTGTAGTGATGCAAAGAAGCCTTTATACCTAGGGTGCAAAGATGATTACACAATGTTGACAACCGTGTTGAAACTGATGAACTTGAAGGCAAGAAGTGGTTGGACCGATGCTAGTTTCACGGAATTATTTGAACTGCTGAGTGATATTCTTCTAAAAGGGAATTCACTTTCGAAACGAATGTATGAGGCAAAGAAAATTTTGTGTTCGATGGGTTTGAAATATGAGAAGATACATGCGTTTCCTAATGACTGCATATTATTCAGAAATGATTATGAAGGGTTGAATAAGTGCCCTAAATGTGGGACTTCAAGATGCAAAGTGAAGAAAGATGATGGTGATTATAATGAGATGACCAAAGGTTCTCCTTTGAAGGTTCTATGGTATCTTCCAATAATACCATGATTTAAGCGTCTATTTGCTAATGCCATAGATGCAAAGAACTTGAGATGGCATTTCGATGAGAAAATATATGATGGAAAGCTTTGTCACCCAGCAAATTCTCCTCAATGGAAAAAAATAGATCAAAAATTTCCTCAATTTGGTGGCGAGCTAAGAAACCTTCAGCTAGGGCTTTGTACGGACAGAATTAACCCATATGATAATCTTAGTAGCAGACATAGTGCCTGGCTAGTACTCCTCATAATTTACAACTTGTCTCCTTAGTTATGTATAAAAAGAAAGTATATCATGTTATCTTTGATGATCTCGGGACCAAAATAGCCGGGAAACGATATCAATGTGTATTTGGCACCTTTGATTGAGGATCTGAAGAAATTATGGGAGGAAGGTGTTGGTGTGTTTGATGCATGTAAACAATAGACCTTCAATTTACGTGTCATGATCTTCACCACGATAAATGACTTTCCGGCATATGAAAATTTATCAGGATACAGTGTTAAGGGGCATAAAGTATGTCCAATATGTGAAGAAGGCACCCACTATATGCAACTTAAACATGGTAGGAAGACGGTATACCTTGGTCACAGAAGGTTTCTTAGTCGGTATCACCCTTATTGTAGGTTGAAAAAGGCATCTAATGGCTCCCAAGAATATAAAATGGCTCTAAGACCATTAACTGGAGAAGAAGTTTATCAATAGGTAGAGGGAATTAATGTGGTCTTCGGTAAAAAGAAGAAGAAGACTACCGATGAGAGGAATATATGAAAAAAAATATCTATCTTTTTTTATCTTCCATATTGGCAAAGTCTTGATGTGAGGCATAGTCTAGATGTGATGCATGTGGAGAAGAATGTGTGTGAGAGCCTTGTTGGTACACTTTTGCATATAAGTGGAAAGACTAAGGATGGAATCAATGCAAGACGAGACTTAGTTGAAATTGAAATAAGAAATGTCCTCCACCCACAAGAAAGAGGCGGTAAGAAGGCTTATTTACATCCAGCTACGCACACATTGTCAAAAGAAGAGAAAAGAAGTTTCTGTGGTTTTGTCAATAGTAATAAGGTGCCACAAGGTTATTCTTCTAATTTAAGCAAACTTGTTTCAATGCAAGATTTGAAGATAACGGAAATGAAGTCTCATGATTGTCACGTATTGATGCAACAATTACTTCCACTTGCTATTCGAGGCATTATGAAAACTGATGAGAGAAATACCAAGACTTTGTATGTTTTTTAGTGCCATTTGCAAAAAAGTCATTGATCCTGTTGAGTTGGACGAATTAGAAAATGAAAGTTATGTGATCCTCTCCCAATTGGAAATGCATTTTTGTCCGTCATTTTTTGATATTATGGTCCAATTGATAGCTCATCTTGTGCAAGAGATAAGAGTTTATAGCCTGTGTGTTTAAGATAAATGTACCCTTTTGAGAGATACATGAAAATCCTAAAAAGACACTCTAAGAATCTTTATCGGCCTGAGGCATCAATTGTTGAGAAATATGTAGTTGAGGAGGCAGTTGAGTTTTGTAACGCATATCTTGATAGGATTAAGGCAGTTGGTCTTCCTCAATCTCGACATGATCAGGGAAGAAGCAAGGGAACACAGGGTTTCGTAGTGACGTCTATGTCAAGAGAAGTTGTAATGCAGGTACATCTATACAATTTAAACAACACAGATGAAGTTTTGCCTTACTTGAATGCTCACAAGAATATGCTGAAGAACTTGAATCCAAGAAAGAACGATATGCAACTAGCTAATGAACATAGTAAGTCATTTACAGAGTGGTTCAAGCAAGAAGTGTTAAAAGATGGCAATCCTTCTGAGACAATACAGAGTCTAGCTGTGGGGCCCTCTTTTGAGGTTTTGTGTTGGGCAGATATGACATAAATGGTTATTCATTTTACACAAAAACCCAAGATGATAAGAGTACCATGTAGAATAGTTGGGTGATGGTAGTAGCGGAAGCTATGCATTTTGCTAGCTCTAAAGACAGAAACCCAACGTTGGCAGCAATGTCCTATTATGGAATAATAGAAGAGATATGGGAGGTTAGTTATACCAAGATTAAAATTTCCATCTTCAAATGTAAGTGGGTTAATAGTAATGCTGTGCAAGTGGATGAAGAATTTGGGTTTGTTTCAGTCGATCTTGAGAGGTTTGGATATGGAGACGAGCTATTTATTTTGGCAAGTCAAGCAAAACAAGTGTTTTTTATTCCCGATCTAGCAAAAAAGAAACTATCTATCGTGCTTCAAGGTAAGAGTCAAGGAGTTGGTGGAGATGATGGTGACTTAGAGTTTAATCTTGATGAAACCCTGCCTTTCACAGCTACTCGACCTAAAACAGTTAAATTAGATTTTGTAGATGATGACTATGTTGTTAGAGATAATCATTGTGAAGAAATTTGGGAGGATAATCGTTGTAAGGCTTAAATGAATTATTTGATGTTTTTTTGTTAAATATACTTAATAATGCTTTATATTAACTTGATATTTCTTATTCTTACATTTATTAATTCGTTGTTCTTCAAATAGGAAATGGACGGATTCGGTCAACAGGGTTCTGGTGACGACAACTCTTTTACTAGCCAGAGAAAGGGTAGAAGGCCAACCCATATGAGGCATTTGGCTTTACATGATGAGACCATGCAGCCTATGAGGATTACAGTGGAGTTTGATGATTATTTAAAGCCTATAGGAAAAACTGGGGCTCAATTTACTAGTTATGTGAGTTATCTCGCATGCAGTAAGATTGGGATTGACATTCCTAGCTAGAAGAAGGTGAACAAAGATTTGAAGCAAAATATTTAGGAGGATATCTTGGTACATTATGAATTATTTTCTCTACTTGTTTCAATTATAATTGCTTATTTACTTTATAACTCTATGCTATTGTATTGCAGCTGACATTCGATATTCCCACCACTGAGCAAATGAGAGACCGTCTGTTTAAGCGACTTGATGAACAGTGGAGGGATTTTAAATCTATGCTTACAAAACATTTTATTCGTGGAAAAAAAAGGGTAAGCATCCTAAGGAACGATACACATTTATTAGTGACGAGGCATGGGAGAGTTTTGTGAAGCAACGTGAAGACTCTGCATTTCAGGTTTGGTTACTTCAAACTTAATTTTTAACTAAGTCATATTTTATTTAACTAAACTAACTTTGTCGAATTTGTTTCATTGTTGTAGGCATTGAGTCAGAAGAACAAACACATATTTGAGCAGAATGTGTACCCACGTACCATGTCTCGTGCAGGGTATCATGGGTTGAAAAGAAGTATGATGGATGAATGGATGAAGAATGCACAGATGGTTGCTGCTTCAGATCCTACTGGTTACATTCCACCTATTGAGCGTCCTTCTCGCCAAGAAAAATGAAAGGCGGCGAGGAATAAAAAGGGTCAATACATTACTCCACAATCTGTTGCTGTTGCTAAGAGGATTGTAAGTAAAATTTAAGAATTATGCTTCATTAATTGCTTTTTTTAATTAACTTAAATTGAATTTGTCGCTTTAATGTTACAGGATACACTTGAGGAGCAATTGTCTCAAGGTACATTCATCCCTCAAGGATAGATGGATATCTTAGCCACTACTATTGGAAAGGCTGACCATCCCGACAGAGTCATAGGGACCCCTAAAGGGATTGGTATTAGAGAATTTTTTGGCTCTGCTTCACGAAGAAGCACCGGATCATCCTTCACTAACATGGTATCTAAAGAGGACTTGACCAACGATTACAGGAAGAAACAGAGAGGGTTTGAGCTGAACTCAGTCAACAACACATGAAAGAGATGCAAAAGATACATGACGAATTCGATGCCAAGTTTCAACAGGCTCTGATGATGATGGGCACGAGTGAATTCCAGATGCCCCGAGTATCTGAACCTTCCTAGGTAATAATCACATATCTTTTCAAATCTTCTAAAGGTTCATTTGATCGATTTAAACTTATTTAATGTGCCTTAACTAATTTTATATTATGTTCCAGGGTTCACTTGTGATAAAAAGCGGGAAGGACAATAATAATCAGACACAACAATTGACAGTTTTTGACCCTGACGCTAGCCCTGACCCTGTCGAAGACAATGGGATGCCGTGTACTCTCTATGTGGATTATGAAAATTCACCTGTTCTTGTCGCTAGTAGTCGAGCATTCATGGGCACAACGATTCACGGCAACAAAATTCCGAGCGATCAAGCAAGGGTGACAGTAGAGAGGATTGTTCGTGGTCAGGGCGGTACACCAGTGCCCAATCCTACAGATGAGGTTTGACTCTTGGCCCAAGCTAAAGGACATTTCATTTTGTGGCCAAAAAGACTTATTGCAAAGCCAATGGTGAAGAAGGAGGCAGTGAAGAAGGCCACAAAGAGCACATCATGAGATCCTGTACTCTTGCCTCTTCTTGGTGATGTTGCGCTTATGTATTCCAGTTTGGAGGTTCTTCATTCCGTAGTGCCAAACATGGATAAGCCTGTTACTTTCAAGATGCCGCTGGGGATTGTGGGTTCAGATATAGCGTACGACTTCACCGTTGACAAGAGGGACCTTGTTTAGCTCCTTAGCTTTGAGGAGCTTGATATAGTCTTCATACAGCTTGCTATTTTGTAAGTTACAATATTATTTTCTTATTTCATGTTATACTTTATGCATGTCCTAATGTTTCTTATTTGAACAACAAGCACTTTACTCAAATCTGTCAGAACGGAGGACTTGAAGGAACATATGGTTTTATGTGTCCTCAAAGGGTGCAGAAAGAGCTTAATACTATGGAAGCGATGTCGATCTGCATGATGACCACAATGACTCAGACCAGAAAGCCAATATATTTTGTACCTTACGTGGAAGGGTAAGTGTATTATTGTATTTGAGATACACAAGTTGTATGTGTAGGATTATAATTAACATGGTTTGTCTTTTGCAGTTATCATTGGACTCTAATTGTTTGTGCCTATTTTGATAACAAAGTTTACTGGTTCGATTCACTCTGTGGAAGTCCATCCGAAGAAACCAAAGATGTCATCGACACGTTAATTTATGTTTATGTATTTATTATATGTGAAGTTTATAAAAACATGATCTAATATCATTTTCTTTTATACTGTTGATAGGGCTTTTCATGGTTTCAATGTTATGGCGATTAAACAAAATAAAAAACTACCAACATGGATTCTCCCAAAGGTATGTTGTTTTGAACTAAATGTATACTTTTAAACCTTTTTAGATGAATTAAAGTTAATGTTTATAATCAATAATGTCTAATTTTTAATTTTATATTTCATTTTCTTAGTACCATTGTCAACAAAGATATGTTGAATGTGGATATTATGTCATCCGCTACATGAATGACATCATTGAGACAAGAGTGATTGACAAATTAGACGAGGTAAAGATAAGTTACGTTGCATGACATTCTTCAATTCATTTCACATTTTTTTAAGTTTACTATGTTATTTTTTATTAACAAGTATTTCAAAATACTGCGTCATATCCCATGGATGACATCAACTTGATGAGGGACACTTTGTCAACAATATTTGTACAAAATATTGAAACTTTCAAATAGTTAGATCATTTCCCAAAAAATTCATTGTTAGATATTTTCTCTAGTTCCCTCCTATACATGTTTATTATTTCTATTGGACAGACAAAAGTAGTTACTTTTCTTTCAAGATACTGGTTTTCTTGGTTCCTATACATGTTCTTTGGTCTTAGGTTCCCCTTAGTTCTCTTGGTTCTCTATTTTTGCTTTGTGTAAAAGAAACTTCAATGCTTGCTGTATATATTAACTAACTAATTGATTACTTGTTCATATGGTCTTGTTCTGCGTATTCTGCATTACCTACATTTATTTGGAACTGTAAACTGCAGGGTGATAAAAAAAAATACATAGAATTTTAAAAAAAATAAATCTTAATGGCGGTTATTAAAATAACACTATTAAAACATTTTCCACAGCGGTCATTTAAGAAACCGCCATGTAAAGTTACTTTACACAGTAGTTTTTTGGGTAACCGCCGTGGAAATCTAACTTTCCACAGTGGTTTCTTAAGTAACCATCGTGGAATTTTAACTTTCCACAGCGGTTTTTTACATAACCTCCATGGAAAATCAATTTTCCACGGTGGTTCTCAACTACCGTGTTTTGTTTACCTTTAACGTCGACTGTATCAACTTTGCCTTCAAAACCGCCGTGAAAAGTCACTATTAACCGCCGTTAAAAACCTTTTTTCTGGCAGTGTATAAAGTTGTTATAAGTGATGATTCATGTCATGATATATTTGTCTTTTAACTATTCTGTTTATTACGTGAGTTGATAACTGTGTCTTATGAATGTAGTGAAATATCGGATAAGAGTAATTATAGTCGTATGCTGCTCTATCGAAATTTAAATTTAAGAAAAATCCTAATAATATTGATCGGTTAAACTCAATGGCTAAATACGAAAGTTTAGATGAACATATTTTATTTTAATTATACATAATTGTAAATTAATTTTTAAATATTATTTTCTAAAGTTATTTTGCTGCATCTTATTCCTAGAACATCGGCTCCATGGGATACGAAAAATGAAGGAAAAACACACATGGTCTCTTGAAATAGTGGAAAAATTTCCGGATGCTTCCCCTGAAGATATGTCGGCAAATCCGTATGAAGAGGACAGAGGTAAAAATATTTATGAAAACTCCTAGGGTTAGTCCATAAAGCATTATTAATTATTAATTTATTATAAATAAGTAGAATGTGATATTTTAGAAAGAGTAATTAATCATTCTTGACAATCACCGTTGGATCAGTTAATGACAAAATATTGAGAAAAATACATCAATATCTTCTGAGTTTTGTTCAAGTTATATATGCTTAAAAAAACTTATGCAGACTTAGTTTAAAACGAAGACGCAAATTGGAGAAATTATTCGATGTCAAAAAATCATAGAAATTATTTTTGAATATTTTTATTGAATACACAAACATTCTTTCTATTTTCAAAATACATGCAAGTTTTAAAATATAAATTACTTGCAAATATTTGTCATGAGCGATTTGAAATTACATGGCCCTTTTGTTCTGTTTTCACGAAAAGTTTTTGTATATTTTGAAAATAGAAAAATGTATATATTGATCTAATTTTAATTTATTAAAGAGGGATTTGTCGAATTCAATCTTTATTTCTGAGGAAATTGTGTAAATTTCAAAACACACAGGAGAAAGTAATTTTAACAGAATTTATGATCGAATCAACATTATCAATATGTTTATTATCGATCTAATTTTAAAAATCTCAAATTACAATAGTGCTCGCATAATTTACGCTTAAAATTTTGTCTGAATTTGCGTGGAAGTCCGTGGGTCTTTTTTACAGCGTTATTTCACATACATTTATCACACCTGGCAGTGCAAGCTTTATTTGTATAATCAATGTCGACACAAACCGATTGTTTCAATGGATCACATCCTATCTACATTATGATTGACGTCAAAATTACCTATATATCTTCATTGAATTATGATCGATCTAGTTTCGTGAAATAATTAATTCAGCTAATTGTTCGTTAGCATCATTTTTATTTTTCTTTTTCTTTTTTTATCATATTAACATGGTTTTTCTCTGCAACAACAATAATCTAAATTTTTGATTTGGATTGTGAATGATTGATTGCATAGGGCCAGGGTCTGAAATAGTTGTTGACACACCCCTAATGGTTGCTGCTAAGAATGGTGTGATAGAGATTGTAGACAACATCCTAAAATTATTTCCATCTACGATGAAAGTGGTAAATGAAGAGGAGAAAAACATGATTCTATTAGCGGCATAAAAGAGGCAGACTAAGTTGTATCAGATTTTGTGTGCACACGAAAAGGTTGGTGAAAGTGAATTTAGTCAAGTGGATAAAGATGCAAACACTGCATTGCACTTGGCAGCCAAGCCTGGGGTCAACCTCAATTGGCAAACAACTACCATGGTAGAAGATTCAAGTGGTTTGAGGTAAGTATCTTTTTGCTATTAGATTTTTTTTTTTTTTGGGCTTAGGTGTAAATTTAATTTACCTTAAAAATTTTCACTCAAAAGCACTGGACACCCGGAGTTTTCTTTTGGTGCAACTTTACCTCGAAGGTTTAAAATCATAGCAATGTTGTCTTCTACCATGGTGACATTGACCATTAATATTTTTAATTATGGGGGCAACATTGTTACAATTTCATATATCACAAGCAAATTTGCACTCCAAAAAATTTTAGGTACCCAACAGTCCTGAGTGAAAACTTTTGAAGTAAATTTGCACCTTAACTCAAGATTTATTCAAGAGATAAAGGTCATTTTTATCCCGGAAGTTTCCACAAAGAAGCACTAGCTATCAGAAAGTTTTTTTTGGAGCAGTGTTGCCTCGGAAGTTGTAAAATTATAGCAATGTCGACCTTACCCTAATAGATCCGCACGGTCAATGTTTGTTGACCTGATTATGCTGATGTGGCACTGCTATTATGCCACATCGTCCTCATCATCATCCTTACTTGCCCCCAACATCGTCGTCGTCGTCCTCCCCATTGGGTACTTGAGAATATGGGGAAGTTATTAAAGGCAGGGGATAGCTCCTCGAAAAATCATAACAAACAAATGCTTAAAAGACATTCAAATCTACTTAAAAGCTGGTGAAAAATTATCGAGGGGAAGTCATGAAAATGCTAAACCATTTAGCTAAACTATTTATCAAAATATTACAGCGCAATCCAAGCCCAAACTATGAAATTAACAATCAGAAGATACATTTTGAAGAAACTCAAAATAATGAAGAACAATGATCAATTCATCAATCATTTAAAAACTAGAGAGAGCAAATGGGGAAGATGAAGAATCATGGAAGAAGGTGATGGGCGAAAATCATGGAAGAAAAAGAGAGCAAATGGTTCAGATCTGAAAGTTGATAAAGCGTCCTCATGATATTTGGCTCCAGATCTGGATTTGGAGTGAAATAAGAATAGAGAACCAACATCAGATTAAAACCATCAAGGACGAGGAAGCTGAGGTCTCCCTGTCACACACTCTGGTTCAACCTCACTGCCGTTGTTGATAGAGGAAGCGTCCGCACCATCGACTAAGAAAGGGAAGAGCTGTGTGGTACTATTCATCATCTTCCCCATCTGGGTTTAAGGTGCAGAACGAAAAGGAGAAAGCTGACACCTTAGAGAGCTCTTCTTCTGGGTCATTCATTGTCTTTAACCTTGGCAATGAAGGGAGAGAGATATAGCCATATAGGTAAGTCCGAAGAGTTTGGGAGGAAGGAAGACACCATCGAACTGAGGTGAGAGGTTGGGCTACTTTCATGGGAGAAGAGGCGGAGGATGGTGGGGTGGAGGAAGGAGTCGACCATTGTGAACACATCGTCTTCGACCCATTTGCGATTCGTCTCGTCACCATCCCTCCCCAGTCTGACTGAATCTTCATCTTCCTCTTGCTTCTCTTTCTCTTGCTTCGCCATCGTCGTAGCCTCTACCACTTCAAGATCCTCTTGAGTAATCGGTAGTCTTGATTCTGAGGTTTCAAAAAAGGATATGTGGGGTCTCTTTGAGCTGAAGCATTCAGATCAAAGTGGGCAAGAAAAGCATAAGATTATGGTAGCCATTACCAAGGAGATGGAACTCACTGAAGGACAAGATCGCAATTTGTTTTACTTATCATATCTGACATGGAAAAAAGAGTGAGCTGCATGCCATGTGTACATGCCATCTCAGCATAATCAGGTCAACAAACGTTGACTATTTATATCGGTTAGGGCAGGTCGACATTGCTACAATTTTGCAAGCTCCGAGGGAATATTGCTCCCATAAAAACTTCCTGACAGCTAGTGCTCCTTTGTGAAAACTTTGGGGGCAAAAGTGACCTTTATCCCTTTTGTTCAAAATATTGGGTATTAATAAACATTATATATATGATTGGTGATGCGGTTTGTGAAAAATTCATTGCCTGCTGAATTGCGGGAGAAATACAACAATGGGGGGAAAACTGGTGAAGAAATCTTTAAAGACAATTATAGGGAACATATGAAAAGTGACAGAGAGTGGTTGAATCGGACCTCAGAAGCAAGTTCCGTAGTGTCAACCCTAATCGCTGGAATGCCTTTTCCAATGTGGCAGGCAATTTCGATGAAAATAACTACTCGTCACTTGCGGCCCTATGCTTGTCTTCCACCATCTCCTTTTTGGGCATTCTTGCTTTTCGTTCTCAGTCTCTCAACTTTTGGAAAAACGTTCCTTTCATGCTTCACCTTGCTATTTTTGCCATGTTCGGCTCCATTGTTTCTTTGTGGATCGCTCTCTTGCTCCATGACCACTCTTCAATAGTTTACGTTATCCTTGGCTTGCCAATTGCCATCCTCACCATTGTCTCACTGCCCATCTTCATTGGTCCTACGTTGATGTCTTTGTTTACCAAGGTCCCACCACCTAACCGCAACACCACAAGTGCCATCCGTTACTGAAGGCCCCAGAAAAAGGAAAATGAATCAGATCCGAAGCCATGAAATTAAGTGTACGTCTTACTATTCAAACAACACAATCCATATATTGTCACTTTCATTGAAAAACCTCTTGTGTGTTTTATGAGTAATTCTATTATAGAGGTGTTTAAGTATTACAGCTTTCATCACTAGATGTACGTGTTATGTTAGGAAACTCTATATAAGGTGTACTTAATAGTCATTAGTAGGATGACCTTCTGTTGTATAATCTCTCTCTCTCTCTCTCTCTCTCAAGTGTATTTTTGCATGTGTGATTGTAACGAACCAGCTTCATAGTAAGATGGGCTTGGATTATGAGAAGGGTATTATTGGGCTGATGAATTTGGGCTTAAGGCAGAGAAGATATAAAGAGTGTGCGTGTGTGTGTGTATATAGACAGAGAAATAACTATAGGGGTGTGGAATGAATTATGTGGAGTCTTCTCTCCTCTTTGCGTCTCTCTTCTCCCTGGCCAGCTGCACTATCTCAGTGACTGGATTTTCTATTCTCTTCTACTTCTCTTATCCTATATTTCCTAATTTCTATTGAATCAGAGCTATATTATTTTCCTTTTATATTGTGGACTCTGTTGAATGTACTGAGCTTAGAATTTCCACTATAAATGGTTCAATATTATTGATTTGAGTTCTATTTTCTTGTGATCATTTGTGCGATCCTTACAGTGATTTGATGGTTCTCTCTTTTGTTTGTAATAACGTACATTGTAATAAGTATACTATTTTTTTGCCGAGTGCTGTGTTTCAATATCATAGTACTGTGCTTGGAGGTTTGTGACCATTATTCCATGGACCTCACTTATATAACTTCTTCTGTGGCTTGCTTACGTGGCTTAGTCGTAAAATAATCTCTTAATACTTTCATAATGAAGTCACGAGTTTGAATCAGGAACAGCGTACGTCAAGGCAACATATATGCGTCTTCATGAAACCGTCGTTGCTTGCATGGAGGTGAAGATGAAGGGACAATGATGGAGACCTACGACCGGCGAATCTGAAGCTAAAATGGAAGGGGGGAATTTGAGTTTTGTATAAGGGCATTTTGGTCAGAAAATTTTTGTTCCCAAGACACAATTTGTGTAACACCTCACCTGTATATACCAGAAGGGTTATCCTATTTAACCTTGAACCACTAAAAGTCAAGCTTTATCCTGAGATTTTTTTTTTTAACATACAAAATGGTGCACATACTCATAAAATAAGTTTTCTAAAATTTTCGGCTCAAATATAGGCCTTTAATTATTTTTCTTGAATTTCTCAAGAAAATAGGTCTTAAATTTGCAAAACTGGCTTTATAATTATTTAGACCATATTTTAAGGGTCTTAATCTCAACAATTTTTCTAAAATTTTTCTTCTTCATCATGCTTCAAATAAATCCACAAAATTTGGGATATTACAATTTTCCTCCCGTAAAATAAATTTCGTTCTTGAAATTTAGAATGTACCTTGAAATATAAAATCTGGATATAAGCATAACTATATATCAGTGGTTACCATAGTAGTATTCAAATGGCTCTATATGAAGCACTGTATGCAAGGAGGTGTCCACTTCCATTATGCTGGACTGAGCTAAGTGAGAGAAGGTTGTACAGTCTGGAATTAGTTGATCAAACCATAGAGCATATCAAAATTAGCTTTATAATTATTTAGACCATATTTTAAGGGTCTTAACCTCAACAATTTCTCTAAAATTTTTCTCCATCATGCTTTAAATAAATCCACAAAATTTGGGATACTAGAATTTGCATTCCCATGAGTAGTGGGAGGTTTCATTCCCTAGTTCAAGGAAATATCCTTTTCCAAGCTATCAGCTCTAATAGCTCTACTATGTACCAAATATGTCAAAGTCAAACATTGGATTCCCTTGACACTCTTCACATTCGTCCTCTCACGTTACCTTTACCAAACACAACTACATAGAGATTTCTTCCAATAATTTGGAGCTATAACTTCTAAATTTGCACGTCTATTGATCAATATTATTACATTACTATAACTACATAATTAATTTTACTCATTCAATCTACAATACAAGTCATTTTATTTTAATTATGAAAAAAATTCCATGGGACTACAGGGGAAATGTCAAAATTGCCCATCATTACTTTTCCTGTATCTTTTATTTTGTATGTATTACTTTTTAAAATAAGGATTTGTTCATTTCAATTCCAGTTATTTCTTTTCTATATCTATCATGCATTCCAAACTTTACTCATAGAAGTGTTTCCATTTCTTTCCCCTTCAATTTCTGCTCACTCTCGTTTTCTTAATTACTTACATTCCAGATATACGGTTATGTTTTACAATCATGCATAGATTTCTTCGATTGTTTGCATTTTGGGGATATTATAATAATGAAAATAAAAATTTCTGTACATTTGGTTTAGACTGGAGGGGGCGGATACGCAGCTCATAAAAGTCAAGACAAATCAAACTCCCGTGGTTTAAGTAAGACAGTTGAACTTGATTTAGCCCAAAAGTCGCGAGTCTTGAACCATTAACGAGACATGATCCATGCTAAGTAGAGTTAGACCCATCTTCACAAGTCCGTTATGTTGAACCTATTTCCCAGAATAATCTTGAACAAGGTAGATATTTTGGGATTCGTTGCACTCCTCGTTAAAGACGGATGAGTTTTGGACGATTAGCAGCTTCATTTTCTCCCCGAGTTAATGATCCTTTTATATTGGATAACGCAGAAAACAAAATAATATTTTTAACTTGAAAAAAAAAATAAAGCAATAAGATTTTTTTTTTGTAACTAGGCACAAGTATCCTCTAATGTTCGAAGCACTATTGGGCATTAAGTATAGGCATCTTCTCTGCCTTGAATCTTAGTTCATCATGTTGTAGGAACCTAGCATCTTCTACTAGACTTATTCCTGTTGCTTTTGGGCTGAAATTTTTTTTTTTTTTACTAAGTACAAGTATCTTCTTATTGAAGGTAATCCTATTTGAAGCGCTGTCAGACACTAAATATGTGTGCCTCTGCGATTGAAGATTCAAATATTAGTTATTGTGAGAGACTAAACCTTTCTTTTCTTTTCTTTTTTCCCCGCCAAAACATAGATATCTTCCTATTAAAGACAATGATATTCGAGACATTCTTGGGCATTAAATGTGAGTACTTCTCACAATAGGAATTCGAACCTTACTTTCCCAGGTTATAAAAAAGTAATTCTTTCTATTAGACCCAATCCCTATTGGTAGGTAGAGACTAAACCTTTCGAGCAGACTAAACCTTGTTAGTTTCCTGGGCTGGAATTCATCATGCTGATTGTGCTGACATTCTGTAATCCCAATTTGAAGCATGATCTGGGCCATTGTTTTGGACTTTTTCAATATACACGATTTGGGTAAGTGCTTTGGAGTATGCTTTGTTTTTTGTCTTCAATTCGGGCTGTTACCCTTTTGCATTGATAAACGCAATTACAACATATTTACAGCCAATTAATAAATATAATTAATTAAAACATATATAAATATTTATTATTACAAAAAATTAAACATGTCAAAAATAAAAAATAATAATTTAATATTAAATAAAAATTTAATAATTTAATATAATTAATTTGCAATTAAATAAAAAATTAATATGAAATTAAAAATCAATATTAAAATAAAAAATAATTAAACAAAATATGAAAATAAATAATTATAAAACATTAAATTAAGCCACCAACATTTACAAATATGCAAACTAAAAAATATACCATCAATATTTAAATAAATAAACAATTAAAAAATATGCAACTCATCAAAAATTACAAAAAATAGTTTTTTATTTAAATAATTATAATTAATTTGCAATTAAATATACAAATACAAATATGCAATAATCAACAAACAACCAATCAACATTTAAATAAAATAATAATTAGATAAAAATGAAATTAAATATTTTTCAAAAAGTTCATCAACAATTAAAAATAATAATTTATTGTTTAAATAAATATCATCAAACTCAAAACAATACCAAGGTGGTGGAGTGCTGATTTAAAAACTGAAGGCTGGAGGAGCATCTTGTGCGGGCAAGAGAGAGAATGAAAAGCGAGAAAGATTGGAATTTTGCCGACACACTGCCTATATAGGTGTCAATGCTAGCAGAGTAGTAGTGGTAGGTCCTATAGCCGCTACAAATGCACTATTTTGTCATTGTTTTTTGTAACCGCTATAGCTTTTCTTTGTAGTGTAAATGGTCAGACAAAATCAAATTCGTACAACCAAGTTATCTTTGTATCTATATTGACGACACCAAGAAGAATAATAAATTTGGCAACGCCAGAGTAGGTAGTTTTTTCTCAATAACAAGAGCACTTAGCATAATTAATATAATATGTGTGGATATTCATTTATCTCATTATTTGCTATTATCCCATTATCTCACAGTATCTCCAACTTCTCTAGTCATTAATGTAATATCTAATTTGAGAGTTAATATCGGTTTTATATGTAAGGTGTATTTCACATGTTATCAATTTTTTTTCAAATTAATCTTATTGATATTCCTGTAACAATAATCAAGTAAGAAAGGGAGGAAGGAAATTAAGAAATATGATTAGAATATTTTAGAGGAAAAATATATTATATTAACTAATGAAATTAACATTCTTAATGTAATCAAATTAGTTAATTAGATCTTACATTAAGGATAAAAGGGATATTTATATAAAAAAAAGGATAAAAGGGATATAATCATAGAATCTTTAGATTTTGTTAAAGTTGTAAAATTATACCTACAAATAAGGACATTTATCATATTCTTGGTGCCTTGTAAATGAATACAAAGTATTCTCTTTTGTTTCTCTTCTCTCCAATTTTCTACTCATCTCTACAATTCTTTCACTCTCTTGTTGAACATCTTATATGTTCTTTATTTTCATAATACGTAGTATTTTATAGTGTATTTATTGGCTTTCTGTTTTAGTATTCAATATTGATTGATGTAGAATACTACGAGCCACTAATATAATGGATTTGCCAAATACAAACTTCTCGTGCACTACTAGGTCCCATCTTGACTAGTACTGGTCAATATAAATAAGTCTTTCTAATTTATAAGAACATCATGGACCATCACAACTCGATATTCTCCTTTGAGAGGAGGGCTTAACATCTTGCACGGCGACGGCGTCCATTAAAAAATTAAAGACTAGAGACTGATATTATAATTGGACAAGACTATAGGCACCATTAATGTTTAAATTTTAGTTACCTATATTTAATGCACCATTTGTATGTGAATTAGTTAAAAAAAACCATTAACCATTAAGCAAAGAAAATTTTTCAAGACTATTATTTCTCAATTTTTTTTAAAAAGTTTGGGAGTGATCCACAACCAAACGAATGAGGGAGAATAGGTTTACTTTTATTTTATGGTTCCAAAATCTCATCCATCATATCACAGATATAGATCCAGATCCACATCCTGTGTGTGACAGTGCAAGTAGATAGATAGATAGATAGATATAGAGAGAGAGAGAGAGAGAGATGAACATTAAGTAGAGGCGTTTGGAGGGAGCATTAAAGAACAATTGAGACAACTTTTGAAGAGCCCATGTGTTTACAATGTTTTTCAATTTTTTAACTTTCAGTCTCTCCATTTTGTGCATTCAAAATTACAAGACAATTTTAACTAATTCACATTTTCAATAAATTGGTTAATAACTTTTAAAATTAATATTCTATTCATATTTATCCTTATTTAGCAGGGAGTCTCAATCAGAAAAACTTCATTAATTAATTGCACCCATAGTTAAAAATTACAGGGACATGATTAAAAATCAGGTAAAACTATAAGGACTTGATTAAAAATAGGTGAAACTACATAAACCTGATAAAAAGAAAACATAATGAGAACCTGATTAAAAAATAAGTAAAATTATAGATACTTGCAGATTAATTATTCTCATTTAAAAATGTAATATAATTTTAATGGGAGGAGTATGACTTTTAAATGGACAGGACAGCTTATAGGACAACTTCAGTTCTATCAAATTCAAAAATCTTAAAACCAAATTTTTTTATGCATCAGTATCCAAGACATTCAGCGTCAGGGACACATACGCTATGCCTCAAATGCTCCCATTGGTGGTCTTATTAAGTTTTTGAAAATATTCTCCGTTAAATTTTTATACTATAATTTTTTACATTCTATTATCGGTTTCTAAATAAAATATGATAAATATTTAAATGTTAATCATAAAAAGCGTGTATATCATATAAAAGTTGAGCTCTGCATAATATAAGACACTATAGGGAATTCATATCCCTTTGGTCTTTATTCTCATCTCTGGTTATTTAAGATTTGGTTTTGGTGAAGTTACAATCTCATTCTGTTTTTTTTTCTTTCTGTGATTGGAAGCTACGGTTATATTTTCTTTCAGGTGTTCTTGCCTTGATCTTGTCTTGGTTCATAACTATGATCTATGTACTATAACGTTTTTACATTTCTATTATTAATTTCTAAATAAAATATGATAAATAGTTAAATGTTGATCATAAGAAGCGTGCATGTCATATAAAAAATTAAAGTAACTTTAAGTTTATTGATTTTATAGGTTTATTTTATTTAAATAGTCGAAGCTCAAATGTATATACATAATTAAAAAAATATCATAAACAAGCTATAAAATAATTACTCCCTATTAGTAATAGTTAAAATTGGTCAATGTGTTAACATGGTTAGCTGGATCTTCTTATTTTATAATCTCCCTGCAAAAGCACATGTCATGGGCATGACATATAGAAATATTATGTTCACACATCATCCTAAGCTGCTAGTGTCATTGTCGATGGAGTCACATTATATGTTAACAATTTACATTTGAGATAATGCCAATTACATTCAATGCATTTTCTATTTTTTCTATAATTTGGTTTCATATAACTGGCCACTAATTTAAATTTTAGAGAAAACTAATTTCATAGTCCTTGTAATTTTATCTGATTTTGATTAATGTCCTTATAGATTTTTTACTTTTTATTGAATCCTTATTATTTATTTTTGTTAATTATGCCAGTCCTTCCGTCAATGAAGCTTTTAGTATGGTTCATATTGTCTCCCTCGGTCAGCCCCACCCCTCGTGCCTCCTCTCCGGCTCCTCCAAAATGAACACCATTGTTTATCTCTCACTGTTCATCTGTTCATGTACTCTGTCTGGCTATCACTTTTTGGAGTTTTCTCGTTCTGCAACATTACATAAGGATCAGCAAAAGAGCAAAAAAATAAATAAAAAGACATAGTAAGGGCAGTGTTATGATCCCAAGACAAATGGGCCGTGAAAGTGACCCAATGGGGAGCCCAAGGCAGGAGCACGTGGTGGGGCAAGTTGAGGAAGATCCAGAGAACACGGCATGAAAGGCACAACGAGTAGGCAAAGATAAATATCGATGAGGTCATAGAGGAGGGGTTGTTGGTTGTTATGAACTCTCTCTCTCTCTGTGTAATATTCCCTCGTTCTTCGTGTGATTCTGTGATCCCCTTTCTGGCAGTCCTTTGTGACTGAGATTACCATTTCTGTCATTCTCTTCCGTATTGCACTGTAATCGAGCTTGCTTTTCATAGATATATATATACATATCCTTTGCTGAGTTAGATTTTCATATACGTTGCATTGGTGCTCTCGTTGAGAGAACCTACCCCAATGGCAGATGATTTTAATGATGCCGAGCTTGATGAGCTTGAAGACTCGATCGAACAATTTTCTGCTCTGATGCAACAAGTTTTTAACGGCCATTTAGACATCTTAGAAGCTTCTCTTTGCACTCTTATACAACAGATGGAAACGATGGCAGGAGCTATGGATGGCTTATCTCCATTTCCCAGGCTGACGAGCTTCGCCAACCACTCATGGACAACGACCTCAGCGAAGGACATCGACCAAGAGACTCCAGGGCGATCCGTATTTGCGACAGAAACAATCAAGCCTAAGGAACTTTATAGGTCGCATCTTCTCCATGAGGATTTTGTTCCACATTTAATATCAACCCCAACCAAGATGGTGGATACTGAAAATGAGGATGAAATGCTTAAGGATGAGATGGCAATAGATGATGATGCTGATGACCCAAACAAAGACGAGGTCAAACCGACCCTTACAATGGATGAGGTAGCAATGGGTTACTCATGTTCTACCGTAATTCAAATGTCAGAGGACGAGCGTTTTGGTGGGTTGTTGAGCCACTCTTATTCATTGTCATTGGCGCAACTGAGGGCTTGGCTTTCATATAAGCTTTTCCTTGATAAGGCTGACGATGTGCGTTCAGACTCTGTGATAGAGCCATCATTGCCACACTCTTCCTTCATGCTTGGTTTTGCTCTGTTTTACCATTCTAGAACTGTCGCTCCAAGCTGGCAGTTGATGGTCCACAATAGGGACACAGTTCATGCGTCATTTAAGATGCACCCCATGTGTTTGTCCAACTGTCGCATTAAGATGCCTATCCCATTTGCTAGTTTTCTGCCAATGTTTCCGTTCTTCATTTCCGTGTTTGACCCAGGAGATGGTAAAGGGTGTTTGCATTTTATTAATGATTTCTTTCATTTCTTAGCCAGTATAGTTGCTACGATTGTAGTTGCCATGCAACACTTTTCTGGTCTTCTTACCATATATAATCCATTAAATCCTAGACTTTGCTTCGGTGAATTTTGTGCATCAAGTGCGCATCTATTTGAAGCTCTTCAACTATATAAATCCTATAAATATGGACTGTATGCAAGGTTCGAGAAGGCTACAAATATGTTAAACCTAACCTATTTTATAGATGTTGCTCCGTTTGATATTGGTGGTGTGGCTTTGGGGAGGAAACAGTCCATCATAAAACCTTCTGTGGCCACCGTGGTTACTGTTATTACCCACCTTTCAAATGACACTATAGCTGAACTGAATTTGAATAGAAATCATAACTTGATTCTTGGGTCTTTTGCTACACTCTGTTGTAAAGCCACTTGCATATATCATGCTAATGGTGGAAAAGGAGAAAGTACTTGGGGTTTCACAATGGACTTGGTTGTTGCTGTTTCTAACAGATTGAGGACATGGGAAATGTTAGAGAAGAAAGTTCTTGTTATTGATCTCATATCATCTGAGGTCGAGCTGCTGTCCGTATCTGGATTTGCACTGAATATTTTACTTATGGAGCATGAATTTTATAAAAATTTGGCTGACAAAATAATGAATTCACATGATTCTATTAGTATGACAGTTAAATACATGTTAGAGGATGCTGAAACAGAGAATCCGTATGAGTTTTTAAGAGCAGAGTTAAATAGAGACAATCCTAATGTTGATACAGAGATTCGTGGCTGCAAGAACGAATGGGTAAAGCATCTTATCGAAGCTATTGGCTTGATTGCTATGTTTGAGAATATTCCAATGAATGCTAATGAGAATTATAATCTTGGGGACAGTGAGAGAGACAAGTATGATTTTGTCCTGCATTTGGAACTTCCCTTGGGAAATTTTTCTAAATGGGATATGAGATCAGTATCTACATCGGACTGCATTCTAACTATTTTATTCTATCAATACTCTTCCATTCACAGTATGGCATATAAGCTTCAATGGGTTCTAACAGATCTTACTGTCTTTGATGTTATGCTCATTATGGGGTGCAATTCAGACTACTATCATGGGAATAATACTGGTTTGGTTAGTTGGGTGACATTTGATCCAGGTATTCTTATTTTTCTTTTTGTGAATTGCAGATTACAAGCATTTCGATTTTGGTTTACTGTCCGAGAAAAGTTCTCATGGTGTGGAATCAATTTGAGTGAATTACTTATTGAGCAGCTCCAGTTTTTCATTGGTTGGTTTATTCAATTAATATTTGACGCTGGATCCACTATTACTAGTTCGTACTATATTTGCCACAACTATAAGGATCACAATGTTCATATGCATTTGAACCTGGTACAAATGACAAAGATTCTAGATTTTTTTGACTGGGTCTTACGAGCAAGGATCAATTACAGCTTGACACTTTCTAGCTTCAACTACGGTGCCCTTTATTTCAATGGTGGTTCTTGTCATAGGGAAAAGGGTATTGTTGTTCTCTTTGCACTTGTTGGCTCACTTCATTTGAGCATTTCAATTTTGGAAATGAACCCACTATCATGGAATCAATCTTCCATTACTTTTTCTTCTTTGATATTGGTGTTTGATCCTGGAAATGCTCCAAAGAGCTTGGTATTTAAATGATGTAGAGCCTGTGATTGATGTAATTGCCTTGGACACAATCATCGCCAAGACACTTTGGTTTCGTTTCGTTTCAAGTTTCCTCGTTGATACTGTATCTCCACCATATTTGATTAAATGGCTATATGCTATCCTTTTGAAACATTTTGCATCTGAAGGTTTTAAAGGGGGGCCTAAAATATTCAATAACTTGGATGCCCTTGCCATTATTATCTGTCCATGAAGATCCCATCGAGCAACTAGCGGCAATTGAACAATCATGCTTCATACACCATTAGGGGGCAATGGCTACAACAGTACTTAATTTGGTGGGATGGTTGTCCACATGCCACATGGGAAGATGATGAGGTACTCATGATATTGTACCGGCACCTCGACCTTGAGGACAAGGTATGTTCTAATGGAGGGGAGTAATGTTATGATCCCAAGACAAATGGGCCATCAAAGTGAGCCAATGGGGAGCCCAAGGCAGGAGCACGTGGTGGGCAAGTTGAGGAAGATCCAGAGAACACGGCATGAAAGGCACAAGGAGAAGGCAAAGATAAATATCGATGAGGTCATAGAGGAGGGGTTGTTGGTTGTTATGAACTCTCTCTCTCTGTGTAATATTCCCTCGTTCTTCCTGTGATTCTGTGATCCCCTTTTTGGCAGTCCTTTGTGACTAAGATTACCATTTCTTTCATTCTCTTCCGTATTGCACTGTAATCGAGCTTGCTTTTCATAGATATATATATATCCTTTGCTGAGTTAGATTTTCATATACGTTACAGGCAGAAACAAAGCAAGGAAGGAAAGAAGAGGGAATTCATCGCACCTTAACCATTGTAATTTTTTTTTTCTTTTTTTTTTTTGAGAGGAAGTGAAAGTGAGAATTGGGGGTGGTGAAGTTATATGAGGAGGGAGAAAGAATGATGAGGGTAGAAGGATTGGTTACGCAAGGACAGTGGGCAGTGGAAACTGGTAGCTAGGCAGTGCTTGAAGTTCGAGTGTTGAAGATGAAGCGGGTGAAATATGGCCCTTTTTGTATTGTTGAAATCAAGCAAAATACCATAGTGGGTGAAGCTTCTACAAGAGGAGAGGGGGAAGTTGAGGGAGGTGGTGGTCTGGCTAACTGAGAAAGACAGTGTGCTCAATCGCCACATTATCTACTGTAAGCCAAACTAACGGCTTCATTGATGGAAGGACTGGCATAATTAACAAAATAAATAATAAGAATTCAATAAACAGTAAAAGCTCTATAAGGGCCTCAATCAAAATTGGATGAAATTATGAGAACTATCAGATTAGTTTTCCCTAAATTTTATACTCAGCAACTTGCAATTAATTTTGATTGATTTAATTAAATAATAGCATATTTTAAATATTGCATAATAAAATAAATCATCTTTAGGTGACCCATGCTCATCAACGATATAAATTATTTACATCTCAAAGATGTCAAATATGATCGATATCATAAACTATTAAAGTCAAGGGTCCGCACCATATTATTTATTTAAATAAAAAATGCGGTGGTCATTTGATCCTTCTTTGTCAATTTTTACATTACAGTCTTGACTATCGTTGATTATTATATTTTACATTATTTATATCTTTAGAGAAGTTGCCACGTTTGCAAATTTTATCTCTTTTAAATTTCAATTTTAAAATTGAAATTTTCATTTTTTTTTTTAATGGCTGAGGAGGATTTTTGTGGACAATTATCATGAAATAACTAAATTGTAGAATAGTTTTCTAATAATCCTTAACAATGCATAGGTAACGACATACCTTATTGCATATACTCCAAACAAAAAATAAATAAATTTGACCAATAAATTTATATTTACCATTTGATTAATATATATTTTAATTTTCTCAAGTCAGAATGCATATTGTAGGAGTTCACTCCAAAAAGAATTGGCCAAAAAATCTTAAAAAATACGTGGTAAATTTGGATACAAGTACAAAGCAATATCCAACAAGTTAACTTTATTTGATTTACTTATGCGATGCGAAGTTATAGGCGCATTTAAGAAATAAAATCAGAGCTAGATTATTTAACTTTTACTATAAAAGTCATATTGGTTGAAAAAGACTTTCATGTTATAAATAAAGAAGAGATATAGAAGAATCATACAGAGGAAGAGAGCATCAACAAGAGAGAGTATTTCTCATTCCATTCAAGAGTGCTCAATACATTATACATAGCCTCTATTTATAGGCACAGCTTTACACCTTCGATAGAATCTACAGATTACATGATAATATGAGATAATTGAGGGATATAGAGATAATGAGAGATATTAGAAACTATAGGAGATAGTGGGAGATATATGGACATCCACAAAGATATTATTATATTCATAACACTCCCCCTTGGATGTCCAATATATATGAATGTGCCTCGTTAAAAAACTTCAACTAGCTAGGAAAAACCCTGTGGGATAAAAACCTAGCAAAAGAAAAAGAGTACATCATTCATTGATACACTATGCAGTGCTACCTCATTAAAAACCTTGCTAGGAAAACCCAGTGGGACAAAACCATAGACAAGGAAAAAAGAGTACTGCGTGTATCAACTCCCCCTCTTAGCAATGTCAGTTGACATCTTGGAGCCTGCAAAGTCTAATATAACGGACAACCCTTCCAAATATTGTAATAACGTAAAAATGTCAAATATGAATTTTATAATCTTTTGAAAATTATGAGACAAATAGTCCTTTTATGGTTTACCCACACGTAGATCATACTATAATTTCTTGACATGAGGATCAAACAAAAATACTTTATATCTATAGCCATTAAGATTAGTCTTGGGTACCTTCAAATAAAATAATATTACCTCCATGACACCCTTAAAGTAACGAAGAATATTTTTAATTCTATTCCAACATCTTCATGTTGATAAAAAACTACATTATGCTAATCAGCAAACGGTATATCATATTCTGTATGGCTAGATATATAAATGCTTCAGTGATACTAAGATATGGTACTTCTGGACCAAATGTTTATTCATTATGTTCTAGAGGTCTAAATCGATCTTTAGTCCATATCTAAAGATCTTGCAACTAATGAAACATATAATAGATGTTGCTCAACCACATAATAGATGTGACTTATCTATATGTATTATTCTGAAAGGTTTCGGTTCAAATTTTTTCCTTTAAGTAATTCACAACTATTGAAAACTCATCAGGAGTTCTGATATTATCATTATAAATAGTACTGATAACAAACTCATTTTGAATCTTTTCACAAATAGACAAGTTGGAATATGTTTACATCATTCCTTCAGTCAATATTAACCACATATGTCTCATATAGAGATTTACTTGCATAGTGTTCTTGAGAACATAATTGTATGCTTCTAGAAACTTAAATCCTTCAAGGATTTTCATACATTATGATCCATATCTATTCATATATTGCATTGTTTGAATTTATACAAGGATTTAAATCATTCAGGGAATCATACAAAATTTCACTATAAAGTGAGTCATACGTTATAGTTATGTATTTCTAAGACGCACATGAAAAAATTTCATTTATTACCAGACTGCCAGATTGATAAGACATGTAATTTAATCCACCACAAGACTTTATTTCTCTTTATATTGTACAAATGTCTATTTACATAATACTAGCATTACACTTCAAGTGCATAGGCCAGGGATACACAAATTCCTGTTACATTGCGTCTTTTCTTTTCTGTTGGCCAACCATTTTTCTGTCTGTATCTCATGATAGATTTATATATAAGATCCTCATTTGATCACATGATATCATCAATAAAATTATTGTCAACAATTTTATTCCTTTATCGGTCCCCTTTTCTTTTATGACATAACATATCGAGATCTCTTTATTGCTTTCAGACACTTAAACATCTTCAAGGGTCAAACAATTGTGTCTTAATCTCTTTTGCAATTCATGCCTCCTTAGTATGATCATCATGATCATTTGCTCCTTTTTCTTTTCTTTTGGAACCGATCATAATCTCATGCTTTTAGCATGTCTTCAAGAATAGGAGTACTTTTAGCTGGAATATAAGAATTAAGAATTCTCATTTTGATCAGTAATTACATCTGGTAGATATTAATAATATTTTATGAATGCAATACTTTATGAACTTCTAGTTTATACTACTATATTTGAGGATCTACATTTGATAGTAAAAATGCATTCTATATATTCTCTTTTCCAGCTACACATTTTCTCCCCCTCATATTGGGAACATATAATGTAGATCTCCTAAATCCATAAATCTCTTTTAGAAACATTATTTTGTTTCATTTAGAGACAAACAAGAATAAAAAGATTTTATCCAACAATGATCCCAACTTACTTTTAATATCCATCTATGTGCGTTATTGCGGTGGAATAATAGATATCACACATTTTAAGATGAAAAATGTTTGGCTGTTGACCAAAAGCCAATTATAATAGGAGAATTCACAATACATTGTTGGCTTGATGCATTTATGTGCAAAATATATAAAATCAATCATCCCAACACTCAAATGGGAATTATGTTCTCATAAACTCCAATCTAGCTACTCATGGAGGCTTTTACTAAGCATATAATTATCAGCAACGTGAGGAACGATCACTAGCAATCTCAACGAGAATCATATTGATTTCATAATAAAGAACTTATGTACTCAATGTAATTATCTGAACATATTTGCAAACTCCATGTTGCAAGTTGATCATAAATACCAGTGACCATTTTATAGATACATCTTTCACTTACAGAGTATTACTTTAGTCCACATGGTGTCTAAATGGGCCCATATATAAAGTTGATACATTATAGATCTGTACAGATCCGATTCTGAGCATAGCAAGTGATGTTCTCTTTGAGAACAAACAACACATAAAAATTCTTGAATTATATATCATTTTTAAAGAATCTTCTGGTTCTTTAATAAATGACAATGCACATTTTTCATGATATTTTGCATCATTATGATCCTGGATGATCTGACCGGTCATGCCAAACTATAAATGTATAAACTTCTGGTTTATTATAAAATTATTCTTAATTATTGGTAAACTTCTTGTTACCATGTCATATTATTCATTTTTTACCTTAATATTTCATAAGGAATATGCTATCAATTATAGATTTTATCTTCAGGATAATGAATCACGATATAGCTCTTCTAGAGTGTTAATTTTTATTTTTTACCTAATGGTAAAAACTTGTGCACTCATGGAAGGTTGAGCGCCACTGACTCTTTTAGAGCCTTTTTCAAAAAGAATACGAGATATAAGGAATGATACTAATATTAATAATAACAAATTCCATCCGACATGATTCACACTTGTATTTCAACAATCTCCCTCTCAAGTGTGAGTCATATAAATATATTTTTCTTATTTCTGTATTTCAAATACAGTGAATAATGTATAGTAAGCTAATAACATATCTTTAACTTGAAAATCCAAATGCTTCCTGATTCATATATAATAATAGATTTCAATCCAATTGAACTATTACCTTAAGACCCTTTGATAAGCAAATATTCTAATATAAATGTTTGTGGGTCATAATTTTTCATTATCAATTTCTTTTCTGACCACAAAAATAATGGGGGGGAACTACATTAGTTATTCAAGAACTATATCGATTTTGTTACTAGTTTTTCAGGAACTATATCAACATTTTGCTATTAGTTCTTCTGGAACTATATCAATCTTTTGTTATTAGTCCTTCTAGAACTATATCAATTTTTTGATTACATATAGTTCTTCAAAAAAAAATTGCTATATATAGTTCTTCAGGAACTAAAATATATTATTATTTCACTATATGATATACTTCACTTTTTGTTATACCTTTTTTTTCCCCCCAAAATATGAAGTATTTTTTTTTTAACAATATATATATATTCTCGATATTTCGTTATTCAAAAACTTTATTTCTTTGTATATATTATGTAATGCTTCAAAACTTATCCATATATTTATAAATTCAACAAAAAAAATCTATAAGGACTAAAATCAAACTATATAGTCAGGAAGATTTGAATCATAAGCCTTCAGAGCTATTTATAAGTCATTAGTCTTCAAGACTCTATATTAGAAATTATATATATTTTTAAAGATCATTTGTGTCACTCCATATTTAAACCATAAGCCTTTAGGGCTTGAAAAACATCATAAGTTATTATTTTTCATGTCATTCAATAACATGAGTGTAATGGCTGCTGGCCATTTAGTAATAAGAAAATTATAATATTAATAAATGTCAAATTGAATGTCAAAAATATATGAGAATAAGATAAAAATAAAACTTGAATTTCAAATTAATTACATGTAACATAAAATAAAGAGAAAAGATAAACTCTTTTACCAATACATCCTTCACTATATAGTCATTAGTTTTCTGGGCTACATTATTTATAATTCTAATTGTCATAATTTTTCTTTTATAAACAAACCATATAATGATCCTTCTCATAATCAAAACTATATGGCTTCATACCATTTAATAAAGAAAATAAAGATACATGGCATCTAGCTATTTAATTTCAAAATAAAAAAAATTAAAGATATATGGTTTCTGAGCATAAGATAAAACTTTGATGTTATATGGCTTCAAGCCAATTAATAAAATAACAAAATTAAATATTTATGACTTCTAGTCATAAAATAGAAGATCAAAATTATATGAATGCGAACCATTTAATAAGATAAAAGAAAATTTAAATATATATAAATAGCTTCTGGCTATAAAATAGAAAATTCAACATGATATATATTTAGCCATAAAATAGAAAATACAAATTATATGGCTTCTAGCCTTTTAATGAGATTAAAAAAAATTCAAATATCTACGGCTTCTGGCCGTAAGATAGAAAATCAAATTTATATGGTAACTAGCTATTTAATAAGATAAAACAAAATTATATATATAGCTTCTGGCTATAAAATAGAAAATTCAAATTACATGGCTTCTAGCCATTTAATAAGATAACAGTAATCAAATATATATGGCTTCTAGCCATAAGATGGAAAATTTATACCTAAATACTTCGAGTTATTTAATAAGATAAAATATCAAATATATATGGCTTCAAGTCATTTAAAAAAAAAAAAAGAGAATTAATCCCATATATATGTATATATATGGCTTCTAGCCATAAGATAAAAACTCAAAGTTGTATAGCTTCTGGCTATAATATAGAAAATCAAAATCATATGGCTTTTAGCCATTTAATCTGAAAAGAATGGAAAATCTGAGTTATATGGCTTCTGGCCTTTTAATTACAATGAGATGAAAACTTAGAATTATATGGCTTCTGGCCATTTAACTTTAGATGGTAAATCTTTATGGATACTGCTAGTTTCTATTGGAACTTCGAGTTCCATCGAAATAGTGACGTCAGGTCAATAAGAAATAGGGGGCAAAAAAATCTCCAATCATAGCCATGGAATCCGATGTTTAAAAGAACAGCAGATAATCCTTTTAATTCCATATAATGACTTAGATTATCCTAGATAAATTGAATAGGAATACGGATATTCTGAAACACTATATATATGATGCTCGAGGTATTTTTATTTGAACAGAGCAAATGATACTCTAGAAAAATAATAAAGATGATGCTCTAAAATTATGATGAGATAGAAAAGTATATCATACATACCTTAGTTAGAATTTCATGCTGATAACATATTATAAATAAAGAAGAGATATAGAAGAATCATACAGAGGAAGAGAGCATCAACAAGAGAGAGTATTTCTCATTCCATTTAAGAGTGCTCAATACATTATACATAGTCTCTATTTATAGGCACAGCTTTACATCTTCGATAGAATCTACAGATTACATGATAATATGAGATAATTGAGGGATATAGAGATAATGGGAGATATTAGAGACTATATGAGATATAAGAGATAGTGGGAGATATATGGACATCCACAAAGATATTATTATATTCATAACATTTCACATATTATTTATTACTTATTTGGATCTTATTCTTTTCACATGTAATTCTAAATGGTTAAACAAAATCAGATTTCTACAGTCAAGTCATCTTTCTGTTCACATTGTCGACAGCAAGAATAATAATATATTAGGCAATGTTAGATTAGGTAGTTCCTTCACAATAACAAGAGTACGCAGTATTTTATAGCGTACTTTTTTTTGGCTTTCCGTGTTAGTATTGAATATTGATATAAGATAATATGAAATATGATAATTACTTGCCAACTAATATATTAGCCATGTACAAGCGTCACGTGCACTACTAGGTAACCATCTTGACTATTACTAGTCAATATAAGTAAGTAAGTCACATTAATACATTAGTTAGATAAGTTTTTTTAAAAAAAAAAATAAGAACATCTTGGACTATGACAACATAATATTCTTCTCTCCTATAAAGAGGAGGGCTTAACGTCTTACGAGGCGTCGATTAAAAAAATTAAAGTCTAGAGACTGATTTTATAATTAGACAACACTATAGATACCATTAATGTTTAGGTTTTAATTACCTATATTTAATGCGCCATTTGTATGTGAACTAATAAAAGACCATTGGCCATTAAGTAAAAAAAGAACGTTCACGTTGGCCAAAAAAAAAAACAAAGAAAAAGAAAGGAAGAACGTTCGCCCAAAAAAATAAAGAGAACTAACATTAATAAAATTTTTAAAAAAAATGATAGCTGGAATATTCCGAGGAGAATAGGTTGGCCAAAATTTTAGAAGACACTTTTAACTAATTTACATTTTCAATAAATTAGTTAATGACTTGTAAAATTATATGTTCAATTCATATTTATCCTAATTTAGCAGGGCGTCTCAATTGGAAAAACTTTATTAATTGCACTCGCATCTTTATGGATATCTTTTGTTCTTGGTCTGGACAGGAAATTAACAAAACTAAGTCTTCAGTCCTAAAAGCATCCTGCATTACTCAGACAAAATGCAAATCTCTCGGAGTTTTGGAGTCCCTTTTGTGTTTAGAATTGGAAAATATCTTGCAACTTGGAATGATCTAGGAAGAGATAAATCACAAGTATATCTTCAAATCCTTAAATCAATTGAAAAAAGATTGATGCCAGGTGTATGTGTGGATTTCTTTTGGGACACCCTAGCTAGGAAATTCTAAGAAGATGAAAGGATGCTCTTTTTCTTCCTTTAGCCCAAGGAGGGTTGGTTTGCGTCACTCTCATCAGGCTAATAATGAGCCTCTTCTAGCTAAGCAAGTCTGGAGAATACCATCATCAGATTCGCACTCCCTCCCAACTACCACTTTGAAACATAAGTACATAGATCTTATTTCAAGTGCTACCATAATTCGGAAACCATACAATTCCTTTTGGATTTCGAAAGGTTTACGTGACAATGCAGAGATTATTGTCAGGCATCTCAGTTGGAGGGTGGGAAATGGGTTGTCGATTCCTCTTAACCATCCGTTGTGGTGGCCCATGCATCAGGGATCTACATCCAATGAGCATCTTCATTGTGTTGCGGATCTTTTATTGCGTACTTCCTCCCTTATTAACCCAATTAAATGGAACCTTCCATTAGTATACCCCCTCCTGTCCATTTTATAATTGCATGATAACCAAACTACGTGGTTTAAAAAAATAATTAAAATTAGTTAAAAGTAATAAAAATGTGAGAAATGAAGTTTTTCCAAGCATGTCATTATTTATAAAGGGGCAAGTAAAAAAGAGAAATATCTAGAACAAACTTATTCTTTCTAAACTTATCAACAGCTAGTTGTCCCAATAGCAACACCACCCGCCACACTTCCTGGGACCTCATCCAATTAAATGTTCAGACAACCCTAATTAAATTTTTATAAAAAGGACCAAATCAGTTCAAATTTCAAGCTCTTATAAAAAATACCAGAGGACTAAACTAGTTACCCTTGGGCTATTGCAAATAGAATCATCAACCCCCCCTTCCCTCCTTCACTGGTTTGCCTGATCAATTAATCTGGCAAGGGACTATGTCAGGTTATCATACGGTTAAGGATGGTTTCCGACTAAGTCAAAATATTAATCAACAAAACACTGAGCCCTTGGAATCTTTTTGGAAATTCCTTTGGCCAATAGCCCTTCCGAACGAGTTCCTTTTATTTATGTGGAAAATGTTACATCAGGCAATTTCGGTCTGTGAAATCCTACAGAAACATCACCTAAATATATCAGGCTTATACATGTTGTTTTGGTTGTCAGTATGATGAATTAATTGAGCGCCTCTTTTTCCCTTGCCCTTACTCGCGTTCGATCTGGTTCGGACGTGTCTCTCTATCAAGTTCCCAAAAATGAACTTTAAACAGGAGCATATGCCCCATGCCTTCATCTTCTCGCTTTCACCATATGCAGATCAATACTAACAAAGGATGGGTGATCTTGTTTATTTATTTTTTTCGGTTAGAAAGGATGGGTGATCTTATTGTTTAAACAGAAGCATTACAATTCTACTGTCTGTCATAGTGTGTTATATCTTCAAAGATTCCTATGGAAACGAAGACTTAACGCTGTTATACCACTTGATATCCTGAGTCGTCATGCTTCCTTGAACTGGATCCTTGCTTCTGGGCTCTTGACAAGAGATCTTTTGCAAATATGTTTTGTCAGGAAACGACTTCTCCTCTCTTCCTCTTGGTTCATCAGGCGGTTAAAGCAATGTGATAGGTACTACAAGATGTATCCTTTGTTATGAGAAGTTTCCTAGAAATTCATGACTATGATCTATACTATAGCATTTTACATTTCTATTATTATTTTCTAAATAAAATACGATAAATAGTCAATGTTAATCATAAAAAGGGTGTATATAAAAATTAAGGTAACTTCAAACGATTAAGTTTAGTGAGTTTATAAGATTATTTTATTTAAATAGTCCACACAATTAAAAATATAATAAGCAAGCTATAAAATAATTATTCCCTTTTAGTAATAGTTAAAATTGGTCAATATGGTAACATGGTTAGCTGGATTTGCTTATTTTAGTATTTATCTGTAAAAGCACATGTCATAGGCATGACATATAGAAATACTTCCCTAGTCCTATTTATAGGGCAGAGAGAGAAGGTTTTTTTTTGTCCTATTTATAAGTCACTTCATTAAATTTTCAACATGAATGTACTATTTTGTCCTTCATTTATTATAATGTAGATAGTTATCTCTTCTGAAAGGTATATATATTAAACATGGGTAAAGTTTATATTTTAATAGAGAGTTAATGTATTTTAATGTTTTTCTTAGTCTGAGTGAAATACGCTGAAAGTACCCTATAAATACGACCAGAAAAGTATAATATTATGTTTACTCATCATTCTAGATTTGTCATTTTCGACAGAGTCTCATAATATGCTAACAACTTAAATATTTATTCTCTGACTCCAAATTGGTATTAGATTTTTTTTTCCCCGATAAAATTGGTATTAGATAGTTTAGTCGCAACTCACAGTCCCAATTCCCAACTGAGTAGTTTGAAAAATAGTATTAATTTGCTTTAACTTATATTAATTTCAGTTACATTCAATGCATTTTCTGTTGTTTCTAAAAAAAAAAAAACATAGATGGATTCGAGGAGAAAGGGCTAACCAAAAGTCTTTAAAACTTTTGCTCAATTTTTTAAAATTTGGAGAAGACAAAAGTCGCAAGTTCCAAGAAGGAAATGGTAACGTGATTGTTTTGCGTTTTGTGCTGTGCTTCTTATAGAGTACTAGTTTTATATATAATTTAAAATGCAGCTCATGGGAAGGATGATCTGCATCTACTTATCTGTTCTCTATATAATGTCTCTTTGTTTTTCTCTCTTCTTCTCCACCTGATCTTTCTATTCATATCTGATTCTTCAACGTTTGGTTGGTGAAGTCACAATCCCATTCTGCTATTCTCTAGTAAGGCTCTAGTTCTTTGTATCATTTACTTTTTCTTTGTTGGCAAATCATCCCCTAGTCATCTTCAGATCAATCTACTTTTGTTCTTCACGTTTAATTGGGAACCATGCATGGTTTTATTGTCTATTCGGGATTCTTGTTTTGTCTAGTCTGATTTCCATATAGCTAGATATATATGACCTATATATAGATATATATCTCATTTACACCGCTTGAGTCTAATTTGAAGAGTTTAATTATCTGAAAAATATATCTATAAATTTGACATGTACTGTGACATTAAAAATATACCTGAATTCAAGTTACCCTTCTGTTGCAGCTTTGGTTACGAGATTGAGGACAATTCACAAAAGTAGACCTTGTACTAAGGGCAAATGATGAAGAGCTTTCTATCTCCCGCTTTACATTTGCGAGCGGTGGAGAACTTTACGTAGTGCTGCCACAGACGGCAGGTGGCCAACAGTCCTTAAAATGTACGAGGAAAAAGGGGAGCTTCGCACTGCCAAGATATCCCCGACAGGAGACACCGCATAGAACATGGCAGTGTCTAGTGGGAAAGAGCATGTGGTGGAATCCATGGTGGACTTAGTTTGTGGAGAGAGAATTAATGAGCAGGATGAGAAGGCATCAGTGGATGAAAATGGAGATGAGAAGAAGCCCGTCCTTGAGGCTCAGAATTAGAAAGCTAACACTCCTCTCCATTAAGCCGCTTTGATGGGGAATGTTAAAATGTGTAAGAAGATAAGTAGCGTGGATCCCCTCTTAATTTCTAAACGCAATTGCGCCGGCGAGACACCCCTCTTGATGGCGGCTCTCCATGGCAAAAGAAAAGCTTTTCTTTGGCTTCACTATCAATATACGGAAAGCCCTGGAGTTTGTTTAGCAGACGTTGCTCATTGCATAAGAAGGGACAACGACGACACCGTTCTTCATTGTGCACTGGAAAAAAGGCATCTTGGTAACAGAAGCAACTATCCATTTTTTCGTATATTGCCGTGTTTTAATTTAATGTATTATTCAACTGCATATGGTCTGCTTCGATTTTGCAGTTGTGGCAAGAGAAATAGTTCACCTTTATAAAGATCTTTTGGAAGCGATGATCAAGGGCAATAAGAATGAGTTGTTTCCACTCCATCTCTTAGCAGTAACCCCTTCAGCTTTCAAAAGTAGTGATCTTCCTGGTCAATCTTCCGTTGTTCAACTTCTTTTATCGCTGTAAGTACATTGTCTTTCTGTGATTTCATGCTTGCAATCATGACAAGTTTTTTTCCTTTTTTCCCTATAACAATCCTTTCTGCATATACTGTTTCACAATACACCTTTCCGTACACAATTGGAAGAAATTAGGTAGAGGAGCTCAAGTGTCAAAATCTGATAAGCTGGCTCCCATTCAATATATTTATGGAGTAATGTTGGCAAAACGGAATGCTTGTATAGAATAACTGAGTCATACGCGTGATCATCCCGTACCTAGAATCATCTGCACAAAATTGCAGTGTGGCCCTCATAGTCATTTGATGAATGTTAGTGGTGGGAGCTAACACGTGGTTAGATGAATTTGAATCAGCTAGACTTCTGATTTTTGGTTGAAGAAGAGATGGGGTCCATTTGGATTAGCAGTAGAAAAAGTAACTTATTTGCTGGGTAAAAGTTAATTTGGGTAATGTGAATTGTGTTTGGATTGGATTTTATAAAAGTTGGTTTGTAAAAGTTAGATTGGGTAAAAAGTTGTTTGAATTATGATTGAATAAAACTAAGTTTTATTGTAACATTATCAAAATGGGCATGAGTTTTATTAAATAGTGAGAGAATAATGGGAGGAATGAGAGAAAATTATTATTCTAACAATTTCTAACGGTCCTAAGCCCGATTACCACTTGAAAAGGTTACCTCCCCCGCTTAAGGTGAATCGCGCGTTTGGCCCCATTTTTGACCCCCAGGTGCGGTCTTGTACAAGTTCTTCCAAACAAGCTTACTTTTTGAATCGGGCTTCTGCTGCAAAATAAGCTACTTCTGACCCATAAATAGCTGTCCCAAACGCACATATTCGCACGATAAGAAGGAGAAGACAACCTACCCAGTTCATTTTTTGTTGTAGCGCCGAATACTTTAAATTGCTTGAACGTATCCTTATCGGTATCGTATCTGATGCCAAGATGCACAGATATTTCTTCAATATGTATTGGAAAAGTATCAAAATACTTTTTTATACGTTTAGGTTACTTCTAAAAACTTGGTCAATAATTCAAGACTTTTTTAAAATAAATAAATAAATAAATTTTTATTGAGGATTTCCATGTTATATCTCTAATTATTATCTAGATTTTGCATTTTTATCTTGCTATAAATCCTTACCAAGGAGATAAGTAATAGCGGAGATGTGTGGGATAACTTTAGTGGTGTTGAGAACTTTGAAATGACAAACTTAGGCCCGTTTGATACGTTGGAATTGATTTTGATGGAAATGGACGTGGCTATAGAGATGAGTGCAAAAATGAAAATAGAAATGGGGTTTAAAAATGTGTTTGGTATCTATTGGGAATTCAAATATTATTTTTATTTAACATTTATATTTAAAATGTGAAATTACAATATATGATGCAGTTTTGGGTAATGGGATTGAAGGAGATGAAAGAAAGGGGCAAAAGAATAGTTCATGGAAATTTTCATAATTTCATCGGTTATATGGAATCCATTTCCATGCCTCTTTATCTGTACCAAACATGCTAAAGGCATGTCCAATTCCATTGCCATTATGGTTTAATAAAACTATCATTTTCACATATGACAGCAGCTGGGAGAAAAAGAGATTACACTAATAGAAAAAAGTTGAAATAAAAAGAGAAGTTAGTTTTGGGGAGAAAAAGTGAGAAGAAATAAAAGTTAGAGAGAAAATGGAGCTCATGACTTGCCTCATTTTTTCCCCAACTTTTCTCTATATATGGAAAGAAAATAAGAAGAAAACCCATTTTCCGTTTATATGCTTCATCTTTTATTTTTATATTATATTTTTAGCATTTATTAATAGTGTTGAATAATGTATAATTTATTTATATCATTTATTTTATCTAATCTTAATAAATTATCCTTTTTTTATGGTAGCATAAAATATATCTTTATCAAATAATTTGATTTTAAATTAGGGAAACTTGAAAAAAAAATCCTGACATTATTATTTTCCAAATCAAGCACCTAAGAGTTCAAAATGATAGAAAAGAAAGTGGTGCATGATTTGGTATTATGAAAATATAGTTAAATGACTAAAATACCTTTGCATCATGTTTGAAAACAAAAGCTATCAAGCATATCATTGTTAGTACATTTTTATAATTGGCTATTCAAAACTTGTTGTCACATCCTGTCAAATTTAACATTGACATGAGGGATGAGAAATTTGGTTGAGGGCCAATGTAGAAACTAGACGAAAGGAGGAAATAACTTTTGATGTGAAACTCCGATAAGGTCCGGACTGGTATTTTCATAATTATCGGTCTAGGAAAGGTAAAATAGGAAATTTTGAGAAAAATTCTAGAAAATTTCTAAAAAAATGGGAAGAATATAAATTAGGGGTTTTGGAATCTCGATGGAGGCCCTAAAGGTAAAAATTATGGAAAAGGGAATTTTTAAGGAATTTCCCGAATATGGAGATTTTTCGGGAAAATAGGAAAAAATTAGAGAAAAATAATTAATTTAATTAGTTAGAGGCCTCAATAATTTTGAAAAAAATATGAAAAAATCATATAAATATTTATTTGAATTTATAAAATTGGTTTTATACCTTAGAAGCTCAGGAATTAACTTTAGAGAATTTTTTTCCCACAGTGACACCGATAGAGGCCTAATCAGGAAAAATTCAAAATAAATAGTTAGAGGTGGAGAAAAATTCTAAAAATTTTCATATAATATCTTTGTATGAAAAAGGTATTTTTCATGAATAAAAAAAATTTTTGGAGGCCTAAAAAAATTATAGAATGTTACTAGTGAATAGTAACTGATAAAGTTTTGAAATGGTTTGGGATTTTGAATTGGTTTGTAGGCCATATTTTTGGACCATCCTAAACCATTTGTGGGCCCCACATTGAGTCCAATTAAGGCCTCATTTCGTGGAACTTCTGGATCCTTCAATTTAATAGAGATAAATCCTATTTTTCATGTGATAATATTGGAAAATTCTAGTAAATGTACACATGGACAGATCTGAATGCTTCTTGCTGCTGATGGCTGCCAAATAACCCCCTTAGGTGGCAGCTTGGACGTCCAAAATGGGGAAGAGGTGGCAGATTTATTGCCTGTAAATACCTCCTAAAATACAAAAAAATGATAGGAAAATTGGAAAATTAAGGGAAGGTTCTGCCATTTTCGTTCCAGACCTGTAAACTGATTTTCTTGAGAGTGTTTGGGCAAGAAATCACCTAGCTTTCATCAAGGATACATCAAGGTATATTCAAGCCATGTTATAATTAAGATTCAAGCTAGTTTTGGTTTAGTTTTTGGCATGAAAATTTAAGGGAGATGCCGTCCATTTTGGTTTGAATGTATAACCATTAGGGAAGGATAGAAATAACCTTAAATATCAAGTGGGATAAGCATGTTTAAGTGGTATATAGATTAATTTTTGAAAGAAAAACCAACCTAGGGTTTATATGCTTCAATTCAACCAAAGGGAGAACTTGGTACAGTAGCTTGTTTTGTTGTGATTTTTTATTCTAATGGGTTTAATATATATTTTTGTGTAGGAAATTAGGAATATACTAAAAGGAAATATTTAAAATCATCGAAATCAAAAATCACAGGAAAACAAGCTATTGCATCAAGATTTATGGAAACTCCAAGCTTTAGTTCATAAAGCAGTATTAATTTATTATAAATATATAAAAACTTTAGGAAGAGTAATTAATCATTCTAGACCTTCACCGTCGGATCAATTAATAATAAAATATGGAGTGAATTACATCAATATTTTCTGTGTTTTATTCAAATTATATATGCTTTCTTAAAAAATTAAAAAAGCTTTTACTAAGAAAATTAAAAACACTTGGTTGAAAACGAAAATGTAAGTAGTTATACAAATTATTCTTGAATATTTTTATTAAATTACACAACCATTCTTTCTATTTTCAATATGCACGCAAGTTTTAAAATATAAATCGATTGCAAATATTTGTCATGGGCGATTTGAAACTACGTTGGTACTTTTTCTAATTTCACGAAACATTTGTGTATATTTAAAAAATAGAAAGGCATATATATTATATTAATCTAATTTTAATACATTTAAGAGAGATTTTTTTTAATTGAATCTTCATTTTAGAGGAAATTGTGTAAATTTTGAAACATAGAGGTGATACTCAAGTAATTTGAACAATTTTTTTATGATCAAGTCAACATTATCAATAATTCAATATGAAACATTTTATTATCGATGTAATCTTAAAAATCTTAAATTAAAATAGTATAAGTTACTCTTGCAAATTTTTCTGATTGTGTGGAAGTCCACGGATCATTGTTTTTTTCAAATAAAAAATAGCGCTATTTTACCTGTATGACACATGAGAGGACACAATTTATTATATCATCTCTGTCGACTTAGAAACTGATTTTTTCAATGGATCACATCCTATCCACATTATGATTGACATCAGAATTCGCCTAAATCTTCAATGAATTATGATCGATCAAGTTTCATTAAATAATTAGAAATATTAATTTTGTTAATTGCAGACATTTGTTAGCATGATTTTTCTTTGCAACAACAACAATCTAAATTTGTGATTTGGACTATGAATGATTGGATAGAGCCAGGGTCTAAAATAGTTGACACACCTCTAATGATTGCTGCTAAGAATGGTGTCATAGAAATGGTGGAGAGCTTCCTAAAATTATTTCCATCTACGATAGAAGTTGCCAATGAAGAGGGAAAGAACATAATTCTATTAGCCGTAGAAAAGAGGCAGACCAAGTTGTATCAAATTTTGCGCAAAAATGAAAACCTTGATAAAAGTGTATTTAGTCAAGTTGATAAAGACGGAAACACCGCATTGCACTTGGCAGCCAAGCTTGAGGTCAATCTAAATATGCAGACTGCAACACCTAGCTTTCTATATACTAACAGGGTCCATTTGACGTCTGTGAATCACTAGACGCTAGTGTTCTATTATAAAAATAGCAGAAATTTTTTTTTTATTTGAATACACTGACGAGTGGTTCACACACTTGAACCCTGCTCCTGTAGCTCATATGACAGACGCACAGAAATAATACTACATTTATATAAGTAGTTATACTAGCCATTCAGGACAATGACCTCTATCTGGGCATCGGAAGTGCATACCTCCTTATAGAGGATACAAAATAGTATAAATAATAGCAAGTAAAGGTTACTTGCTCTTAAACATCTAATAAGTTAGATAATTAACTATCAAACAATTATTCTATATGTACAAAAGTAGCAGTCATTCTTGCTCTTCATGCAATCCCACCTTCAGCTCTTATGACTTCCTTACCCTTGGAACTGCTTGCCCTAGCTGTATAATATAGGAAGGGAGGGTGAGATTCGAACGAATCCCCGTAGTAGTAATTTCCATCAAACAATTGTGCACATTACATAAAGCATGCAAAACAAGCCAAAGAGGAACATAACCTTGCAAGCTAATGCAATTAAGCATTTATGGGCAATAACAGATAGACAATATGATTAATTAATGCGCAAATAATTGGCAGATATTGCCCCATGTCTATCAGCTACACGTGATCATGGCTAAATAATCCATGCAAGGAAATAAGGATTACATGTTTTCATGCTTTAACAGCAATATGACACAAACAGACATGCAGTAATCATACACAAGTGTAAGGTAGGAAAGAACTACTACCTGAACCTTCCGCTTCAAAATCAAACCTTACTTGTTTCCTTTCTCTTAGCTTCTTCGGTGGGCTTTTGCAGATATCAAAACCTATTATATTAGTAAGGGTTGGTTAATACTTGATCCAACATAATTTATAAATTAAATAACTCTCTTTAAATCCCAATCTCTTTCAATCTCTACCCTTACTTAATAGTTGGTCATCCTGGACAATTTTTCGTATTTAAACTTTTCTCTTTGGAGAGTTTTCTTCCTTATCTCGACCCACACAGTTAGTTTACCTAGTAACTGGTCATCTTGGTCAAAAGCACTATTTCTATTTATTATAATTTAAGGATAACATCGTATCCACTTTTCCAAATCTGGCTCCACTTTTATTAAGTGGTTGGTCATTATGGAAAAAACTAAAGATATATAAATGTATATGTATATATATTACAATGTCCACAATTCCGCTTACAATCCCTATCTATTCATAGCTCAATCACATACACATATCATATTTATTCCATTCGATTACTTCAACTTCCCCTTTCGGCCGTACATAGAACAACAAAACCAGAGATTATTCAAACTAAAAAACTCTCAGCTAACCCGCAAAAGTCCAGCATATATATGCTTATATTATCAATCCTTCGTTTACCCATAAACCCGACAGCATTATAGCAGCAACTACGGTCCCTGTTTTCGGTAACTACAAGCAGAACAAGACATCCCGCATGCAATCATAAAAACCAACCCCCGCAACCAAACAAATAAGGAAACCGAAGCCAAAATTTGCAAAAACATGTACCCATGTTCGGCCATAAACAAAACAGAGCAAGAGAATCGACATGCAACCAGATTTATCAACATGCAACACCACATTTCAACCACACAAGATTCAATCTACAATCCTCCTTACATATATCATCCGTTTCCCTGACTTTCTCTCACAAAACCCAAAACTTCTTTCATCATCAACTTCATATCCGCCGCCAAATGCAGAAAACAACCGTGGAAGAGGATTAGCAGGCTCACCTTGATCAAGATCGCCGGTTGCATGCAAGGAAAACTCCTTCGATCACCCTCTCGCCGATAGCTCCTCTTCTGTCTTCTCTCTCGTTCTCTCTCTCTCTCTACGTCACAGAACAGGATGAAATGAAGGAGACGCACGGTGAGCTGATGGTTAGCGAAGGAGGCTACACGTATCTAAGAAAATTCATGGACTATTTTGCCCTCCAACATATTTATTCCTCCAATCTTACCCCTCTCCTATTTTTCTGAAATGTAAAATATATCCAGAAATTAAACCAATTTTCTCTTAAAATTATCTATTAAAATTATTTAAGCCACTTTTGGGGAAATACCTTTTCCAAAATGTCTCTAAACCCCAAAAATCAATATTCCATAATTTTTCCCAATTTATTTGGCAAATAAATAATTTTAATGAATTTTCACTTTTCTGCTCATCCTAAATCATAAAATTCGGAGTGTTACACAGACAACTACGATGGTAGAGGAATTCAAGTGGTTTCAGGTGCGTATCTATTTCCTATTAAAATTTATTTGGCTTTAGGCCGAAAGGTCTAATCGAAAGTTAAAATACTCATCATCATTTTAAGTCAAAGGTTTATTCAAAATGTCGGATAAATAAAATAACATGGTGCATATATAAATGGTGATGCAGTTTGTAAAAAATTCAGTGCCTTCTGAATTGTGGGAGAAATACAACAATGATGGGAAAAACGCAGAAGAAATGTTTAGAGACAGTTATGAGGAACAAATGGCAAGGGATAGAGAGCGGTTGAATCAGACCTCAGAAGCGTGTTCTGTGGTGTCGACCCTGGTTGCGTCCATGGTCTTTCCCAATGTGGCAGAAGATTTCGATGAAAAGAACTGCTTATCCCTTGTGGCCTTGTCCTTGTCCCTCACTTCCACAATCTCCTTTTTGGGCATTCTTGCTTTTCGATCTCAATCTCTTAACCTTTGGAAATACGTTCCTGTCATGCTTCATATTGCTATTTTTTCCATGTTCGGTTCCATTGTTTGTTTGTGGATCTTTCTCATGCTCCATGGCAAATCCTTTAAAACCTACGCAATTCTTGGTTCTCCAATCGCCTTCCTGACCATTGTCTCACTACCCATATTCATTGGTCCTACATTGATGTCTATTTTTACCTAGGTTCCACCCCCAGCCGCAAGACCACAAGTGCCATCTGTTACCGAAGGCCCCCAAAAAAGGAAAATAAAATAGATTTGATCCCTTAAAGTAAGTGCAAGTCTTACTATTCAAATGTGACAGGGTCATCGTCACTTTCATTTAAAAATCTTTTGTGTCTGTGATTTGTAGGTTTGTTTCTCATTTGGTTGCCATAATGTATGTGTAACAAGTATACTATTTCAATATCATAGTATTGTACGACTTGGACGTTTGTAATAATTTATTCCCTCGGACCTCACTTACATAGCTTCTTTCTCGGGGGCTCATGATGGTGCCAATCCGACTTGTGGCTCATTCATTGAGTCACAAGTTTGAATTGATAGGATGATAAGGGTGCACATGATGATCAACTGATCTCATTCAAATATATGCGTGCGCTTGACCAAATTGGGTCACTTAATTAAATTGTCGGGATAATTGTGTCTATAATTACTAAGCAAATATTATCTCCGGTCCTAATATAAGACTTAGTTCATTAATTTGAGAAAATTAAAGAAGTAAATGAATTACTTAATTATAACATATGTTACATGACCTCTCTAAAATACTTATATATCATTATTTGTATATCACTTTATAAGTTAGACAAATTAGTTTAGAAAAAAAAATATAAATACTTTAAAGTAATTTATTAAGTTTTTTAATCTTTCCAAATTAGTCAACTGGGTTTTATAATAAGGACTGGAGGTAATATTACTTAATTATTTGAATGATTCATGATTATATTGAAAGGTTGGGATAATTAATAATTATATGATATAATTTATCGTATATTCTCGGTGAAAGACAGGGTATGTAAATCAAGTTCCAACGGATAAGCGAGTCTATCAACAATTATTAGGAATAATAATATGCCAATCACACATTGGACCAACCAACGAACCTAGCATATGCATTCAGTGCAGTGAGTCAAATTATGCATAATCCAAGCGAAGATCACGTGCATGGGAGCTATGATGCGAAAATAAAACAACACAATGAACCACCCACAGATACTTGATGTTTTTATGGAGAAGGGGGGGATAGTTCACAGGGATAGCTCATGACCTGTGCCAAATCTCTTGGATCAAAGATGTATTGAAACCAACGTTGCTTGTTCTTGGGGCTGAGAAGAAGATAAAGAACACTCCTTTGCATTTAGCAGCCTCAATGGGAAGTGTTGAAATATGTAAGGCAATTTGGGGTACAGATCCCTTGTTAACTGCTATAAGCAATAGTGCCGACGAGACACCGCTCTTCATGGTAGCTCTCGATCGCAGCAGAAAAGCTTTTCTTTGGCTTCATTATCTATATATTGGAAGCCCTGGGGTTTCTTCAACCCGAAATATTCACTATACAAGGGACAATGAGGATACTATTCTTGGCTGTGCAATTGCAAGAGGGCATATATATTGGCAAACATAATCAATTATTCATTCTTTCATATATTGCCATGTTTAAATGTATTATCTATTCAAGTGCTTTGATTTGACAGATGTGGCAATCGAAATAGTTCACTTGTAATCATGCGCAATAAGAATGGGTTGTCTCCGCTCCATCTCTTAGCAGCAACTGATCTGATTCAAATATGTACCTCGACTTGACTAACTAGTAAACATTACTTAATTATCGGGATGATTCAAGATTATCTAGAGAAGGTTGAGACAATTAGTGATTATATGATAATTGATTTAGATGTTGAATTCAATATGGGCTATTTTATATTCTGAGTGAAAGATTCAGGGAATAAGGGACGCTATCCACAGTTAGTATGAATGATCCATTTCTAGATAAATATCCATGCAAGTTCCTTTTGTACCGATGAAGGAATTTTCTACAAGATTAGATTACTTCCTCTACCTCTTATTTATAAGATACTTTATAATAATGAATTAAGAAATATGATTAAAATTAGTTAATTGTCTAATTTTTTTATAAAAGAATTATAACATCTCCAAATTATCTTTAACAGAAACTATTAATTTCTACTTTAAAACCTTAAAGTCAAACATGCCACCAAAATAAACAAATTAGAATTATGAGATTTTTGAAAATAATTTATACACGCTTTACTTTTAAAAAAAACAAAATGATATTAACTAATAAAAAAATTAGTTTATAATACAAAACTAAGAAAAGTACCAGGGCATAAAGAGCAATTACAATGTTAAATCAGAGCGCATACATGCATTATGCAAACATTCCCCTCAAGAGAAAAGGAAAGAAGCAAGACAAACCCATACAAGTGAAATCCACTAACAAGCCACATTCATCACAACGGTGAACCAAGGCCCAAAATCTACAATTCAACCTATACAGCAATCTATTGGGTCCAACCCAGAACCATAAACAAACTCATTTCAAAATAGCCTTTGCAGCACACAAAAGATTTGGGTCTAGCAGAATAACCAGTACCTTATAACATGACTAACTAAGATTCAAATTTAAATGGGAGAAGTGCCCACATTCACTGCCTAACAATATCTCAAATGAAATTGTCTTCAATAGAAGGATACCTGTATTTAGGGGGAAAAAAGGGTGTTTGCAATACCTCTTACACAATCAAAGTCCCATATCCTAGCCAGCAAGAATAATTTTCGATGTAGCTAGTGAAACTTGAGCTCAAAAGTTTTACATTATTGGTATATTTCAAAAAGTTGTGAAGTTTGCAAATTCTACAGAATTTAAATTGGTTAAAAAGACTTTCACATATTACTTAGGCAAAAGTATAATTTTGGTTATCTAATTTTATATGAGATTTTAGTTTAAATTTTTTAATTGCATAAAGTATTTTTTTAGTCTTCTAATACCAACGAGGCTGATTGCAAAAGTTGATTTTTTTGTGTCAATCAATATTGCTATTTTTAAAAAATTTAAATTTAATTCTATGTCAGTATTTGTGAATGTTATGTCAACATTTAGAATTATTGAGTTGGTAATTTTTCTGTTAATGAAATTAATAGTTGTTAGAATTAGATAAATGAAAAGACGTTTTTATAAAATTTGGTGGCCAAAATGAAAATTGGGACTTGTCAATTCCCCCATATATTAATTTCCATTTTTTAGATTTCCAAAATTTTACCGGTAAATATACGCATAAGAACAGCTGTAATTAGCTAATTAATAAGTACAGATAAGAGAACTAATAACAGCACGTAAGGGAATTGACACCTCATTTTTTAGATATATACCCAAAATTTCATCCATGAATATATGAATAAAAAAACTACAATTAGCAAGAATCAACAACACATAAGAAAATTAACAACTCTCACTTTTCAGATTCTCAAAATCTTACAAGTGAATATATGCAAACAACGACAGTGAGCAAATTAAGAGGCACATATAAGGAAATTAACAACAGCACATAGAGAATTAAGATGTAAATTAGGAAACTTAGTTTATTACATTATAAACTTTTACTCAACTAAATGGATTTAATGAATTGGCGGTCACAAGCCCTTTAGTGAGTTTAGGGTCATGATTTCAAGCCCCCCCTAGCTACATTTGTAAAAATGTTTTGTGATGGCCAGAGCCCTGGCAACAACGATTGACTTTTTATTTTAAAAAATAGGCATTTTGGTTATTTCATCTCAAAAAATAATTTCATTTTCATCCTTTAACAATGAATTCAAATTTCCTAATTTTTTGGCACCTACGGGAAATTATGCAGCATTTGCGGGGGATTTAGATGAAATTTTCCCTATGACATATACAAGTTACTACCTCCAAATTGATTATCATTTATTTATACACATATATAGCCCAGGGAGTATCTGCCTACAATATAAAATTTATGGAAAAAAATTTAATACATTTATTATTTATAAGTTATAAGAGTTTGGGTATTAAATAGAAGTCACATTATTTATAAATAGTTTACTTTATAATTTTATGAATTTAAGTATATAGAGTACATTATATTGGTTTTAAGAATTTTGCGTAATTAACAATCTTATACATAGGATACTATATTATATTTTTTGGAATTTTCTAATAAGCCTCAGTAATGACATGCTAAAATGACAACATTATCACTTTAATTTCCCATAAATCCATAACCTATAAAGTAAACCTTATCATCTCCTCTAGACCTCTTCCGTCTGGCATTCTATATACTACCTCCAATCCTTAATATAAGATCCTGTTTGACTTTTATTTTGGTCCTAAATATAAGACCCCAATCCACTTTGTTTCTCATATTTTTACATTTTTTTTCAAAGTAGCCCTTCTAACAATGATAATTCTAGTTAGTATGCTTGATTAGTAAGGATATTTTAGGAAAGACAACACCTATCTAGGACAAATAACTAACTCAACTTACTTCTTTAATCTCCTCAAATTAGTCAACTGGCTCTTATAATTAGGACCAGAGGTAGTATCATCTAACAAATTTTTTAGTCCCGTTTAAACCATATGCAAAATATTAACATTATCACCTTTATTTATTTATCTATTCACTTCCAATCAATAAAGGACGCTTTTATCTTAACTTCCCCTTTTTCAAACATGCACATCCCCATGAATTATAATACTATTTCAATCTCAGCTACACATCGGCATTTGTGCTCAGTATATATAATTGAGCACCGCGAGATTCTCTCAACAACGACATGTTATAATGGTATTTTAAAGAGATAATGTGATATATACTATTATTAAATTAATTCAGTAACTTTTTAAATTTTTTTTAAAATAGTCGACTTACTTTTATATTTAGAATTGAAAGTATTATATTTCTTTGAATTATAGTGTTATTTCTTTAGTTTGAAAATTTCAACTACCCATTGACATTTCACATTCGTGTCCAACACATAATAACTGAGTATGATGTGATTCCCTCGATAACGCATGACGTGATTTCCACAGTAACAACAGGCATACACACACTCTTTTTCGCCATTTTTTTTCTTATTATTTTTTTCATTTATTCCCTTATAAATAAAAACATATTTAAAAAATATTTCTTATATATTTATTATTTTTAACTAATATTAATAGTTTTTTAAATCACACAATTCGATTGTTAGATCTCACAAGACGAGAAGGGGGTGTTTTATATCTGGATGAATTATAGTACTATTTGATTTTGAAAAAATCCTAAAAAAATTACTATTGAATTTTCAAATTTCAAATCAGTATTGGTTTTTATATTCTTAAAAAAAAACAATAACTATCTTTAAATAACACATTTTTGTAATAATTTCTAATCTAGAATTTTGAAATTCAAAAATTATTTTTTTCTGATTTTTTTCTTTTCAACTAATAAACATCGATATTTGTGTTCCATACATATGATTGAGCATCACGTGATTCTCGCAAGTAAACTTTACCTCCGCTGTCTAGCAGTAAATCTATATACTAGCTTCAATTCTAAGTCTAAAAGTTTGTTTGATTTTTATTTTGATCCTAAATATAAAACTCTAATTTATTTTGTCTTTTATATTTATCTATTTTTTTCAAATTAGTCCTTATAATAATAGTAGTTATGACTAATACACTTGATTAGTAAGAATATTTTTTAAAAAAAAACATGAATTTATTATAAATAACTAGCTTAACAAACTTCTTTAATCCAATCAAATTAGTCATCTAGCTCTTATATTAAGGATCGGAGGTAGTGTAATTACTGAATTATTTAGCTAATTTCAATCACATGCAAAATGCTACCCCTAGTTTCTAAGAGTTACTTTGATTTTTAATTTGGCCCTAAATATAAGATCCCAATCCACTTTGTCTTGTATATATATATATTTTTTTTCAAGGCAATTTTTTTAGTAATTGTACATGTTAAATGTTTCATCAAATGAGACTTAATTAGGAAGGATATTTTATAACTAACTTAACTAATTTTTTTAATATACTCAAATTAGTCAATTAACGTTTATAATATTGAAGGCACGAGGAAGTAATAACATTATCACATTTATTTATTTATTCAGTTCCAATCAATAAATGACACTTTTATCTTACCTTTCCCATTTTCAAACATGCGTGCTCCGTGAAAGGAGCTCTTTGAGTATTTTATTATATCTCTATGGATTATATATAGTGTACTATTTTATCTTATCCTTCCCCATTGCTTATTCTTTTTAAAAAAATTGAGAAAAAAATCAAGAAAGAAGACTAGTATTGTTTTCGTACAGTAGCATTGAAGCTTTTATAAGTGGAACATCACATGTTGAGCCTTACTTGTAACCTCTAGGCTCTAGCCATTAATTGCCCTTATAATTTAAAAAAAAAATTCAGAAAGAAAGTGAAAAGAGAAAATCATAAAAAGCAAATGTTCATCTTATTAATATTATTCTTATTAAAATATCCAGCTCAGGAAAGGATAATTTACTTGTTTTCTCTATGTGATGCCTCTTTATTTTTCCCCGCCAATAATTCACCGGATCTGGGTCGGTGGGTTATTTAGAGTTCAAGTGTAACCATAAAGAGAGAGAGAGAGAGAGAGAGAGAGAGATTAATCTATTATAATTAAAAATAAATTAAATATGGAAATATCATAAAAGTCTTATTTTTCAAATTACACTGAGCTCTGCATGACATAAAGACACGACAAGGAATTTATATCCCTTTTCCACTTGGTCTTTCTACTCCTTCCCTGTTCTTTAGGATTTAATTTTGGTGAAGTTACAATCTCATTCTGCTATTTCCTTGGCAAGGCTCTACTTCTTTCATATCAGTTACTTGTTTTTCTTCTTTCAAATTGGTTTCATTCGTGACAAAGCTGTGGTTTGGGCCCCTGCGCTCGCGCGTAGACGATGAAAGCCTTTGTTAGTTAAGATGTTACATGTAAACGTAAAATGCAAAATTATATTATATATATTGATATATATTATGTTACATCACAAACACAAGCATAAATATATTAATTTTGTATTATATAAACGCACATGTAAAATTTAATATATTATGAAATATTTCCATTTATTTTTCTTATTTTATGTAAATATTTATTAATATTTAATATTCTTTTTTTGTTAAAAATATTATGTACGTTAATATTTATATTACATATTTTATTTTTTACCTGTACTTTTATTTGTACAATATATTTTTGAAAATTTCACATGTATAATTTTTTTATTGGCATTGATAATAATTTTCAAAATGAAAAACCGTCTTCCCATATGTTTAATTGAAGTTGAAAAATAAAAATGCCAGCTGGGTTCTAGGACAAAGGGTTGACGCCTTGACGAAATGTTTTAAACGCTATTGCCCAAATCAATTTAACTCTTATCTATATTTGATACATTAGACTAATAAAAAGACCATTGACCATTGACCATTGACCATTGACGATTGAATATTATTCAGTGAGGGTGGAACGTTAAAATAAACTTTTCTGATAATTTTAAAATGGAAAACCATCTTCCTTTGTTTAATTTTATATAAAAAAAAATAAGAAACATGATACAAAATCTTATTTACTTCTGTTATCCAAAAAAAAAATGAGAGACATAAAATGAGAGCCAGATTATTTAGATTTTATTATACAATTTAAATCGGTTCCAAAGACTTTCACATATTATTTATCATTTATTTAAATCTGTTTATTATATTATTATTACATGTACTTCTAAATGGTTAGAAATAATTAAATTTCTGCAACCAAGTATCTTTGTTTTCACATTGACGACGGCATGAGGAATAATAGTGTATTTGGTAATGTTAAAATAAGTAGGATTTGGTAATGTATTTATTGGTTTTCTGTATTAATTAAAGCTGATATAAGATACTATATATGAAATATGATAATTATTTGCCAACTAATATGCTAGCCATATAAAAACTTCCACTATGCACCAACGCACCGTCTTGAGTAGTAGTGTAGTCAATATAAGTCATATTAATACACTTGTTAGATAAGTCTTTTTAAATTATAAAACATCTTGATTCTTGGGTCATAATGCCAGCTAAGTCGCAACTTCCAAGAAGAAAATGGTCGTGTTGTTTTGCGTTTTGCGCTGGGCTTGCTATATTATATTACATACATGCATAAATACATACATACATATATATATATATATAATTTAAAATGCAGCTCATGGCGGGAGGGATGATCTACATCAACTTATTTGTTATCTATATAATGCTTCTCTATTTACCTTTCTTCTCCACCTAATCTTTGATCTTTCTACTCATCTTTGGTTCTTCAAGATTTGGTTGGTGAAATCACATACAATCTCATTTTTCTGCTATTTCTTCAGTAAGGCTCCGCCTCTTTGTGTCATTTACTATCTTTTTGGCTAGATCCCTTCCTTTTTCATCTTTGGATTCATCCTCTTTTTCTTCTTCACGTTGTTTACTATCTTCTTTTGGCTGTCATGGTTGTATTTTCTGTTTATATTTACTTGATTAATAATCAGATTGATTAGCAAGTTTTAAATTAGTAATATTTCATATTTATTAACTTGTTTGTGGATGTCATGTATATATTTTTTCCCCATATGCTCCAACTCACAACTATAACCAATTCATATATATCTCGTTTACACCATTTGAGTTTAATCTGCAAGAGGCAATGAGTGAAGGAAACCAGCAGGAGCAACTGCGAAGTTATGCCAGGAGGGGAGAGTGGTCAAAAGTATTTGAAACATACAAGCAAGAAAGGACACTTCGTATAGCCAAGATAACGGGGACAGGAGACACATTGTTACACATGGCTGTGTCTCATGGGGAAGAGCACGTGGTGGCAAAGATGGTTGACTTGTTAGTTCAAGAAGAGAGCTGGAATGTGAATATCATTCTTGGCGCTGAGAATGATAGAAAGAACACTCCTTTACATTTAGCAGCAAAAAGGGGGAGCGTTGAAATGTGCAAGAAAATTGGTGGTAGGGACCCCTTATTAATTGCTAAGCGCAACACTGTGGGCGAGACACCCATTTTTCTGGCAGCTCTCTATGGCAGAAGAAAAGCTTTTCTTTGGCTTTATTATATGTATATGGGAAGGCCTAGAGTTTCTTCAATTGACTTTGCACACTGCATAAGGGACAACCATGATACCATTCTTCACTGTGCAATTGCAGAAGGGCATTTTGGTAAATCTAAGCTAACATTCATTCTTTCACATAATCTTTAATTAATGTACTTATGATTGAGTACTGCTACATGCAGATGTGGCCATCGAAATAGTTTACCTTTATAAATATCACTTGAAAGAGATGATGAAGCGCAATAAGGAAGGGTTGTCTCCACTTCATCTCTTAGCAGCACAACGTTCAGCTTTCGAAAGTACTGCCCTCCTTGAACTATCAATCTTTGGCCATCCAATTTATTGTAAGTGTGCATACAAGTGTGTGTCTGTGATTTCATTTGGCTTTCTTTTGATGCATTATGAGCTTCCTATGACAACGTTTGAAAGTACTATTTTATACTGTTGAATAGGATTGAGATTATATCTCCTTTGTATAGCCTCATTTCAAAACTAAAGGCCACATGCTTGTCAAGAATACAAATATGTATAAAATGAAACATGCCACGCAAAGAACCAATTAGATGTACAAACATTTTTGGAAATAGCTCATATATTAAAGATATGAGGGAGTGTATTGTACTTTTTATATATAAAAATAAAATACGCATGTGGCTTGTTTCTCTGGATCTTTCAAGGGCTTTCGAAAGCTAAGGAGAAGAATCGGGCCACTTCGCTTGAAGAATTGCAAAAACGTAAGTACGCTTTACAAGTTACTCCCTGGCTATTTCCTTTAGTCCACAACAAAAAATAGTGCATCTATTTTAGTTAACATTAGCCTAGACAACTTGCTTTTGACAATATGAAACTATGATGTTTGGAAGATATAAGATATTTAACGTCTTAAACTTAATTTGTTAAAAGCGTACAAACATGCATGCATACATGTTTTTTTGGTCAAATTTACATTTGTTATCTTATTTCCCATTTTTCATGGGATAAGGTGCAAAATTGCCTTAGAAGTATACAGTTAGGAGGTACGAGTGTTTGGAAGTTTTTGAAGTTTCAATTTCACCACGAAAGTTTAAAAAATGTAACAATATTACCTTCACCGTTACCCAAGTTAATTTTGACTGTTAATTTGACCGGATTGCTTGTGTGTCGTCCCACATGACATGCCACCTCGTCATCTCTCCCTTCCTCTCTGCCACATCACCTCCACCTCGTCATCTCCCATTATCTCTCTCAACCTCAAGTTCCCAAAAAAATCCTCTCTCTCTCTCTCTCTCTCTCTTCTCTCTCTCTCTCTCTCTCTCTCTCTCTCTCTCTCTCTCTCTCTCTCTCTCGTCCTTTCAAGTTCCTAAGGGGTCTTCACGTCGGACACCATAACCGGACGCTGTCAGCTACTGGACACGGTCTTCACATCCTTCCACGGAGAAGCTGGTTGGAACACTATTTTGGTGCTGATGGTTTTCTTATTCGATGAGAGTGGTGAGATCTGGGGCAGAGGGATGAAGGTGATCGCAGCCTGCAAACGGTGAGGAAGACGGAGACCGGCAATCCCGCAGCGGCATCAGCATCATTCTCTAACACAAACACACACCTCGACCATCAATTAGATTTAGTAACTTGAACCTACTGAGTAACATTGAGCTTGGATGGGTTGAAGAGGGAGGGCTCGACGTGGTTGGTGCCCCATTCCATTGTCATTGAAGGTGTTCATTTCGTAGTGAAGGAAGCGGAGCATCTCATCAAGCAGCCATTGAAGAAGATGGGCAAAGTGGGAAGAGTAGGGAGAGGTGGGGGGCTTGCGATCTGACATTGAAAAAGATGTAGGGGGAAACAGGTAGCAAGATGAGTATTATGGCGTGGATTATTGAAGCTAGAAGTGTTTTGTTTATGGCGATAAGTCTTATGGGAGAAACATTGGATTTTTATGGCGATCTGACATTGAAGAGGATGCAGGAGGGGTTGGAAGCAAGCAATATGAGATTTTCACTTTAGGATGGTGGTTGATGCAACAGCATCTGTGCTTCTTCTTCTTCTATTCTCTGGTGAAGCCGAGTAGTTTGGGATATGATTTGTTTTCTGGGTCTGTGCTTTCTGATTTGCTTGCTTGTTTTTCTCTTCTTGTTGATTTCATCTTCTTTTCTTGTTGATTTCTAGGTTCTTGAAATATGCTTGCTTATTTCAGATGAATTTGAGTTGTGTTTTTCTGGGTTCTTGATTCCTGTGTTTGTTGAAATCTGCTTGCTTACTAATTTTCCAGTATGTTGGTTGATTTTCTGGTTGAATTTTCCGGTTAAATCTGAGTAGAAGATAGAGAGATTGGTTGGGGAGAGAAAGTGGGAAATGATGAGGTGAAGGGTGATGTGAAAGACAGGGCAATATTGCTATGTTCTTTCTTTTTTTTTTTTTAACTTTCAAGGTGATATTGAGACTTCCAAAACTTTTGAACACTGGCTGTATACTTTCGGGACAAATTTGTACTTTATCCCTATTTGTATTTACCATTGATTATTTGACTAAACAATTCAAGGAGTACAAATAAAAATAGAAAGTGAGAAGTATAGTGAGTCTCACCTAACACGTGAGACCAATCAAGGAACAGTTTTCTCTCTCTTTACATCTTTGGTTTCAATTAGATCTAGATCGGGATAGAAACCATCTTTAAAAAATAGTCTAAAGGGAGCATATATTATTTTAATTATGTACTAGTTCTGGTTCTAATTATAAGACCTCATTTTTAAATAAGGTCTTGTAATTAGGACCAGATGTAGTATAATTATAAATTACTTTTAAATAATAAATTTCTTAAAACATTTTGTCTGTCTTAATCTGCATATGAGTTCTGAATATTTTTAATTTTACTTCAAACAGGATCGTCTCTTATATATCGAATTTTGGTCAAGCTTATCAAGTTTATACATTGGTTGCTGCGATTCCTCCTGCTATACCTGCTGTCACAATATTTTGTACCAGGTAGGCCATGTCGAGCAAGAGCTCACAACATGTACAGTCTATTTAACGAAAAGCATGCGCATATGCATATAAAGACCCACACTGATGGTATAATTTGCATCGAAAAATGATTGACTCGGAATAACATGAACGATATATATATATATATATATGCGGACCTGTGTATATATCTGTCCCCACTCAAGTTTATTTATGTATGTGTGTATATGATAAATTAAATAATGATGACGATGATGCCCCCATAAATTAGGATTTTGAACCCACTCAATTGATTGAATGTATACATACAATTTTTTTACGTAATATTTTGATTTGAACTGACTAAAGTTATGCATGGATGCATACATACATGTTTGTGTCTAATTTGCTCTATTTTTTCTCTTAAACTAATGCATTATAATATATTCGTTGTTGGTTAAAAATACATCTTTGTAACTAATATGAGTTTAGTAGCAGGGAAAAATACTCATTCGGTCCTTAATATAAGACCAATTTAACTAATTTAATTAGATTAAAGAAGTTAGATAAGTTAGTTAATTATAAAAAATATGATATGTTTTTTCCTAAACACTATAATCATCTTTCTTAATATCCTTATTCCCTCTTCTACTTGATTATGATTAAGGGAGTATCCACATGAGTAATTTAGAAAAAACTGATAAATATGATAAACAAGTCTTATATTTAGAACCAAAATCAACTCAACAATTAGATCCTATATTAAGGACCAGAGGAGTAATAATTTTCATGTCGTCTGTCATAAAAGAACAGGTGCTATAAGATCAATTACGACATTTGTTATGTACCTGGCAACAAATGTCATAATTAATCAATTACATGACTCTTATTTGACCAAAGACAACACTTGAGTAAGTTTTTTTCCTTGAACAAAGGAGAGAGGAATAGTGTGTCTTGCCTAATACGTGAGACCCAACAAACTATATATAAACTTCTCTCTCTCTCTCTCTCTATATGTGTGTGTGTGTGTGTGTGTGTTTTGCTCAAGTAAGATCTAGATCTGGAAAGAAACTGTCTTTTTTTTGGGGGGGGGGGGAGGGACGAGTGTAGAATGAACATATTTTATTTTAATTATGTAAATTATAAATTTCTTTTAAATAATGAATCTTTTTACAACATTTTGTCTCTGCCCACCCACGAAGGCTTCTAAATATTTCTGAAAATGCACCACATTGAATTGTCTCCGATAAAAAAATAGCTGTGTTAAAATAAAAGTTATTGGAAGAAGAATGATTGAACACACTTCTTCTTCAAGGTATTTGAGAGTAAGGACGGAGGAGGAGTTGAGACTATTAGAACTCTAAATCTTTTTGAGTTACATTTCCAACGTATGAAGATTATCTTCACTCTTTATAATTTTTTCAACTCAACAAAAATTTGAGGGGGGACAATTAATTTCAACAAGTAGTGTTTGGGAATCGAGTGGGATATGGTTTATTCTTATATTAAGATGTTAAGAAACTAGCAAATTTTGTGACTTAATATTTTGCAGAAAATTGGAAAGATATTCGGTGGTTGCTGCTATGCGTCGCGTTATTCATGCTGTTACAAGGGTCTGAAGCAGGTAGGCCATGTCATGTAAGAGCGTACGTGTACAGTTTATTTAATGAAAATCATGTAGATACATACATATAGGCGCACTGATATTGATTAATGATTAATGATATTTAATGAAAATCTTTTGATGCAAGTTTTATATGCTAAATTAGAAAAATAAATATAATAATAAATAATAATTAATCATGCCCCCATATCTATTACAATTTTGAACCCTCTTAATTGGTTGAATGTACACAAATTTATATTTCATATTTGAATCTGAACTTATTAAAGTTGTGCCCGCATGCATGCATAAATGCTTGCGTGTGTAATTTACTCTTTTTCCCCCCTCTTCACTTTTTTCTTATTTTTCATCGGTTATCATTTAAGGATTAAGTTTTTGTCCACACAACTTGTGTACCAATTAACAAAGAATAAGAGAAGAATAGTGGGTCTCACCCTAACACACGAGACCCACCCGAGTATATATATTTTTCTTTCTTTCTTTTACATGTTTGGTTCGAGTTAAATCTAGATATGGTAAGAACCCGTTTTGGGGAAAAAGTCTAAAATAAACATATTTTATTTTAATTATATATAATCATAAGTTACTTTTTGGTCCTTACTGACCTACATAACGATCCTGAATATATGTAGTCCTTGGGAGATGGTTCCGTCAGATACGAAAGATGAAGGAGAAGCACAAATGGTCACTTCAAATAATGAACCAACTTCTTCGGCGTACATCAGATAAAGATATGTCACAAATCATATGGAGAACGGTCTCTGAGCAGCTTTCGATTTCCTTGCAACCAGAAGATGATAATGGTAAAAAGATTCATGAAAATTTCAATATGGAGCATTACTATTATACTTTTCATATACAGGACTTTGACACTTTTGGAATCATATAAATCATTCATCGCCTCCAATGATGGTCACCAATTTTTTTATGACAAATTTATGACGCGTTTGTAAATATGCCCTGTACTTATTGTAAATCTCTTGTCCTCATTCTTCTGATGCCTTGCAATGATAGTCGAATATTTACCATAAGTGTGTGTATATATAATGGTAAACACTATGAGCATATTATTTTCCCAAAAAATTTTGCGATTATAAACTAATTTTATGATTTGGATTGTGAATGGCATTGGTGCATAGAGTTGAAGTTAATGACGACACCAGCATCCAGTACAATAACTATTGAGACGCCCCTAATGATTGCTGTGAAGAATGGAGCAGTAGAAATGGTGGAGAAGATTCTAGAATTATTTCCATCAAGTATTAAAGATGTGAATCTTGAGGGAAAGAACATAGTTCTACTAGCAGCAGAATATAGGCAAACAAAAGTATATAGGTTTTTGTGGAAGCAGAAATGGCTAAGTGAAAGCCTATTTTGGGATGTAGATAAAGAGGGAAACAATGCATTACACTTGGCAGCAAGGCTGGGAGTGGAGTTTGATTGGCTCAATCCCGGGGAAACACTCCTCATGTCTGGGGAAATCAACTGGTTTGAGGTGCGTATCTATATATTTGCTATTGATGAGATCAACACAAAAATTAAAATACTCAACAAGAAATTCATACTAATGAATGAATTAAAGCATATAACTATTTCAAAGATTTATTTGATATTAAAATATATACACCTAGTAAGTAGATGTATATACATGGTGACGCAGCTTGTGAAGAATACAATGCCCCGTGGTATGTTGGAGACATACAATCAGAAAATGGAGACCCCAGATGACATTTTTAAAGAGAGTCACAAGGAAATTATGAAACACGAGGGAGGGTGGGTGGCTAAAACCTCACAAGCATGTTCTGTGGTGTCGACCCTCGTTGCATCGGTGGCCTTCGCCACACGAGACACTGTGCCAGGTGGTTATAATGCCGAGGGCTTTGCAATCCTAAGAAACAAACCAGTATTCAAACATTTCGTAAGTTCTTCGATTGCGGCCCTCTTCTTCTCCCTCATTTCCACCATCTTCTTTCTGTCCATAGTTGCTTCTCGTTCCCAATCTGTTCACTTTTGGAGATACCTTCCTTTAAAACTTTACTGGGCTATGTTCTTGATGTTCTACTCTATTGCTTGTTTGTGGATCTCTTTCTGTTCTGGTGGTTTCTTCATGTTCGATGATGACGATCAAAAATTGCGCAAGGCTCTTCCAATTTTTATTTTCATGTCATCAATGATCGTCCTTTTGGTTATCACACAGCTCCCCACATTCTTTGCTCCCATATTGTCTGCCATTCCTGCCCCAAGACGCAAGCGTACTCATCCCATTGAATACCTAAGCACCAAGAACAAGGAAAGCGGCACAGATTTGAACCATCAAAATTAATTGTCTTGTATTATTCAAATGACACCAACCTTCATCATTTTTATTTTTAAAAGCTTGATGTTTTTATTTCTTTTCTGTTTGGAATAATATATATATTAGTGTATCTTGCTCCTTCATGATGTAGTTTGAGTTTTATAATTATTATATCCTTTCAACCTCACTTATATAACTTCCTCAGTGATGGGTTTCGGGGTTCTCATAATGTTCAACTAATAAGCCTATTGAGTAATTTAATTAGTTGAATCGATTAATTAATTTATTGGGATAATTATCACTTATAAGTATTCGGATGTTCAAATGGAATTAAATTGATTAATTACGAAAGTTTCATATCAATTTAAGTTGACCTTCATGAGTAAAACATAATAAAGTGCAAGGATTCGTAAACTCAAGCCTTAAAATTGAGTTAAAATGTGGTGTGATTCTACTACTCATTGCCTATTTGTTCTCTTCCTCAGTTTTTTCCCTAATATGTCGGGTCTTGAGGGGAAACTTTTGATGGGATTAGGGAAAATGACGTAAAAACCATGACCTTGCAAATGAGAGATCGAAGGGTGCATGCTGGTGATACGATAAAAACCATTCACTCCGCCACAAGCGGCATGGTTCTGATATTATGTAGTTCTTGAAATTTCATGTTAGTTTGGAAATTTCAGGAAGGGCATTTTAGTATTACAGGAAGGATTACACTGATTTAATATTCTTTCATCTTAATTTTGGATGTTAAAAGGATTTTATTGAATTGCCGGCCAAAAAAAAGGTTTTATTGAATTGATGTAAATATATAATCATGTTTTACATTGAAAAGATAATTAATCTATAAAAAAGCAACCAAGCATGTTTAATGTGATAATGTACAAACTATTGTACTACATTCAACTTAAATATAAAATCTAATTTATAGTGTTTATTACAATATAAAATAAGTTCTATATTTAGGAAGGTACGTGGTACATTGTATTACTTCATGATCTATGGCACCAAGTGAACCCTGAGAAATGCTTTCAGCTTTGGCCCATCATAAATATGGTACACCAGTTATGGATGATTTCTTCCATGCGATCGTCTCTCAGCTTATAATATTCTTTCCTATCTTTATTATAAAGGGAAATTCCAATAAAATCCTGTTAAAATATCTAAATTTTTAATTAAGGCTTATACTTTTAATAAATCCCTAATTAGGACATGAGCACTAATTTAGAATTTTTGAATATTGTTAAATAACCAGAATACTTCTTTTTAATTAAAATGAATAATGGATTATTTTTCTCCCCAAAAAATCTCTCACTTCTTATGATTATTTTTAAGACCAAAAAACACTAAAATTTTTTTTATAGTGTATAAAATTTGATAGATAACTAAAATCTTCAAAAATATTTTAATAAAAATTTTTAAATTTCAACATAAATAGTCTTGAGATAAATATTTTTATTTTACATTTGTAAATATTTATTTTAAGATCTTAAAATATTTTAATTACAACTTAATATAAAGTATTTTTTTTATAATTAAGATATTTCAAAATCTTAAAAATAAATATTTGCAACCTGAAGATACAAAATATTTATTTAAAGGGTACTTATATTGTAATTTAAAATGTTTGATTAAAATAATTTTAGAAGTTTTGGTTATATCTATACAAATTTTAAATATTATAATATTATTTATGTGTTTTTTAGTCCCAAAAAAATCATAAGAGAAAAGAGGAACCATTTGGGAGGGATAAAATAATCAATTTTTTAATTAAAGCGGAGCATTCTAGTTATTTAACAATATATTCAGAAATTCTTAATGAGGCCTCATAGCCTAATTAAAAATTTATCAAAAGTGTAGCTCTCAATTTGGATTTATGTATTTCCATTGGATTTAATTGGGATTCTCCCTTATTATAAACACCTAATAATAATTTTATATAAATTAATAAAGTTGGTTAAAATTAATTATATTTTGTAAAATATCAAAATCATCTCAATAAAAATTATTAGTTGGAAAACCTTGACTAATTAATTAGGAAGTTTTATATAGTTAATTAGATATATTAAGTGAAAAAAAAATTGATAATTTAGGCAAGATATGTTACATTATATCGGAGATCCTCGTAATAAAAATTAGAACGAGTAGTAAAGTGAATGTTACTTCAAGTGAGATGGCTTCTTTATTGTTTTCATATGGAAGAACAACACATTTTACACATTACTTTTTACTACTTCAATTTTTTTTATTTTAACTCATTTTGCCGTTCTATGTTTTTTTTCCTAAACTCTCGTACTAGCTAGAACAGTAAAAATAAGAAAAAGCCAATTGACAAACCTTTAACATTTGTGAGATGCCACCAACAATCTAAAAGGTGCAACATATTGGGAAAGGAGATTCTCCTCTTCCCTTCACATCCTTTTATCTCTTCTTATTTTTTAACTATTAGGTTAATTCATTTCAACGGTTTAGATTAATAATTTAAAAATTATTTATAAAATATTTTTAAAAGTTTATGGGCGTTCCTGCTTTTCGTTCTCAATCCCTTAACTTTTGGAGATTCATTCCTTTCATGCTTCACATTGTTTCTTTCTTGATCTCTCTCATGCTTCTTGACAAATCCTTAAAATTTACGCGTTTTTTGGCTCGCCAATTGCCTTCCTTACAATTGTCTCACTACCCATATTCACGGGTCCTACGTTGATGTCTATTTTCCAATGTTTCACCCCCTAATCACAACACGGAAAAATATTTTAAGATGTTAGATACACATGAAAAAATAGTTTAACACGCTGTATGTACTATAAAATATTTTAGAACACTAGATATACTTAAAAAAAATATTTGAGGATGCTGGATGCATCTTCACTTAAAAAATTAAATACATTACTTATAAGTTATAAAAATGCTGCTCCATATATTGCTTGGGTATTAAATAGAAGTCACATTATTTATAAAGAATTTGTTTTATTATTTTACGAATTCAAATTTATATAGTACATTTTATTGGTTTTAAGAATTTTGCGTAACAATCTTACAGGATACTATATCTTATCTCTTGAAGTTTTCTAATAACGTTCAAGAATGACATTATCACTTTAATTTCCCATAAACCCATAAACGATAAAGTAAACTTTATCATCTCCTCTACTATCTGACAAAATATCTTTATACTAGCTGCGGTCCTTAATATAAGAACTAGTTGACTAATTTGTGTAGATTAAGAAAATTAGTTAAGTTAGTTATTTGTAGTAAATAGGTATCATCTTTCTTAAAATATCTTTGCTAATCAAGTGTATTGATTAGAATTACCATTATTATAAAGATCACCTTGAGAAAAAATGAATAAATATGAGAGACAAAATAGATTGAGATCTTATATTTAAAACTAAAATAAAAGTCAAATAAGCTCTTATATTAAGGACTGGAGCTAGTATCACCCACCAAATTTTTTTAAAAAACAAAAAAATCTACCAAATTTTTTAGTCAGTTTAAACCACATGTAAAATATAACATTATCACCTTTATTTATTTATTTATTTATTCCTTCCAATCAATAAACGGCGCTTTTATCTTAACTTTACCATTTTCAAACATTCACATCCCCTGAAAAGAACTCTTGAGTATTATATTATATCCCGATGAATTATAGTGGTAGTATATTTCAATTTCAACTGCCCATCGACATTTGTGTTCGACATATACATAAATATATATATATATATATATATATATATATTTGAGCACCACGTGATTCTCTCAAGAATGACATGCTAAAATGATATTATTGTTATCGCTTTAATTTCCAACAAATCTAGAACCTATAAAGGAAGTCATGTTCAATCACATGCAAAATAATAACATTATCATCTTTATTTAATTCTCTATTCATTTACTCAGTTCCAATCAATAAACGACATTTTTATCTTAGCTTTCCCTTTCTGAAACATGTGTCCCGTGAAAGAAACTCCGTGAGTATTACATTTTATCTCCATGAATTATAGTGCTATTTTTCTGGCAAAAAAATTTCAACACATTTGTGTCCAATATATTATAACTGAGCATGACGTGATTTTCACAATAATGACATCAATACACATATTCTCTTTCATCATTTTTCTTCTTATTATTTTTTTCTCATTTATCTCCCTATAAAGAAAAACATATTTTAAAGAAAAATTATATTTCCTACATATTTATTACTTCAATTTCAACTACCCAGCGACATTTGTGTTTAATATATATAATTGAGCATCAGGTGATTCTCGCAGGCAAACTTTACCTCTCCAGTCTAGCAATAAATCTATATACTATGATTTACCGAATTTTTTTACTTAATTTCAATCATATGCAAAATAAATAACATTATCATCTTCATTTATTTATTCAGTTCCAATCAATAAATGACACTTTTATCTCAGCTTTCCCATTTTCAAACGTGTGCTCTCCCTGAAAAGAAGTCTTGAGTGTCTTATTATATCTCTATGAATCATAGTACCATTATATCTTATCTTTCCATATTGCTTTTCTTTTTTTTAATTTGAGAAAGAAGATTAATATCCTTTTGGTATAGTAGCATTGAGGCTTTTATAAGTGGAACATCACAGGTTGAGCCTTACCTGTAACCTCTGGCCATTAATTTTTGTCCTTATAATTCAAAAAAAAAATTCAGAAAGAAAGTGAAAAGAGAAAATCAAACCTTCTAAAAAGCAAATGGTCATGTTATCAATATTATTCTTATTAAAATATCCAGCTCGGAAAAGGATAATTTACTTGTTTTCTATGTGATGCCTCTTTATTCTTTCCCGCCAAGAAAATGTAAGACAAAAAAGTAAGAAAAATTAATTAAAAAATTTTAATCCCACTTCTTTAATTTTTTTTTTTTTTTAAATAGGCTCACTAAAATTTTCCCTCCGCTCGTCTCCCTTCCATTTCTCTCATACCAAATAGACCCTATCCCTTTAAGATTTAATTTTGGCGCAGTTACAATCTCATTCTGCTATATATTTGTTTGCTAAGGCCCTACTTCTTCATATCAGTAACTTGTTTTTCTTCTTTCAAATCGGTTGCATTTGTGAAAAATTTAATATATTATGAAATATTTATATTAATTTTTTTATTATATGCAAATATTTATTAATAACTAATATTCTTTTTTATTAAAAATATTTTGAACATTTTTATTTATATTATATATCTTATTTTTATTTGTATTTTATTTATACATAATGCGTTTTTGAAAATTTCACATATATTATTTTTTTTATTGTTATTGATAATTTTTAAAATGAAAAATCATCTTCCTATTTATGTTTAATTAAAGTTAAACAATAAAAATGACAACTTTCTATCACTATTGCCAACTTTTTTAAATTTGGGAAGATGACAAAAGTAGCAACATCCAAGAAAGAATTAGTCATCATGTTTTGCGTTTTGTGCTGTGCTTGTTATAAAGTCTCTTCGTTTTCCTTTCTTATACGCCTCACCTTTGATCTTTCTACTTATCTCTGGTGAACTTCAAGATTTGGTTTGTGAGTCAAAATCTCATTTTGCTATTTTTTTAAGTAAGGCTCAGGTTCTGATTTATTATATCTTTGTGGTAAATCCTCCCCTTTTCATGTTCCGATTGATGTTCTTCTTTTTCTTCTTTACGTTCAATTGGGTGCCATGATTATATTGTGTACTTAGGATTCTTGTTTGGTCTCCGACTTCCATGCAATAACTAGCTATGACCTATATATATATGTATATATTTCTCATTTACACCGTACCATTGCAATTTAGTTTGAAAATCTTTATTATTTGAAAAATATATCAATGAATTTGACATGTCCTGTGACTTTAAAAATATACCTGAATTCAAGCTACACTTCTATTGTAGACTTGTACTAAAGGGATAGAGTGAGGAGCTTTCTAGTTCCTAATTGACGTGTGCTAGTTATTGTTTGGATAAATATTCGTTGATAATTAAGGAAATTGAGTTGAGTCGAGTAGTTTAACTCAATATAGTATATGCATACAGCTGAGAGTTGAAAATGCGCATATGAAGATGCTACTGTTTTAGTTCAAGTGAGAAAGCATGCTTGAAAGTGGAATTGGTTTCAGCCAAAAGGGTTTTAATTAGGCTTGATCCATTATCCAACATAAGACATTATCCATGTTAGTTAATTAATATCCATTGCAGCCAATTGTGTAGGAGACAATGACTTCGACCTTCAAGACGTGGAGAACTTTTGTAATGAAGACAAGTGGTCAGAAGTCCTTGAAAGGTGCAAGAAAAACAGAGAGCTTCGCACAGCCAAGAAAACGGACACAGAAGACACCGTATTACACATTGTGGTGTCTCATGGGAAAGAGCAGATGGCGGAATCCATGGTGGATTTTGTTTGTGGAGAGGGAAGTAATGACAAGGATGGGATGCCGGAAGTGGATGAAAATGGTGATGAGAAGAAGCGTGTCATTGGGGCTCAGAATGCTGATGGTAACTGAAAAGACAGTAAAACACAAAGGAGCTAATGCTGTATGAAGTATCTTATTTCTTGCATAGTGAGGTGTACAGTAAGTCACTATATATAGACAATGAGATGTATAACAAGCAATATGGACATAAAAGAAAAATCTAGAATGACAAAAATCCACGTAAAAGCCCATTAGTCATTTGGGCTTTGTGATGTTCAGTGTTGGGCTTCAATACTCCCCCGCGAGTGGAACTAGGCTGGCAGCACGGTGAGACTCGATCTCAGAGTGGCAAATCTGGATGATGGTAGTGGTTTAGTAAGAATGTCAGCCAGTTGATCCTTTAAAGATACATGAAGAACATTGAGAAGACCAGCAGCAAGGCGTTCTCTGACAAAGTGATAATCAAGAGCTATATGTTTAGCTCTAGAGTGAAATACAGGATTAGAAACTAGATAAGTTGCACCCAGATTATCACAATACAAAAATGGAGCCTCAGAGAGAACAATATGTAATTCATGAAGGAGTTGCTGAAGCCATATCAGATCACTGGATGTTGTAGCTATGGCTTTATATTCTGCTTCAGTACTTGATCGAGCAACAATAGGTTGCTTCTTTGAACTCCATGCTACTAGATTAGGACCAAAATAAATGGCAAAGCTAGTTGTGGATCTTGAATCATCAACATTACCACCCCAATCAGCATCAGAGAAGGCATGTAGTTGAGATGAAGAGGATTTTCTAAGATGAAGAGCAAAATTTGAAGTACCCCATAAATATCTGAGAATCCTCTTCACTACAGTCCAATGATGTTCCTTGGGTTGATGCATGAATTGACATACACGATTAACAGCAAAGGTGATATCTGGCCTAGTAAAACTTAAGTACTGAAGACTACCTACTATACTTCGATAATAATGAGGATCATCAAAGTCAATTCCACTATAAGCTGAAAGACAACTATTAGCGGCAATGGGTGTGGAGACAGGACGAGCATTTGACATTTTAGCTTTGTCAAGAAGATCTAAAATGTATTTTGTTGAGAAAGTACTAAGCCAGAGGAGATAGATGTAACCTCAACACCTAAGAAATAATGTAAAGCACCGAGGTTCTTGACTGGAAAAGAACAGCTTAAGGCATCAACCAATTCTTGAATCACAATGGGAGAAGATCCAGTGACAATAATATCATCCACATAAATCAAAACATAAATAGTACATTTAGAATTGTGGCAAATGAACAAGGAAGAATCTAACCTTGAAGGCAGAAATCCAAGCTCAGATAATCTGGCACTAAGTCAAGCAAACCAAGCCCGTGGGGCTTGTTTGAGACCGTATATGGCTCTTTGAAGCTTACACACATGTGTTGGGTAGTTAGGATGAACAAAGCCAGGAGGTTGATGCATATAAACTTCTTCATCAAGATGACCATGGAGAAAGGCATTACGTACATCTAATTGATTAATGAACCAACCTTTTGAGAGAGCAATGGAAAGTATAAGTCGGACAGTTACAGGCTTCACTACAGTGGAGGTTTCAGCAAAATCAATTCCAGGTTGTTGATGAAAACCTTTTGCCACAAGTCTAGCTTTGCACTTATCGAATGAACCATCCGTCAAAAATTTTTCTCTGAAGACCCATTTGCACCCAATGATATTCATAGAAGGAGAAGAAGGGACGAGCTCCCATGTCTGAGTAGCAAGTAAAGCTTGAAATTCATCATCTAGAGCCTTGCACTATGACGGAGACTTGAGGGCCTGAGCAACTGAAGTAGGAACAGTAGGCATGGGACCCGAGGCATAGTGAGATGTTTTTGGGTGTACGGTGGAAACAAAATCTGGAGAGAGAGCTTTGGGTTTGAAGATATTGGCTTTAGATTTAGTAATCATGTGATGGGTAGGTTGAGGGGGTTGAGGTGATGGTGAGAACGGTGCAGAATTTGACATTGCAGAATTTGGTGGGGAAGAGGACGAAGTAGGTGACGGCTTAGAGGAGGGAGAAGGTGACGCCAAAGTGAAAGAAGAAGGAATAGGGTTAGGTAGAGTGCTTTGACTTGGGTTAGGTGTGGTGTATTCATTTGGGCTTTGACTTGGGTTACGTATGGTGTGAGCATTTGGGCTTTGTGATGAAGATGGGCTAGGTACCGTGTTTGGGCTAGAAATATTGGTTTGTAAGGGAAGTGAAGGCAAAATGGTTAAGGTAGATGGTTTGGGTTGTGTAGTGGATTGGGTTGTAAAAGGAAAGCAATTCTCATCAAATATAACATCTCTTGAAGTGTACATGCGTCCTGTAGGTAGATGAAGGCAAAGATATCCCATGTGATTTGGTGCATAGCCGAGAAACACACATAGGTGAGATCTTGGGCTTACCTTATTTGGAGCATAGGGCCTCAAATTTGGCCAACATCCACAACCGAAAATTCTCAAAAAAGTGTAGTCAGGCTTTAAGTTGAATATCAATTCAAATGGACTTTTATTATTCAAGACTGGATTTGAAAGCCTATTGAGTAAATAAACAGCTGTATCGAAAGCATGAGTCCAGTATTTTTGAGGGACAGAAGCATGTTGCATTAGAGCTAGACCAGTTTCCACGATGGTTCTGTGTCTTCTTTCTACAGTATCATTTTGAGTGTGAGTGTGAGGACATATAATTATGTGATTAATGCCAAAGGAAATTAAATCCTTGTTTAATGGTCGAAATTCTCCACCCCAATCTGACTGAAAAGACCTTATTTTGGAATTAAAAAAATTTTCAACTAGAGTTTTAAATTGATGAAAGACAGTGCGAAGTTCACTCTTAGATTTCAAGGGAAAAAGCCAAATATATCTGGAATAATCATCAACAAAAGAGGCATAATACTTAAAGCCGTTTACAGATAATATTGGGGAAGGACCCTAGACATCACAAAATATCAGTTGGAATGGAAAAGTAGAACTATGAGATGATAAAGGAGAAGGTAGACGATGACTCTTAGAAGAACGACAAGCTGCACATTGATGAGTAAAATCTTTTGATGAAACTGGAAGAGAGTTTGACTGGAGAATTTTCTGAACAGTGCGGAGAGCTGGGTGACCGAGACAAGAATGCCAATGTGAAAGAGAGGTACGAACACCATAACAGGCTTGAGGAGAGACGGAAGGAAGAAAGGGGTACATCTTATTGTGGCTTGGAGCTTGAAGAAGAGGTCTCTTGATCTTTTCGTCCTTCACACAAAAATAACCAGAATGAAACTCAAAAAACACATCATTATCAAAGCAAAATTGATAAACAGACATTAAATTTTTAGAAATAGTAGGAATATGTAAAAGGTCATTAAGAAGAAATTTGCCATAGTAAGGAGCAGAGTTGAGATTTAGATTTGAAAAATTATGAGTCATGTGGTGAGTTGCTCCAGTGTCTGGATACCATAGTGAGTCCTCCATGTTTGAATATTCAGAGTAGTGAGAGGAAAGAGATGTGGAGAGGCTTGCAAGGCATGATTAGTTCTCTGAAAGCAAGTGAGGGCAGAATGTCCAAAGCGTCTACAGAGTTGGCAAGGCACATCTTGGTCTGGTTGAAAGGAGGAGAAACGAGCACTTCCTCTGTAATTTCGTCCCCCAGTACGGCCTCTATAGGGACCACCACGGAAAGCATGACCTCTTCCAAAGTTGTTGTTATAGCCTCTACCATAATTAAAAGTGTTGTAGCCTCTACCAAAACCTCTTCCTGAAAAGATTCTGCCACCACGTCCTCCTCTCACAGTAGGCATGAAAGTGGTGTGGACCACTGAATTAGCCAAAATATCAGAAGAGAGAGAAACGGGGTCCTGAGGAGCCATACGCTCTTCGTACTGTAGTAGGTGGCTCAAAAACCTTCTATGGAAAGAAAAGTACGCTGGGTGGAAAGCACAGTAACAATAGTGTCAAATTCGGGACCTAGTCCAACAAGAAGATAAGTAATAAAATCATCATCAGCAACGGGTTTACCTGTGGCAGCAAGAGAATTAGCTAGAATGGTAGCTCGTTTATGATACTCAGACATAGTTTTTCCTCCTTTCTTGAGATTTGTAATTTGTTGATGTAGATGGACCAGTTTGGCTTGAGTTTGCTGAGAGAAAGAGGTTTCTAAAGCCAGCCACATAGCTCTTGAAGTTCTGTGACGAATGAACTGAGGAATAACCTTTTTAGAGAGCAAGGCAAGAAGAACAGAGAGAACAAGTTGATCTTGATGAAACCAAGTGATGTAGTCTCGATTTGGAAGACCAGAAGAAGTGAGCTTAGAAGGTTGAGGAATAGAGCCATCAATATAACCAAACAATTGTTGTCCATAAAGATAAGGCATAACTTGAGCTTTCCAAACAAGATAATTTTCCCGAGTAAGTTTGACTGTGATATAGTGGGGAAGATTAGAAGGAGGAACATAGATAGTATTAATGGGATTGGAGGAGGAAGAGGGAGACATGGGAGAAGATGTGATTGTGGTAGTATTGAGACTAGGTGAGGAAGACATATTTTGAAACGTGGCTCTAGTACCATGAAAAGACAGTAAAACACAAAAAAGACAGTAAAACACAAAGGAGCTAATGCTGTATGAAGTATCTTATTTCTTGCATAGCAAGGTGTACAGTAAGTCACTATATATAGACAGTGAGATGTATAACAAGCAATATGGACAGAAAAGAAAAATCTAGAATGACAAAAATCCACGTAAAAGCCCATTAGTCATTTGGGCTTTGTGATGTTCGGTGTTGGGCTTCAATAGTAACACTCCTTTGCATCAAGCAGCTTTAATGGGAAACGCTAAATGTGTAAAAGATTGGTGGCAAATACCCTTTCTTAATTTATGCTAAACGCAACAACGCTGGAGAGACACCCCTCTTTATGGCGGCTCTTCATGGTCACACAAAAGTTTTTCTTTCACTTCATTATCTGTATACTGGGAGTCCTGGAGTTTCTTCAGCCGACATTGCTCACTGTATAAGGAGGGACAACGACGATACTGTTCTTTATTGTGCAATGAAAGAAGGGCATATTGGTAAATAGAAACAATTATTAATTCTTTCATATATTGCCGTGTTTTAGTGCATTATTTATTCATGTGCATATGGTTTGTTTTCGATTTTGCAGCTGTGGCAATTGAAATAGTTTTTCCTTTATGAAGATCATCATGAGATGATGATCAAGCGCAATAAGATTGGGTTGTCTCCACTCCATCTCCTAGCGGTGAACCCTTTAGCTTTCAAAAGCACTCATCTTCCTAGTAAATCTTTCGTTGTTCAGCTTCTTTACCACTGCAAGCATATTGTCTTTCCGTGATTTCATGCTTGCAACCGGCCATGACAAGTTTTTTGTCCTTCGTATCCAAACGAGCCCTTCATATGGTGCATTTAAAGCTTCCTATAACAATCCTCTCTCTATGAGCATACGTGGAAAAATGGATTCCCAAACAAATAATTCTTCTGATCCAGCCTGATCAAGTAATGGTTGCAGCAGCAATGCTTCAAATTGCTTGATGTGTATCCATATTGGTGTCGTATTTGATGCCGATATATATGCGCATGTACTTATTGAATCCATATTAAAGAAGGCTTCAAAATACTTTTTTAAGAAAAATTATTTTTAAATCTGCCATATGTATAGGATGCTTCTAAAACCTTGATCAATAATTCATGGCTTTTCTTTGGTGAACTTAAATTTTGTTGGTGATATTAAATCTCTAATTATTAGAATATTTTACTCTTCTAGATTGCCATTTTATCTTGCTTCAGATCCCTACCAAGGAGATAAGTATTAGTGGATATGTGTGGGATTACTTTAATGGTGTTTAAATATTGAAATGGTAAACTTATATTTTGCTTGGGAACACCCACAATCCCTTAATTAGTAAATTAAGATACAGTACTCCCCAGAATTAAATAAAGTCTTCCTGTAGAAAACGTAATGGCAGAACAGCAAAAATATAATTGAATTCAGGAGAGAAAAAGGAGAGGAGCTTGGAAACTCCAAGAGCTCGGGGCTAGATGCCACAGGCTAGGCATTGCCTTTTAAAGGCAGAAAACATGCGACTGTTGGGCAGTCATAATAGTATTTAAAGACAGCTTAGTGACAAGTAAAAGGGCAGTTTCAAAATATTGATTAACAGTTGCTTAATGCAATTAAAACAGTTTAAAACTCTTAAAACCAATTAATGATGAAATGAAACTAACTAATTAAAACACATAAATACTCCAATGTTTCTCTCCAACCGTCAGTTTCAAGACTCCTCTTCTTAGCCATTTTACTAGTTCAAGTTCCCATCTTAGTATACACTATGACTTCTTTGGACACACAAACACGTTAAAATTCCAGCATGTTTTAATGAAGCTATCGATCCTTTTTACAGCTGACAGCTAGGGAAGGGAGAGATTAATACTATTCCTATTAGCAAGCGCCAGTAGGCAACTGGCATCTCAATATAGGATTTCTAAATTCAGTACTCATTTCCCTACATTTTCGCCATAAAATTTGTATGAAGTCCTAATTTGAATTAGCCTTCTAAGAAGTCTCAATCGTCATCTCCCATATTGTAATTATGTTTTTTTTTTTTTGTGTTTTATAAATTTGCATGCGTGTGTATCCCAAAACTATCATATCCTATATTTTGCAAAAACAAAAATAATCAGACATATTATAATACACATATAGAACAAATGTAGAAATAATCCATACTCCTATTTTATAATCTTGAATATGGTTGAGATTCTCTTATGTATGGCCTCATTTCAACAAAAAAAAAAACACGCTTTTCAAGAGTGCAAATATGTATATTGAGTCTTCTTTTCAAATTTTGTCATCCTGCGTTTTAACCATCGTGTTGTATGTTGTATTGAGGCTTGTTGGTTTGGAACTTAGAAGGGTTTTTCAGGGTTAAGGAGAAGAATCGGGCCACAACGAGGGAAGAATTCGAAGAACTTGAATGCAAACCACGCGTCGGAACCCTCGTGATGGCATTGTTAAATTATGCTCTAAGGAAGTATGATTTACAAGCATTGTTCCCCATAACTGCAATAAATGGAGAACAGTATGATGTGAGAATATTATCTTCACTCCTAGTTTCTTTCTTTAAGTTCGACAAAACTTCTACCCCAACAAAATTTAGGGGGAGAATGTTATCATTAATGCCTGAGCATCGAGTGGTATGCGGTTTATTCATACCTGCTCAGCAACTAATAAATTTTGTGACTCATTTTCTCAGATCGTGCTGATCATGATAAAAAAGCCTCATGCTCGACAATAATTATGATGCTGCTATGTAATTTGGCTCTTGTCCCGCTATTCCCCCTAGTTATAACAGGTACGCCATGTCAATGTGCATATAATTAAGAACATAAATGTCTACTTTATTAAATGAGATATAATTTATATATCTATCTCTGCACATATACTATTTCCATAGTCAGGCCGAACCAAGAATTACAGAGAGAAGGAATAATGCAGACAAGAAATTAATTAGGTCATACATACTTCATTGAACCAGAATCAGAGTTCTGAGTTGTGCAGCATATAACGTAAAACAACTCCATTACTCTAACTTTGCATTCTTGTTGTCCCTTTAAAACCAAACATTCACTACCATAAAGTATTAATGGTTTTATAATAGTTATATTCTAATACAACTTGTTGCTCCCTCACACATATCTTGTATAGGTTTAATATATGTAACATGAAAACCTTTCTTTTCCAAGGCTCTCCAAAGTACATCTCTTAGTACACTATTATAAGTTGCTCTAAATCAATGAAGACCATATATAAGTCTCTTCCTTTGTATTAGATGCTTTTCCATTAACCTCTTCAGTATTTAGATCATTTATGTTGTAGCCCTCCCTGACATTAATCTAAGTTGGTTATCAAAAAAAGGTTAAGGTGCATCCAACACCCCAAAGTATTTTCTTAGATATATCTAGCATCTTAAAGTATTTTGTAATACATCTACCACCCTGGAGTATTTTTCTTGCCTTAGTGCTAGATGAACCAAAAAATATTTTATGATGCTGGACGAATCTAAAATTTTTTTTTTATAATGCTGGATGTATCAAAAATTACTTCACAATGCTGGATGCGGTTAAAAAAATACTTTAGCATACTAAATGTACAAAAAACTATTTCGGGAAGCTAGATGCACTTTAATCCTAGCAAAAATAAAAGTATCTGATCTCCACTTGTGCTCAATCACTTTTTTTCCACATTTTCACCATAGGGCTCGTAATTAATTTTTATTCCTCTGCAACTAGCACAATTATGAATACCCCCTGTTCTGATAAAGAAGAATTAAAGTGCTTCTCCTTCATTCATCAACCATTTTCTTAGACCATAAAATCACATCAAATAACTTAACTAGTTAGCCACATCACATCCTCTTCACCTAAACATTTTCATTCTTCAATCAGGATACCATCGGGTCTAACGGCTTTATCCTTTTTTGAAGAGCTGCTTTAATCTTATCAATGCAGATCTTATGATAAAATGCCAAATTTTGTTCATTTACGAAGTTATCAAATACTGCAAGTGACTAGTCGAACCCTCTGTATCATTGAAAAGCTTGTAGAAGTATGTCTCCCATCTACATTTAATATCACTGCATGTAACCGAAACTTTTCCATTATCATTTTTTTATACACCTTGCTTGGTCCAAATCTCTTGATTTTCATTCACTGCTCTTTTAATCATGTAAATCTTTTGTTTCCATTCTTTGTCCCTATCTCTTTGTAAAATTCCTCATACCCTTAGGACGTGCTTCACTCACTACTTTGTTAGTCTCCATTTTTTCAGACTATACGTTATCCCTTCGTCCAAAACTTTTCAATTCTTCCAAAATTGCTCTAGCAACCATCCTCACCTGCTTACCATTTCCTCTCCCAAGATGTTAGTAATATCTTGTGACTCCTAAACCCCATCCTTTAAAAGATTCCATTTGACAATCTTACTCTTCTTACCCTTTTATTGCCACCACCTAACTCTTGGGTTTAAAACTTGTCAGTGCTTTTGAGTTTTACTCTACATAGCGCATGAAGGACTAGGACTCTGTTGTATTACATTGTCACGACATCTCTGAGGATTACCTTGCAATTTTTGCAAAGTCTTCCTATCAAGATTCCTTACCAAAATGGAGTCAATCTACAAACTTGAGCTCCACTTTTGCATATGAGTAAATGCTCATCTCGCATCTTAAAGCAACTGTCAACAATTTTGAAATTATATGTGCCGTTGAGAAATCAAGAATAGATTATCTTTCATCAATCATCATTAGACTACCCCAAAACCAAAACTACCATGAGCCCCTGCCTCACCAACACAGCCATTAAGGTTCCTCCTAATAGAAATCTTTTCATCTTTTGGTATATAACCAACCCCTCTAAATCTTCTCAAAACCTTTTTTAAGATGTGCTTTTGCTTCGACTTGGGGTGCACAAGTTCTGATAATATTGATAGTATCAAGTCCAACAATCATTCTTAAGGGCAAGACCGACCATATTCCTTATCTTTGCTTTCCTCGTGTACTAGAGAGTGGAATTCACAAGAAGCTTGGCTTTTTCTCCAACCCATTAAAAAATGGATTTGGGGTGTCAGCAGTCCCTCTCTGCTTCCCCTTGGTTTCCCCCTAATTTCTAAATATTTTTTCTTGTTTCTTTTGATGAGTAAATTTTACATAAAATGTGAGTGACATTTTGATATTAAAAAATGGTGCAATTTTATTTTATTTTTTTACAATTTTTCAAAGAAAAATATTTGAAAATTAGGTAGTTTGTTTTTAATTTAAATACAAATTGTTGAAAAATCATAAAAAAATTTAAAACTGCACTATGTTTTACCCATAAGATATTAAAATGTCACTCATTTTATATGGAATCTAATGATCAAAACAAACAAGAAAAAACATTGGGAAAGTGGGTACGTAAAAACTAAATAGCAGCAAAGGGTATCTCACACCCAAATCCAAATAAACTAGAAGAAAGTGGAGTCAGAGTTCTAAGTTGTACGGCATTAATTAATGTCCACACCTTCGTTCAAAAAAAAATTAATATCGACAACTAGACTCATCTACAGGGGAAACTAACAATATACTAAACTCTGATAGAGCCAATTGATCTACACATACTTTATTGACCGAGAAATAATGCAACACAGCTTTGCTTTTCACCCGGCATTGGCGGTTGACCTGTGTATTTGTCTACCCCTACTAATTTTTTTTTTTCACGCATGCGTCTATATGTTAAATTATAAATATTGCCTCATGTATTTAACAATTTTGAACCCACTCAATTGGCTGGATTTGCACTCAAATTTTTTATTTGACATTTGAATTTGAAGTTATTAAAGTTATAGATACATACACAGATACTTAAATATGTGTGTTTTTTTTTTTTGGGAGGACGCTGCGGCAGGTATATGAATTAATCACTTTTCTCTTATCTTACTTTACGCTGTTCTTGTTATTACATATTGCCTCTAGTTCTTAATATAAGAACTAATTAGATATTTAATTTAATTCTAAATATAAGACTTCAATCCACTTTGCCTCCCATATTTATCCATTTTGCCCCAAATAAACCCTATAGTAATTGCACATGTCAGAGAGTTTTTATCAAAAGTAGTTCTGATGCATATGATTAACAAGGATATTTTGGGACAAGCAACACCTATTTGTTACAAATAATTAACTTAACTATTTTCTTTTAATATTAACAAATTAGTTATTTAGCTCTGATATTAAGGACGAGAGGTAGTAAATTATTTTTTTGACACATAATTCTTAGCACATTTCATGAAAATATTATAAAGTTGTTACAACTTACAAGTGATGATTCATGTCCAGGATATATTTTTATATAAAAGGTATCCTGTATAGTACTATGTGAACTGATGATTATATTCTTATGGGTATCTAGGTAGTGAAACTATTGAATAGAAGCACTTATAGTCATATGATGCTCAATTGAGATTCAAATTTGAGAAAAATCCTCATAATATTGACGGGTTAAACTCAATGGCTAAATACAAAAGTTTAAACAAACATATTTTGTTTTCATTATACATAATTATAAATTATTTGTAAATATTAGTTTGTAATAAAATTATTTTGCCGCACTTGGGGTTCTTATTCCTAGGATATTGGCTCCATGGGAGACGAAAAATGAAGGAGGAGCACACATGGTCTCTTCAAATATTGGAACAACTTCTGGGACATCCTTCCTGCGAAGATATCTCAGCAAAACCATACGAAGTGGGAGTGGACAGCGGTAAAAAGATTTATTTCAACTCGAAGCCTTAATAATTTATTATAAATATATAGAACGCGACACTTTAAGAAGAGTAATTAATCATTTTTTAACATCACCGTCAGATCAAGATGATAAAATATTGAATAAATACACCAATATCTTCTGAGTTTTTTCCTTTCGAATTATATGTACTTTCTTAAGAAAAATTTTACAAAACTAAGTTAAAAACGAATCTGAAAATTATAAAAATTATTCTTGAATATTTTATTAAATTAACAAAAATTCTTTCTATTTTAAAAATGCATGTAGTTTTTGAAAAATAAATCAACTGCAAATATTTGTCATGAGCGAATTGAAATTGCATGGCACTTTTTTCTATCTTCGCAAAAAGTTTCCATATATTTAAAAATGTAAAGATATATATTAATCTAATTTTAATTATATATTTAAAGAAAAAATATGTGTCTAATTGAATCTTTATTTTAGAGGAAATTGTGTAAACTTTGAAACATAGAGGAGATACTTATGTAATTTTTTTAAGAAAAAAATTATGATCTAACCAACATTATCAACATGGAACATTTTATTATTGATCTAATTGCAACAACCTCTAATTATAATAGTATAATTAACCCCCAAAAATTTTACTGAATTTGTAAGGAAGTCCATGACTTTTTCCGAAATAAAAAATTAGTGTTACTTTACGTGTATGACACTTGAGCGGACACAAGCTTTACATGGATCATCAATGTCAACTTAGAACCCAATTGTTTCAACGGATCACATCCTATCTACATTACGATTGACATCGGAATTACCTATGTATAGTCATAAATAATTAGAAATAGAAGTATTAATTCAATTAATTATAGATTTTTTGTAAGAGTAAGTATAGTTAGCATCATTTTTTCTCAATTCATAAATTGCTGCAACAACAATAATTTAATTTTGTGATTTGGACTGTAAATGATTGGATGGATGAAGGGTCTACAATAGTTGTTGACGCACCCCTAATGATTGCTGTTAAGAATGGCATGACCGAAATGGTGGAGAACATGCTAAAAAAACTTCCACCTACAATGGAAATTGCAGATAAGAGAAAAAGAACATAGTTTTGTTAGCGATAGAAAAGAGGAAAACTAAGTTATATCAGATTTTGTGCAGGAATGAAAAGCTTGAAAAAAGTGTATTTAGTCAAGTGGATAAAGATGGAAACACTGCATTGCACTTGGCAGCTAAGCCTGGGGTCAACATAAATTGGAAAACAACTACTATGGTAGAGGAATTCAAGTGGTTTGAGGTAAGTATCTTTTTGCTATTAGAATTTCTTTGGCTTGGAACCAAAGATTTATTCAAAATGTTGGATACAAGTAAACATTATATGTATATGAATAATGGTGATGCAGTTTGTGAAAAATTCATTGCCTTCTGAATTGCGAGAGAAATACAAGAAGGAGGGGAAGACCGCTGAAGAAATCTTTAGAGACAATTACAAGGAACATATAAAAGTGACAGAAAGTGGTTGGATCAGACCTCACAAGCAAGTTCCGTAGTGTCAACCCTAATCGCTGGGAATGCCTTTTCCAATGTGGCAGGCAAGTTCGATGAAAATAACTACTCATCACTTGTGGCCCTTTCTGTGTCCCTCACTTCCACCATTTCCTTTCTGGGCATTCTTGCTTTTCGTTCTCAATCTCTTAACTTTTGGAGATATGTTCCTTTCATGCTTCACCTCGCTATTTTTGCCTTGTTCGGCTCCATTGTTGCTTTGTGGGTCTCTCTCTTGATCCACGATGGCTCTTTAACAGCTTACGTAATTCTGGGCTTGCCAATTGCCATCCTTACCATTCTCTCACTACCCATATTCGTTGGTTCTACGTTGAAGTCTATGTTTACCAAGGTTCCACCCCCTAACAGCAACATCACAAGTCTCATCCGGTCTCAAAGGCCCCAGAAAAAGGAAAATGAAGCAGATTCGGACCTGTAAAATTAAGTGCATGTCTTGCTATTCGAACAACACAATCCATCATCACTCTCTTTTAAAAACCTCGTGTGTATGTGATTTGATATATACTTCTATTTCATTTTCGTTTGTAATAATATATGTGTGTAATAAGTGGCATGCTATTCCAATGTCTTAGTACTGTACTTGGAGAGGTTTGTGATAATTATTACTTGGACCTTATATGACTTCTTCTGTGGGCTGCTCATGATGATGCATGGATGCCGATCCGACTTGTGGCTCTGTTGTAAAGTCTTTAATTACTTTTATTAATGAAGTCTAGAGTTTGACTAGGTAGGGAAGACAAGGGTGCACATGATGATCAACCGATTTGATTCTAATATATCACTCGACTTGACCAAATTGAGTAATTTAATTAAATTTAGGATGATTGTCGTTTGTAATTACGGAGCAAATATTACGTAATTATCGGAATGACTATGATTATCTTGAAAAAGTTGAGAAAATTAATGATTATATGATGATTGATTTAGATTTGGAATTCAAGATGGCCTATCGTATATTCTAAGTGAAAGAGAGAGTGTATGACCCAGACGAAGTTTCGAGGAGCAAGAGACACCAGAACAATTAGAAGGAATGATAATATGCCAATCACACAATGACCAAATTAAACATAGCATGTTTATTCAGTGCAGTGAGTCAATTTATACATAATCCAACCGAAGATCACATATCATGGGGGCTATGATGCGAATAAAACAACACAATGATCCATGTCTACATACTTGATGTTTGTATCGACAGGAAAAAAACAAAAGCTAATTCAGAGAGATGGCTCATGGCCTCTGCAAAATGCTTTGAATCAAATGTGTATGGAATGATCTTGGCCTTACGTATGATTAGCATGTGTACTTGTTCCGGAACACCGTGAAGACAACATGAGTGATCCCTATATAATATTACCTCCTGTTTTTAATATAAGAGCTAGTTTGATATTCAATTTGGTCATAAATATGAGACTCCAATCTACTTTGTCCCTAATATTTATCTATTTTTCTCAAAATAATCCTTATAGTAGCTGCACATATTAAAGGTTGGATCAAATGGTAGCTTTAACTAATGCACATGATTAGCAAGGGTACTGTAAGAAAGATAACACCTAATTATTGTAAATAACCAACTTAATGAACTTTCTTAATATACTCAAATTAGTCAATTAGCTCTTATATTAAGGACCAGAGGTAGTAATTTGGGATTTGGAAGGGAGTAGGACATACTAAGTCATCGTTGATTATATAATATCATCTCATAACGTATAATAATGATAAAATTTACTATCTTAAGAATTTAAGTTTTATGCATGATATTCCCAATGATTATGACAAGTGCACTGCACACTCTTATTTTTGGGTTGTACTAAAATAATGTTATGCCCTATATTGGTTTTGCCGTAAAACTGTTACTTGGACGGGGTAATTGGATTAGTTGAATTGATTGTTTGGTTGGAAAATATTGTTTGTGGTGGTTGGTTTGATGTTATCGTATATGTACGGTTTGAGCTGATGATGTAACCGTTTATTTGTGTGTGTGTGTTGGGGGGGGGGGTTGTTGAAACATGTGGATTGTGGGAATGTTTGCTTGCCAGGAGAAAGGTTTTGTAATTGCTTGAATTCCCCCCCCCCCTTTGTGCCGTTCACCCCAACTAGAGCCTCCTTCGTTATGGTACATACTAATGGTGTTTGTATTTGGGCCTTTGTTTGGACTTCGGACTTTCAATATGTATGCTTTGAATGCTTGTTTGGTTATTGTCTTTAATTCGGGGTGTCACTTTGCATCGATGATTATATGATTGGCCACTCTGCATAATCAGTCTAATGATTAAGAGGTGAGGATTAAATTTGGATCTAGATAAACACAGTTAATATAGGCTAGAGATAGCTTAACAATTGTGATGATGGCTTAAGGTTATAGCTTAATGAGTTTAGTTAATTAGGTAATTAGTTGGGATATAATTATTATAAATCTATCTGTTTTTTTTAATAAAGTTTTGAGAGAATTAATTATTTAATTCTTATAGTTTTACTGAGAATCCCTATAATTTGACTCATCGCAACTCAGTGTCTAAAGTTTCCCAATTTGTTTTCTTAAAAAATTGAGTCTCTTATAACTCATCCTATGTGGTGCTGACACTACTAAAATTTGCTTCTTTGGCATCTTCTCAGTGGCCACGTAAGAAAAAAAAATGTCACTTTTTTTTTTTGATAGAAAAAATGTCACTTTTCACTCCTCACTAGAAGATAGTCCAGAGGGACCCAAGGCCCAATGGCTCATATGACCCACGACTCTTACCCTATTGACATATCTTTAACTACATTTAATGCCCGACAAATATTTTAAAGTGTTTGATATGTATTCATTTAATGGACTTTTTCAAGAGTTACTGATAAAATTAAAATTGCTCAAGAAATAATGTTTTAAAAGCTCAACTGCTTCTGAAAAAATTAATGTTTTGATAGCAAAATTATACTATAAAATATTTTAAGATATTGGATCCACTTAAAAAAATATTTCAGAGTACTAGTCACACCACAAAATACTTTAAACTATTAGATGCATATGACAAAATACTTCAAAATGACAAAATATGTAAATATAATAAAAATGTCATTTTTACAACTGCACTTTAATACTGTGCAATCTAATAAGGTGTTGCATGGGATTCAAATGATGCCATTTCTTTGCTAATGCTTTAATTTGGTACTTCGAAATCATTACCTTCTTCTTTTTCTTCGACTCGTATGTCTAACTTTGGAATTGGGAGTCATGGTTGTGTGTGTGTGTTAACGCTGATGTTTTTGTTTTTGATTGGTCCGAATTTCAAAAATCAAAACTATGAAATACATTCTATATTTCCTAACCACACCATTCAATTTAATTTGGAGAGTTTAAATTCATTGGTCTTTGTTAAAAAAAATATTAGTGAAATATATTAATTTACCACTTGTGGATATGTATTAGTGAAATTTATTAATTTACCACTATGGATATGTATTAGTAATACCTCCTTAATATAAGAGCTAAATAATTAATTTGTGATTATTAATAAAATTAGTTAACTAGTCATTTTTAGTAAATAGGTATTGTCTTTCCTAAAATATCTTTGTCGGTTATGTGTATTGAACCAATTCTTGCAATCACCATGGAAATTAATTGGGAGAAAAATAGATAAATATGAGAGACAAAATGGATTGGAGTTTTACATTTATGACCAAGTCAATCTCTAACTAACTCTTATATTAACAATAGGAGGTATTATAAGATATGATGATCATTTGCCAACTAATCTATTAGCCAATAAAAACATCTCGTGCATTACTTGTTAACCTATTGGCCATTATCAGTATATTTAAGTCATATAAATGGACCAGTTAGATAACTCTTACTACAAAAACATCTTGGATCATTAGCAGTTAGTATTCTCATCATCATCCCTTAATTAATGGGCTAAATTGTTTTTTTATAGATAAATATTGAACTTCTTGTGATCACATTAATGATAAAATCGTAATTTATGTATTGATGTTTACCCCCAAATTTAGTTGTCTTTTATTATCATATTAAAATAACAAGAATAATTTTTCATTGCATTGAGCAGTTATAGTTTAAAATGATTTTCAAATCCCAAATCAAGTTTTTTCTTAGTTTTGGACATATAGCTTACTAAGTAATTAACAAGACTCCTAAAAGTGAAACAACTCGGATTACACTATGACACTGCGTCTCTTGGACTGAATAAATTTTGCATTTAACTCCCAAAACATTATAGGACATGGTCAAATGACCAGTTGATACTGATTGTTTCATTAACAAGTGACTTTGCTACACCAGTTGTCACTCTAAAACCATTGTAGAAAATTATTAAGTTTTTCATTTATATTATTTAGTTTCATTGGATGTACAATAGTGCTTTTCAACACTGGTTCACTAACCGGTTTAGAAAGTCTTAAACTTCTTACGCCTAATGTTTTTATACCGGTTGGAGAATCGATGTTAAACGGCTTTTTTAGCTGGCGTAAATAAGCCCTTTAATTTTGCATTGGTGAATGTATCTTATATTTGGCCCAAAAAAAATGTATCTTATACACAGAACTGAAAAAAAATATTTATAAAATGTCAGGATTAATTAATTTTTACATACCCATTGTCAATGAAAAATACTCCCTCTAGAATCTTAAAAAATAAAAATGAGACGTCGATTCAAGGAGAAAGGATCAGCCAAAATTAAAGTTTATAAAACTATGGGAGAATTGTAGTAGGTCCCAAGAAAAGAATATATTTACTGAAAAGTACTATAATAAGTAAGCAGCTTGTTATTAAGACTTTTTAATAATTATAATTATGTTTTGGAATCTCACTGCAATTCTCAAATACCTAATATTTTGGAATAGGAAGAAGACAAAAAGTAGAATCATCCAAGAAGGAAATAATCATTGATGCTTTGCGTTGTGTGCTGTGTTTGTTACACAGTATTATATATTATTCTAAAAGTGCAGTTCATTGGAAGGATGATCTACTGACTTATTTTCTAAGTAATATCTCTGTTTTTCTTCTCCACCTGACCTTTCTTCTCATCTCTGGGTCTTCAAGAGATTTGGTTGGTGAAGGCACAATCCCATTCTGCTATTTCTTTGGTAAGGCTCTGGTTCTTTGTGTCAATTACTCTTTCTTTGTTCGTAAATCCTTCCCTTTTACTTTTTGGGTGCCAGGCTCGAGTTCTTTGTGTCATTTACTTTTTCTTTATTCGCAAATCTTTCCCATTTCGTCTTCAGTGTTCAGATTGATCTTCTTTTTCTTCATCGTGCTTGGATTCTATGGTTAAATTTTCTATTTGGGGTTCTTGTTTGGTCTGGTCCGATTTCTATATAACTAGTTATGATGTGTGTGTGTCATTGACACCATTTCAATTTAGTTTGAAGAGTTTATATTATTTCAAGATTATATCAATAAATTTGACATGTACAGCGACATTAAAATAATCTGTGCATACACTTTAGTGTGCAGAGTGGATATATGAAGAAGACCAGAGCTGTAATTCTGTTCAAGTGAGAAGCATGCTTGAAAATGAACTTGATTTAAGCCAAAAGTCTTCAAGGCCTGATCCATTATATGTACAAATAAGCCATGATACTTGCTTAGGTCACCAAAATCAATTAATATTCATTAAAGCGAATTGTGTAGGAGACAATGACTTCTGAAGGCATCATTGATGACCCGGAGAACTTGCCACGTAATGCTGCCACGGATGGCAACTGGGCAAAAGTCCTTAAAATGTGCGAGGAAAAAAGGGAGCTTCGAACGGCCAAGATAACGACAACAGGAGACACTGTATTGCACATGGCAGTGTCTAGTGGGAAAGAGCATGTGGTGGAACCCATGGTGGAGTTAGTTTGTGGTGGCTAGATGGCGTCCATGGATGAAAATGGCGATGAGAAGAAGCTTGTTCTTGGAGCTGAGAATGAGGAAGGTAACACTCCTTTGCATTTAGCAGCATCAATGGAGAACGTTGAAATGTGTAAGAAAATCAGTCACGCAGATCCCTTGTGAATTGCTAAACGCAACCACGCTGCGGGATACCCCTCTTCATGGCGGCTCTCCATGGCCACAGAAGAGCTTTTCTTTGGCTTCATTATCTGTATTGGGAAAGCCGCGGTAGAGTTTTTTCAACAGATGACTTTGCTCACTGTATAAGGAGGGGCAACGACGACACCATACTTCATTGTGCATTGGAAGAAGGGCATATTGGTAAATAGAAGCCATTATTCATTCTTTCATTTATTGCTTAGCGTACTATTATTTATTTCAAGTGCATATGGTTTGCTCTGAATTCGTAGACGTGGCAATCGAAATAGTTTACCTTTATAAAGATCATTTGAAAGAGATCATGTTGATCACGCGCAACAAGAATGGGCTGTCTCCACTCCATCTCTTAGCAGCAAAACCTTCAATATTCCCAAGTAGTGATTTTTCTACTGCACCATTGGTTATCAAAATTCTCTATCACTGTAAGTACATTTATCTTTTTGTGATTTCATGCTTACAATCATGATAAGTTTTTGCGCCACATCTGTCATTTTCACACTCGTTACGTACTTGGAACAATTATAGTGTAGAGGAATCATGAATATTGAAACTCATAAATTAAATTTTGTGTTTTACTTCTTGAGCTTCACTTGGTATTTTTAGATTTTTTTTTGTGTAAGTTCGAAAATTTATAACTAATTATTGACAAGTTATATGAGGGTTCTCTAAAATTACACTTTCATATCCGTAACTTTTAAAATCTATGCTTCTTCCTAACCAATGTCACTTTAATCAGCATGCCTATTGTTTTATTTAGTCCTAGGCTAATCTTTAATTTTGTGTTTAGCCTTTATTCGAAAAGGTTGAATGTTATATTCGTATTATCTTTTCAAAGCATTCATGAGATTTTTACTCATCCGAATTTAGTAGACTGCTTCATATTCATTCTTGAACTTTTAATCCTAAAATTTGTCACATGACATTTTCTCCTTTGTATCCAACAAGCCTTCATATCATGCCTTTTAAGCTTCCTATAACAATTCTCTCTATGTACTTCACTTTTTCACAACACATACCTTTCCATACACAATAGGAGGAAGGGAAAATTAAAGAGATAGGGGCTAGAGAAAATAATATTTACTGAAGAGGATCTCAAAATTTGAAATTATGTACACCAAAATATAAATTTAAAAATGCTAAACTACCCCTTACTAAATTTCTAAATTTTCTCAGATTTTGGAGATCAACTACTATAATACACAACATAATATTTCATATTTTAGAAATATTGGATTAAAAGTAAAAAATTTATCACCTTCACATAAATCAACAAATAGGCAAAAAAAAGGGAGGAAAAAAAAAGAGCTCCACAAATTGGTTTCATATGAACAAATTTTTCATAGCTTTAACTTTTTGTTCATGCTACTCCCTATTTATTATCAATTCTCATTATTTTTTCTTGATCTTGATATGTGTGTATTAAAGTAAATAATAATAATAATAATAAATAAAAATAATTAAAATTAAGAGAATAAAAAATTTTAGATATGAAAATAAATTGGAATAATGTTATTTACTTAAGAAAAAATTTCTTTAAAAGGCATTTAAATAACCCAAATCTTTATAAGAGTCATTAAATTTGTTAAACCTCTAATCAAGTCATATAACCCAAAAAAAAAAGATTTTAAAATTTTATGAAATGACTCTAATGCCCCTTTCATTAGAAACTGAAAGATACTTCTAAATTAACATGTTTCATTTCGCAGTTAACACATTTTAGTTCTAAATTAACAAATTCTTGTCTCCATAACATACCTGTGGTAAGTCTTAGAATAAAATTTGATTACAACACAATCTTGAAAATTAATAAATGCAATTATATAGTTAACAAGTTTTAATTCTAAATAGTAGTTTTATATCTCCAAAACAGACTTGTAATAAGTATTTTAATAAAACTTGATCATAATATAACCTAAAAATTAATATGTTTCATTTCATAATTAGCACCTTTTAATTCTAAATTCATAACTTTCTGTCTTTATAATACTCATAATAAGTCTTTGAATAAAACTTCATCACAATACAACTTTAAAAATTAGCATGTTTTATTTTACATTTAACACATTTTAATTCTAAATTAACAACTTTCTGTCAATTAGGAAAGAAAGATTTGATATAAAAACTAACTCACAATTGCCTCTTTGATTGAGTTTTCAACTTTGCAATGACAGATGCCAATAACCCCTCATTAAGAGCTTTTATGCAATGTGGGAATGATAGAATTATGGTCATTTCATAAACTTGTAAAATCTTCCTTTGGGTTATGTGACTTGATTAAGGTTTTGATAAATTTAATAACTCAAATAAGAAATCGAGTTATTTAAGTGTCTAGTTAAAGGATTTTTCTTTATTTAATTATTAACTATTTATAAAAAAAATTGAAAATAAGAAAGATATTCATAAAATTTTTAATCGTATTTACTGAAATCAACTAAAATATGTTGATTTAAATTTAAATATATTTATAATACATATAATAAAACAATTTATTAAAAAAACAGAGAGATATTTGATAACAAAAGTGAGAATCCAATTGGAACCCATCCACACAAAAAAGTGATTGAATTTTTTTCTTCAAGAAATAGCCCAAAAGAATATTAGTCTCACTGTCCTTTTTTTTTTTTTAACGACTAGAAAAATATAACCTCCCATTTTTATATTATCCCATCAGATAGATTTTCACTTAAGAGAAACAATTCATCTTTGAACAAAAATCACGGAAAAAAATTAAAAATATTTTTGATACATTAAAAATTCATTTCAAACCTATAAATCATTTCGAAATAATTCTATAAATAAACTAGCTTCAAACAAATAAAAGATTATTTTACGTAGACTTTAGGAATACGTAAATCTCAAAAATAAGGATATTTTAGATAAAACATATCGTGTTAATTATAATTTATGAGTTATTTAATTTTGTAATATAAATAAATTAGCTAAGTAGATCTCAAGTTAAAGATCAGAGGAGTATTTTTCTCAGCATTCGTTACTGTGAAAGGAGACTATTAAAATTGTGTTTGAAGTGTGGATTTTTTGAATTGCAATTGGCAGAATGATAATTAAGAATCTTATAAGAAGGTTAATGCCAAATTACAACTTATCATTACAACTTAAAGTTCCCAAATTCAGTACCCAATTTTTTATATTTTAGCACTAAAAATCTTTACGAAGTCTTAATTTGACATTAACCTTTTTGTGAGGTTCTTGGTTGTAATTCTCCCATTATAATTATATTTTTTGCCTTATAAATATAGATATGTGTGTGTGTGTGTATCCCAAAAATATCAGGTTGTTAACTCTAAGAAATTCATATCTTTTTATCACATTTTCCTCCTTAACTTCCTGTTGTAAGAGTTAAATTTGCATAGAAATAGAACCATTCAGGAAAATGTGTTTAGTTTAGCTTTTTGGAACACTCTCGAAATAACTGTGATTATTTGGAGTTGTTTAGAACTAACACATTTCTCCTTTAAGCAGGAGAATGGAGACCAGTGTTTTCAAGCTATGCAGGACACCCTTGAAGTGTAGATTAGCTGGAAGGAAGCATGGAAAAGGTCTAAAGACTAATGCAAAAACCTCTCATTTTCTAGTACATTCGGTGTTTGTTCACCACAGCCACTGCTATAGCGAACGCAAGGAAAACCCAACCCAAGAGGGGTGAAATTTGTGGCTATTCGTTGTTGATTCGCCACGGTGAATCCACAGCAAATGAAGAAAATCTGCTACCGTGTATTTGAATTACTGATGTGTTGTTAGGATCAAATGGAGGGAGAAACATGATGGTTGGGGCATTCTGGATCTTGGGAGAGCTTTGGTGTGCTAGGGCAAGGATTTTGGTGGAGATTGAGTTGGGATTTGAAGATTGGAAGAGATTTTAGCTTCACATCTTGGTTCTTCTTTTCCATTCTCCTTTTCCTTCCTCTTGTTTAGTGTTTGTGCTTATTATATGTATTTTCTCGTGGGAGTTCTAAACATGTGTGGCCAAAGCTTTGATTCTTGGATTATTTTGAACCCTTGTGTAGATTAACTCTTGATTCCTCCTTTCATTTGTGATTAATGATGTATAGGTGTTTATATTACCCCTTGCTTAATGCTTCTAAGTGCTTGATCAGCATTTAGATGTTTTATTCACTTGAGTGATGCTTGAGAGAGCTAGCTTAAGTGTAGAACTTGGGTAAAATTGTGTAAGAACTTAAAGTTTGCTTGTTGAATGGATAGTTTTATTAGTAAGATAGAGATATACTTGCTAACCTTATAGAGTCACCTTAGGATTTGAGCTTAAAATTGGCTTTTTATTAATTGTAACAAGAAATTGAGCAGTTAATAGAATTAAACACTTGTTATTGACTTGAAAAAACTTTTACAAGTACATTTTGAATCCTAGACTAACACTTATTTTCATTAAAAGCTTTTATGAGAGGAGATGAAATTGAATGTTACTAAATACGAGGTGGATAATAATCCTATATCCCAATTTATCCTTGAAGTCCAAGAATCACTTTTTTTAATTAATTTTTTATTTTTAAAAGTAGTTTTCTTCATTCTTGATATATTTATATTACTCAAATTAAGTGAAAGTATGATAATTGATACTTGACTGGGTTTTCCAACCAAATCCTCATGGGAACGATATTTTTCTTATTGCTTTATTACTTGTGACGATCCGTGCACTTGTGGTGCTAACACAGGTCGTGCATTTTTTAGAAATAAGATTATCGACGCACGGGATACATATCATATCCAATTCGCGCTTGGAATATACATGCATCGATAGGTTGTATAACATTGAATATTGCTGAGATTTCTCTGATGTATGGCCTCATTTCTTTTTTAAAAAAATATACACATTTCTCAAGAGTGCAATTTTAAATATTGCCATCCTTCTTTTTATTTATTGGGTTTTTATATTATAAAAATAATGATATGCATGTGGCTTGTTTGTTTGGAACTTGAAAGGTCTTGCTTTTAGGGTTGAGAAGAAGAAGCAGGCCACGACGAGGGAAGAATTGGAACAACGTGAACGCCAACCATGCTTCATGGCCCTCTTCGATGCACTGAACGAGAAAGTTTCAAGTAAGTACAATGTACAAGCAGTGTACTGCAATATGATCTTTTAATCCTAAATATGAGACTTATTCTATATCATAAATTATATTATAAAATGGGTACGGAGAAGTATATGGAAATGCAAATGATGGGTGCTACTAAGGCTTTTCAATTCCATTAATATAGCCATACAGTATCATCCAAACGACTGATAACTGCAAGAAGACAAGTCTCCGGCTGACCCATACACGAGACAAAATTAAATCATGCAGTTACTTTTCCTTGGCTGTCCCACACACCTCATAATCACCATGGCTTTTCATCATGCATTAATAACATATGTTTAGATCAACCTCATAGTCACATATACAATTTGGAAATGCTAAAAAAACTCATACGCATCTAAACTTAAGAACTCTAGTTAAATCATCTTCTTATTTAAGTCACATTTTCCAACATATGAATATTATCTTTCTTTTCATTTCGACAAAAAATTTACTATAACACAATTTAGGGGGCGAACGTCACAAATTAGTGCTCGGGAACATGTTTAGCAACTAATAAAATTTGCGACTCATATTTGCAGATCGTCACAAAGTGAAAGAAGGATCCTGTTGGGAAAAAACCGTGACCATAATTGTCGATGCTGCTGGCTCTTTTGGCTTTGTTTCCACCATTGCCCCCATTTGCACCAGGTACCCCATGTCGATGTACATGCACATATATAAGGGCGTACACGTCTTCTAAAACCCATGTGCGTGAGCACACGTACGGATATGATTTTTATATCTATCTCTATATGATCTACTCCAATATTTGCACTTCCTTACCTTAGCCGTTTCCTCCCACAAGATATTTGCACTTCCTTAAGATTCCCAAACCCTTTTGTCCAAAGGATTCCTTTTGAAAATCTCACTCTTCTTACCTTTTAATTGCGACCACCTCACCACTACAAAAAAATTGACTTTCAGTGGCAACAAAAAGTCACTGCTAAAAGTATAAAAGTCGTCACTGAAAAGTAGTTGCCGTAGCAGCCGTGGTTGAAAACTTTTAGCGGTGACTAAAAAAGTTGCCGCTGAAAGAAACTTTCAGCAGAGACTTTTAGAAGTTTTAGCGGCGACATTTGTCGCCACTGAAAGATACTTTCGGCGGTGACATTCTTGTCGCTGTTGAAAGACACTTTCGGCGGTGACATTCTTGTCGCTGCTGAAAGACACTTTCGGCGGTGACAATTTCACCGCTGAAAGTGATGCCTAAGAAGAATTGGCTTTACCAACACCACGTCATCACCGCCGCCCGCCACGTCATCGTCTCCGGTCGCCACGTCATCACTAGCCACCTCCATGTCATTGCTACATCACTCCTCCTAGCCACGTCATCATCCAAATATTTTCACCTTAAATGTGTCTGCTTCAAGGTTCAAACTCATGACTACCTTCTTTCATGTCCAATCTTCTTGCCACTGAGCCAGATTGAATTTATTTATTACTATTGTAAAATAAAATATATTATTATATTACACTTTCAGCGGCGACATTATAAAGTCACCACTGAAAGTCGGACCTTCAGCGGCGACACTAATAGTTGCCACTGAAAGTATAGAATGTCGCCGCTGAAAGTGAACCCAGTGATTACATCACCTTTCGCTCAAAGGTATACTTTTAGCGGTGACATTCTATGGTCGTCGCTGAAAGTAGACTTTCAACGGCGATAATAAAATGTCACTACTAAAGGTCGAACCTTCAACGGAGACCATAGAATGTCGCCGCTAAAAGTGAACCCAATGATTACATCACCTTCTGCTCAAAGGTATACTTTCAGCGGTGACTTTTTTTGTTGCTGAAAGTCATCACCTAAAGTCTTTTTTTGTTGTAGTGCACCCACCGAACCTCTGGGTTTAAAACTTTAGTCTCAGTACACATATCAAGGACTTAGACACTGTTATGTTGTCACTCCATCTCTAGGAATTACTTTGCATTTTTTTTCACAAAGTCTTCTATCAGCATTTTTTTCACAAACTGCAATCTTGAGGCTCCACTTTGATTTGTGATTAAATACTCATCTCGCTTCTTAAAGAAAGTGTTGACGAGTTTGAGACTATATGCATATTATCCTCCTTTCCTTAAGGATATGGTCATTAAGCTTCCCACCAATTAAAAATCTTTCGTCTTATGGTATGCTTTAAACCAAACTCCTCTAGGTCGTTTTGCCTTAAGTTGTACTTCTGTCCTACTTAAAGTGCATAAGCGCTAATAATGTTGATGATATCACGTCCAAACAATCATTATATTCAGGATAAGATTTTGTCCTTGATCCTTTATAGTATACTTTGACCAAATTCTTCTTCCTATCTTTATTAGCAATGATACGAACCACGTTCGTTACCTTTACATTCCTTGGTTGAAATCCACGAGAGTTCCTTCGGTTTTTCTCCAACCCATTAAAAGAAAAGCTACAAAAAGGTCATATATACTTCATTGAACTATAGTCCGAGTTCTAAGTTGTATGACACAATAGTAAAGTAACCTGGCCTCATCAACAAGGGAAACTAACTAGCAGACAAAACTCTAATAGAGCCAATACTATTGCAGAAAACTCTTTTTAGGATGGTTAAAAATGAAGAGTCAAATGCTACCTCACGTGTGGAAATTTTCCAAACTCCATTACCTATATTCAGTTCAATCACACAAGATTCTAAAATGAAGCAAGAGCATCTTCAACTTACAAAGGAGCCATCACGTACTCTAGGTAACAATGCTCCTATTCTTGAGGAGATTAACCCTCCTCTTACTACTAATATGCCTTTAGAAGCTTTTGATAATCTGAGAGATACTGAGGTGGATGAAGAAATTGTTTGTGAATCCCCTCAATTGTTTGAAAATGCTAATATTCAACCTGTTGCTTCTAGTGGCAGTGATTTAGATGAAGATGTTGTTTTGTGTGATGATTCCAATGCCAATCAAGCTTCTCTTTCTAGTGTTGAAAGTGCTATTATTGATAAGCATGAGAATATTGAAAATGTTAAATCTTGTTTTAGTGCCACTGTTGATGATAAGTGTGAGAACAATTATGGCCTTGAGAGTTAATTGCATGTCAATTCCATTGAGTTTGTTGATTCTAGCCTTGTTGAGAAAGATTCTGAATTTTTAATTGACAAAGTCACATATGTTAATGAATCTTTTCAACAAGTTTTGTCTTGTGACTTACCTCCTGACTTAGCTAGTTGTGTGAGTAGTACTATTTTATTGCATGATTATAATTTGCATGAATCTTCTTCTGCTTCCACTCATTTACCTCTTGCATCTTGTGAATGTGATAGTGATGTGCTGTACTCTAATAACTATCAATTGGATTCTTTAGTTTCCACGTTACATGAACCTAAGTGTTTTGAAACTTTAAATGATTGTTTAACTCCTACTCATGGGAGTATCATCGACTTTTTTAGATGTGATAGCTACTTAAAGAGCCTAGATCATAAAATATCTTTACTTTATTTAAAATCTCTCCATGTCTCTATTATTAGATTTGGTACTGCTGCCGGCTTGTTTTCTATGAAGGCACATAATCGGAAGGGACCTTCTTGGCACCAAACTCCACCATAGGCTCTTGGACCTCTTCCAATTGACCCTGAGCCACCGCCAAGAAAGTGCAATCATCAAGAGCAATCTTTTTTGCTAAGCTTTATGTTTCTCTTTCAAGAGTCTAAGGCGTTTTAAGCACGAGGTTGTCTCTTTCCTCACTTATTTTCTCTTAACTTTGCATTGATTAACTATGCTTAATTGAATTATTGAAGAGGATAAGTGTGGGGGAGCTAGTCTAGTAGAAAAGGTAGCCTTGTTTTTGTTTACTCCCCTATTAAGCCTTTTTTTTCTTGTCATTATCTTGCCCTTGGGTTTTGCATTGAAGACAATACAAAATTTAAGTATGGGGGAGGGATCGTTGTTGAGTTGAGCTTCAATTTTTATAAGGAAAAAAAAAAGTTTGCCTTTGGATTTGCTCATGTTTCCTAAGTATTGCTGCTATAATTACTCTTTTCTTTACCTTATTGGTTGATTTCTAAATAGCATCTCATGATTTGAGAGTAATTCTTACTTGGAAATTTTGTTGCTGGTTTCTGTGTCCTCCTGTTTTCATTCGCCTTAGTGTTCTGCACTACTATATAGGCGATTTGCTGCTTTCTCTATTGCTGACTTGACTTTTGTAATCCTTGGGCATCTTTTTTAAAATCCTTTTGCATAACGGTTATGAACGTTGCCTGAGTTTGATTGCATTGGATTTGAGTGATTTCTGTTCTTAGTTGGTTAGCATAGTAGAATGCCTTTGGTGCAGTGTTATTAACCTTGTTTCATAGCTTGATCCTTAAGGAGGAAACATCTTGGAGAAATCCTCGGTGGAAGGATTGTTGAGCCATGTATTCTTTCTCATCTTGTGTGATTTTCACCTAGTTTTGGTTAACCTCTAGAAGTTGTCTGGATTCTTTTTCAAAGCTGTATTAATATATGGGTTTGTGAAGATGATAGGGGCATTCATTGCTAAACCCTTTACCTAAACACAAACTACTTTATTTAACCTTTGTTCACCCCTTTGAGCCTTCACTTTTATTCTATTCATTGCCTTTTAGCAAGTGTTTTGCATGAGCTACATTTGGTTTTTCATTTTGAAAAGTACATCATTAAAGTCTATATCTTTGTCTTCTTGGGTTTGGATGCCAAAACACAAAAAAGAAGAAGAAGAAGAAAGCAATACAAAAAAAAAAGAATAAAAAAATAGAAAAATAGAAAAAGGCAATAAAGAGAAGAAAATGTATAGAAAAAGCCAAAGAAAGAAAATTATAGAAAAAGAAAATAAGTTGCAACAAAAGAATAAATTTGGAATAAGGCATTCCATGGTGGTTTAAAGAGCAAGGATTTCTGTTTCAGAAGTTTAAGATCTGCACACTGGTGTTCTTTTATGATTGTACTTTAGCTCACTTTGAGTTGATACTTTACTACTCATGCATTTTACTTGTTAGTTCATTTTATTCATTTGACCTTGCTTTCCAACATTACAACCCTTCAAGTCCCCTTGATCATGAGTCTAAGGTATGTTAGTGGTGGAGACATTAGAATCTCTACAAGTTCATATTAGGTGCTAATCTAGGTGGATTGAGTGAAAATTTTCCCATTTGAGATATGAGTGAAACACTTGTACCCTATGTGACCTCTATTATGTTTCTCTTCCTTTATCCTGCTATGTTTGTTGTGTTAATTTATTTGCACTGAAGTATTCTATGATTGTTGATTGATTAGGAATAAAGGTTGCTTGAGTTAATTGCACATTCATGCTTAATTGATTTTATGTTTGCTTGCATTGAGTGTCTCTGTTAGATTCTTCTTTACTGATGTTTTGCCCAGGAGTACAAAAGGCTAAGTGTGGGGGAGTTGACAAACCTATGTTTTTACATGCATTTTTATATATTTTTGATGGGTTTTGTCAACTTAATTAGTCCTTTTGGCCTTAATTGATTGTTAATTGATTTAATATGTTTTATTTTGAATTATTATTTTATGGGGGCAAAATTGCCATATTTTGGTTTAATTGTGACTAATTAATTTTTTAAGGACAATTAATGCTATCTTATCCTTGAATTTTGTTTGCAGGTTTTTGGAAGATTTAAAAATAAAAATGAAAATTAAAAAAAGAAAATAAAAAATATAATAATTAATTAAAAAAGGGGAGCAAAATGTTGTGTTTTGCTCCCCACCCCCCTAATAACCTATTATTCAACTCATCACCATTTGGGATGAGGAGGCAGGAGCTGGTGGCGAAAGAGAAAAGAGAAAGCGAGCAGAGCGTGAACAAAGAATAGAAGGAGGCTTGACGGCGAGAGGGAGAGTCTTCCATCACCATCATCACCTTCATCTTCTTATTCTTCTCCGCGTGGCAGAGTGATCATAGACGAAGTAGTGGCACCGTGAAGCTGCAATCAGATCCCAATAACTCATTGTCACTGATATCTTTTTCTCTTCAGTGTTCCTCCATGGCAGCTTGTAGCAAAATGTTGATTGTGGTATTCACTATGACAAACCGTGGCTGACTTTCATGATTCTCTAGCACAATGTTTATGACTTGAACTCAGAGCTTCAAAGGGGAGTTTCAACTCTTCCGATCTTCTTTTTTTTTTTTATATTATAATTGTGATTTCTAGGTCCTAGAATGAATTTTACAATATTTGAATGTGCTGTGATGATTTATATTTGTATTGAGATTGATTGTAGTTGTTGGAATCTTTGATTAGCATTTAACATTATGCTGTGATTAGCTTTAATTTCTTTACATTGTATTGGGTCATGCTATGTTTTGAAATTATTGTGAACATTCAGTGATAATTTAAGGTGGCTTGGTTATTGGACCAAAAATGTTAATTGCTTTTCTTTGATTTTCTTTGGCTAATTGTGCTAAAACAGTTTAATTGTGAATAATTAATATGCAAGGTGGCTTGGTGTTGATTATTCTAATTAAACCGAGTTTAAGAGGTGGCCCTTAGAGTCTTTTGAATTTAGCTAACTCCCAAATTAATGGAAGTAATGATAGCCTTAATCATTGTGCTAGAGGATTGCTTTTCCATTTGCTGTCACTTGTTAATTCTTTGTTTATTTCATTCATATCCATTTTATAAACTAAAAATCTAAAAATTATTTACTCATTTTGCGTCCTTTTAAATTTTGTCAATTAGTTAGTTAAAAAGAAAATCAATCGCTTTCCAAGTCAATTCTTTATTTTTGATACTTAGTTTGCTTAGGATTTCAAATAAAGGCTCCTCAAAGTGAAACGACCCGAGTTTTGGACTATATTGTATTGCTTGGATTTATTTTTGATTGGAAACCCCAAGATGAACGACAAAAGTTCTCATCAAGCACATATCCAACTACAATCTTCTTGGCCAACACTTGTTCATGAATAAAGCGTGCGTTAAGCTCAATGTGTTTTGTTCATGAGTGGAACACAGGATTACTGGCCAAGGCCCTTACACTAGTATTATCACACCATACCTGAAGTCTATATTTCAAAGGAAACTCGAGCTCTTTCAACAAGAACTGGAACCAAGCTATCTCTGCTACTAAATCAATCAAAGCTCGGTATTTAAACTCAGTACTAGAACAAGCTATAATTCATTGCTTATGAGAATTCCAGGAGATCAGAGAATTTCCAAAGAAGACACAGTACCCACCAGCTGATTTCCTATTATCTGGACAAGAAGCCTAATCTGCATGGAGTAGCCTATTAAATTGAGATCTTTAGTATATCTGAGCTATAACCCAAAAGTTGCAATACCCTTAAGTTACCTCATCACACGTTTGACAGCCTGCCAATGTACCAGAGCTGGAGTCTAAAGAAACTGACTTAATCTATTGACTGAAAAGGATATATTAGGACAATTTTGAGTTAAATATTGCAAGGCTCTAACTGTACTTCTATATTGACTTGAATCTTCTAATAATTCTCCATCATGTGCAGATAATGGTTTACCAAGACCATAGGTATTGGACAAGGTGCATAATTCAGCATGCCAAATCTTTTAAGGAGGTCAGCATCATATTTAGTTTGAGAGAGATGTAACCCATGTGAGTCTCGCTTAGCTTTTATACCCAAGAAATAGTGCAAGGATCCCATATCCTTAAGAGCAAAAATATTATGAAGTTCTTGATTAAATGTTAGATTAGGGTTAATTTTGAAAGCACTATTTAGAGAGATTTACCATGCAAAACATCAGTTGGAAGCCTATTGATAAGATGAACGGCACATTGAAATGCTTCATACCAATAATGCAAAGGCATTGAGGCTTGTGCTAATAAACTTAGCCCTGTTTCAATAATATGCCTATTCTTTCTCTCAACTCTGCCATTCTGACTAGAAGTATGAGGACATGAGTTTCTGAATTCTATCCCATTAGTGGCAAGAAAATCAGGGCCATGATACTCTCCTCCCCAATCACTTTGGATTGTTTTAACTTTCCTTTCAAATTTATTTTCTACAAGGGAGTCGAATTGTGTAAAGACTTGAAATGCTTTTGACTTATTTTTTAAAGGATACAGTCACTTAAATCATTGCGATCATCAATAAAATGTATACAATAATGAAAATCAAAATTACTCAAGCTAGAGCTGGACCCCAAATATCTATGTGTATTAAATCCAATATATTTGAAGCATGGGACAGATTTTGGGAAGGTGTAACAAATAGGGACAATTACACTCAGGTCCCACAGAAGACAATTAATTTCAAAAAAGTTCCTAGAAATCCCAAAATGATTCCTAAGTCCCTAAGGACTTGTGTGTAATTAATTGTAATTGTGAAATTACCTATTTGCCCCTATTAATTTGAACCCAATATAATTCATTTACAACCTCAACGGTGGCTGTTGACAACCCGAGGAGAGGTGGTTAACAACCTCAGCAATGCCCCTAGCATCCCATAGAGTGAGTTGTCAAGAGCACTGCTGAGGTTGTCAATAGGCACTGTTGAGGTTGTAAATAAATTGCTGCAATAAAATTAATAGGGGTAAATAAGTCATTTCACAATTACAAGTTATTACACACAGGTCCCTAGGACTTCAGAATCATTTTGGGATTTTCAGGGACTTTTTTGAAATTAATTGTCTTCTGTGGGACCAGAGTATAATTTTTCCTAACAAATATGAGTTCCCATATTGACAATCATCACAAAATACAGATTTAGAACTCTTAATATTACAAGATTCAAGAACTTTAGTTAAAGCAATAGTATATGGATGTCCGAGTCTTAGGCGCCATATGCTGACTTCATTTTCTCCAGTTGTCTTTACTACTAATGCTCGAGCTTCAAGTTGTCTCATCTCATATGAAGCATCATTGGGCTTCCCTTAACGCAATATGTTCCTGGTTACTCGGTCTTTCACATAGCAACCATATCAATCAAATTTAATAGTCACATCATTTTTAGTAATCAATTGTGGTACACTAAGTAGGTTGTGCTTAGACTCAAGAATATAGAGCATTTGTGAGAGATGAAGAGAATTAGATAAGCCAGAGCAAGGAAAAGAAGAATTTTCAGTCCACAGGTTTCATTAAAACCAATTAAAGTATTCTTACCAATAGTAGGAACTGAGTTGTGAAGAACAGATGGATCGTTGACCATGTGTTTTGTGGCACTACTATCAACCAACCATAGAGGATCAGTAATGGTGTGAGCAGTGGCAACGTTAGCTATTGCATTGTTAGGGCATGACCTTCAATTATTTATAGGGAGCCACAAATTTCGATCAAATCTAAAATAGAAATAAAAAGCAATGTGGCCTAGTTTTCCACAAACTTGGCACACAGGACGCTGACCTCGACCACCATAGGATCGATCTCAGCCACTACGACCTTTGACAAACTCAATTATTTTTATATATTTTGGTATCTTTTATATGAGTTTTGTCAGCTTAATTGGTCCCTTTTTGCCTTAATTGATTTATTTTGTTTTATTTTGAATTATTATTTTATAGGGGTAAAATTGTCATATTTTGGTTTAATTGTGACTAATTGATTTTTTAGGACAATTAATGCTACCTTATTTTTAAATTTTGTTTTCAGGTTTTTGGAAGATTTAAAAATAAAAATAAAAAAAAAGAAGAAAAGAAAAAAAAAAAATAAATAACAATAATAAAAGGGGAGAGCAAAACACAACGTTTTGCCCTCCCCCAACCTAATATTCTATAATCATCAGCTGGAGGGGCGGACGGGGAGAACGCCGAACACACACACGAAACAGAGCAAGGCCGAAGAGCGCACACACACGACGCCGAACAAGCTGAACGAGAGAGGAGACGCTGAGCGGCGGAAGGAGATAGAGGGAAGCAGGAGCGTGCTGGCGGCCGGACGAAAAAACAGAGACACACGAACACGCCGCACGGAGCTGAACACACTCGCGAGCTGGAACCGAAACGAGCCAGAGGAGAGACGCAAGACGCACGCGAACGAGCTGGGGGCTGGGCAGAAACACTAGAGGAGCGAGCGCCTCCGTTCACCACCATCACCACCGTCTCTCCTTGCCGGCGCACAGAATCAGTGAGGACCACTTTTCCGTCATTTCTTCCATGGCTGACCGCAAAAGAGGATTGATTGTGGCATTTTTCATGGCTATGCGTGGCTAATTCCTAATTCTCTAATTCAACAATAATGGCAGGAGCTTGGATCATCAAAGGGGAGTTTTAGTTGCTTTAATTTCCTGTCTAATAATTGTTTAACAATTCCTAGGTCTTAGGATAGTTATTCTAATTATTAGAAAATAATTGTATTGCTTAATCTGATTATATTTGGAGATTATTGTGACTGGATTATTGCTTAGTATTTGACATTGGACTGTTTATAGTTTTGATCTCAATTATAATGTTGTGGTTATGACATTTGTATTGATTTTGGAATTAATATATTGTGATTTTCTAAGGTGGCTTAGAATTTTGGATCATATAGTCTCTTACTAGCTTTAATTCTGTTATTTTGGATTTAAGAGTTCTAATTAAGCATTGGTTTTAAGCATCCTTAATCCCATTTTACTATTCTGGTTGCAGTTAGTAAGTTGGGATTTTAGGAAAATATTTTGTGGCAACTCGAGGTGGCTCGGTTGTTGGATCAAAAGCTTAGTTATAATTCTTAATTCATTGTTTTTAACTCCCACATCCTTTAGAGTGATGATTGCCTGCGTTGTTGAATTGGAGGATTGATTTTTATCAGTGTTATTTGTGTGTCTCATTTTCATTTCTTTAATCTCCATTCATTTTAATCACTTTTATATAAAAACAAAAAAAAAAGTATTTTAATTTGAATTTGATTCGTAGTATTTAATTAACAGCTTTTCAAAATCAAAAATCTCTTTTTATAGTTTAGGTTACTTGCATTCATTTACTAGGATTTAATTTCGTTTTCGGCTCCTCAAAGTGAAACGACCCGAGTTTTGCACTATATTGCATTAATTCGGTTAATTTTTGGAGTAACCCCAAAGCGACAATTAAGGGCAGTTAAACTTCAACCTTCATGAGAGTCAGAGGCTCCACAATCTCTGAAACGTTCAGTATGATATGATCTTGCAACATTAGTAGAGGCATTAGATAATGATAGATTTCCCATATTTTCATAAAACCTAGGCACCATTCAAAAGTCAGTAACTCAGATTGCAAGGCTATCCATGACAACCCTTTAACAAACATTATGCAAACAATTGGATTATAATCCAAGTTAAGACCAGAAAGTGTAATTGTAATTAATTTATCATCTGGAATAGAATTGATCAGCAAGATGCTTGATCTGAGCGAGGTATTCCTCTATACATAGGCTGCCTTTTCATATATGCTGCAACTCAGCTTTGTTCATCAAAACTCTAGCTGTAGTGTCTTCACCAATCAAATCTCTTGCCATCTTCTAGGGTTCATAAGAGGTATGACAATGAACAAGTTAACTTACAATTTCTAGAGTCATACACGATAGCAACCATCCAAATACGGCCTGATCAATAGTAATCCACTCTTCATAAAGTAGATTGATATGAGACTCATGTTCAGTGAGCCACTTATCTGGACATGTCTTGAACCAAGAACGTATCCATCAAGGCATTGTCCATGAAGCAAGTACAAGGTCATCGAACTCTAATACAGATAGTTGTTTTGATCAAGTTTGATTGGAGAAGGAGAAATAGAGGAGGAGGAACCCGATGAGGTGGAAGGTAGAGAATTAGACTTAGGAAGAGAGATAATAGAAGGTGAGAAAGAGGTACTGAGAAGAGAAGAGGATGAGAAGAGGAGAGGAAGACATGGCTTAAGAGATCATTTAGGCTCATGTTACCAAGAAAGATAAGTGAAGAATCAGAGGAAATACAGATATGAGAGAGAGAGAAAGACTGAAAGTACGTAGCAAGATAATAATTACTACAGCATGGTATATTAGTTATAATGATATTTACAAGAGGTAATCACTAACTAACTTGGTTACAATACAACTGGCATAACAGCTATCAACAGCTACTTAATTTAATCGACACGTGTTGATTAGTTCCTAAGATTGTCAAACCATTATATTGTAAACTTGAAGAGGGTGTTTGAAATTAGCTAAAGCTAAAGCAGTATGTACAAATGCAGTGAAAGCAAATACGCAAAGCTGTTGTTGACTCCGGTGAAGGCCTCGGCCCCCACCAGTAGGAGGTGTGCTAGTCTCAAGCTCTCATGAGATTCTCAAACCACTGTCCACTTCATCATTGGCCATGGTTATGCCTCCCTCAACCATTGTGAATCAAAGTTGATGCACTATTCCTCTTTCACACAAGGATCCATTTCAGTAATAGTTGGGGAGTTGAGGCATTTACGGGTAGGGCGAAAGAATGTCTCTAGGAGTAAGGGAATTAGAGAGGAGAGCTTGCTCAGACTAGGGCTATGGTGGAAGGAGATGGGAGGAGAGGATAGAGTTAGACTAATGGAAATTTTTAACACTGCTAACACTGATATAACGTTAGAGACATAGACTGTCAGTTCTAACAACAAAAAGTTAAAGGATCCAATAAAGAGAAAAAAATAACACTTAGGGATTTGATTCAAGAGAAACTATAAGGACTTCCAAATTAATTTTTCTTTACAAATATATAGAACATGACATTTGAGGAAGAGTAATTAATCATTATTGACCTTCATCGTTGGATCAGTTAGTGATGAAACATGGAGTAAATTACATCGATACCGTTTGAGTTTTGTTCAAATTATAACAAACTTTCTAAACAAAATTAAAAAAACTTCTTTGAAAACGAAAATGTAAATTATACAAACTATTTTTTAATATTTTTCTTATATTACACAAACATTCCTTTCATTTACCAAATGCATGAAAGTTTTAAAATATAAATCAATTGCAAATATTTGTTCTACTTTCACGAAAAGTTTGTGGATATTAATATATATAAATCAAATTTTAATATATCTAAGAGAGATTGGCCAGCTTCAATCTTTATTTCCTTTGAAATTGCATAAATTTTTGTTTTTTGGCCAACTGAAAAGATTCCTTATCATTAACCCTGAAATTCAATACATCAGCATTATACAGGAAAATAAAAATAAAACCTGAAAAACCACACAAAGTCGCTATGCAGTAAAAAGCTAAACATAAAACAGTTGAACAGTTGCGTAAATTTTGGGACATAGAGGAGACACTTATAGTTTTAACAAAGTTTATGATCCAATCAACATTATCAATATGAAACATTTTATTATAGACCAATGAACTATGATCGATCAAGTTTGGTTAAACAGTTAGAAATATTAATTAATTCTAGACTTTCCATAAGAGTTTTTAGTTAGCATGATTTTTCTCAAGTTGAGTGTTCCTTGCATAGAGACCCGAATTTTTAGATTGAGATTGGATTTTGCAGTTTGAGATTTATATAATTATATCCTGTTTGAAGTTCTATGTGGTTATGCTATTCTTTCATAGTTTGAATGAATTTTATAATTACATGGTACTTATTAAATATCTCAAGTTGAGTGTTCCTTGCATAGAGACCCGAATTGCATTAATCTAATCCTAATGGCACACTAATCGGTTTTCAATGGTAATTTTAATTGGTGGTTGTAGCTAGAGTTTTAGGACATCTATTAATTAGGATTATTTGACTTAATTAGTCATTAAGGTTTTGATTTTAAATTAGTGAACAAAATAACTCCCATATCATTTTGAGCAAGGATAATCCAATTTCCATTTTCTAAGAAGCATTATCTCATATCTCCTTAAAATCCAAATTTTTTCATTTGCTACGTTTTTAATTAATTTTCTTTCAATTTCAATTTCAAATTATCTTTTCATTTTTTTCATCAAAGAAAATCCAAAAAAATTAGAATTATTTTTAATTTATTTTGAAAGTATTTTTTTAAATAAAAAACCCTTTTTAATACCAATTTTGATTTTTAGTTAATTTAGGACATAGTTAATTTTTGGCTCCAATAAGAGAACAACTTTGGTTTGCATCACTTGGTGCATTCTAAATTTAATTTAATTTGACCCAAGGTGACATTGAGGATCAAATTTGGCGTCGCTACCAGGGAGCCATAGGCTTCTTGGTTAGCTAAGTGTCAATTTTGCTAATTGCCTAGGCTTTTTTTATCTCTTGTTAGTTCTCTTTAACTTAGTTGTAGTGTTTACAGAGTCTTTAGTTTTAGGATTGAGTCTTAATTTATTCTTTTTGGTTGCATATCATCTCACAGTTTTTGGTTGGCATTTTGCATATTTTTCTTTTAGCAATTACATACAGATTCATTTCATACTTGCATTATACTCTTGCATGACAAGAGACAACCAACCTTTAGTTTATGATCCTGAATTATAGTTAACCCTTAGAGATTTAATAAAAGAACAAAGAGCTGAGGAAGTAAGAGGTAGAGGTAATATTCAAAGGGAAGAACCTAGTTTTTCAAGTGCTTCAATTGGCCCTAGTCACTCCAACTCTGAAACTGAATTAATCATAGATCATACTAACCTTAATGAAAATAATTGGACTAATAATGGGGGCAGTAATGGAGAAGAGATAGTAGGCGAAAATAACAGGGAAAATGATGCCAATCATAGGAGAAGAACCATAAGAGAAGCCACTATCTCTGATGTGAATTATGATCCTTTTACTGCTGCTTGCTCTAATTTTGATGTGAATTTTGAGATTAAAGGTTTGTTCATTAACTCACTTTCTAAATTTCATGGTTTTACAGGAGAAGATCCCTACCTTCACTTGCAATCTTTGTTAATGATTTGCCAGAGCATGAAACCTGTGGGAGCATCTCTAAATCAAGTTTTGTTAAAAGTTTTTCATTTGTCCTTGGAGGGTAAGGCAAGAGAGTAGTACATGAGTCTTCCAAGACATGTAGCGAATGCTTATCATAGCTGGGAAAACTTAAGAAAAGTATTCTTAGAGAAGTACTTTCCTAGCTCTAGAACTTCATCAATAAGGAAGGAAATTTATTCTGCACAGCAAGAATTTGATGAGTCCCTCTATAACTATTGGAACCGGTTTCAAGATCTTCTGTCAAGATGCCCTCACCATCAGATACCAGATGAGCAATTGGTACAATAATTTTATGATAGGTTGAAAATTCAAGATAAGGGTATGTTGGATGCCGCCTTAGGAGGTTCACTGATTGAACTCACTGCTGTAGAGGCTTGGGATCTGATTAAGAAAATGGTGTTGAATCACCAACAACACAGTGTGAGGGACACTAGAGGAGTGCATGAGTTGAGAGCTTCAACAGTTCACTCAAGAAGAATGGACAGTCTTGAGTCTAAAGTTGACTCTTTAGAATCAACTATCTCTTATCACTGCAGAGTTGAAAAACATGAACGTGCATAGACCACCACATCCTATGGATTTTACTGCACCTAGCTGTGAAAGTTGTGGTTTTGTGATGCATATTTCTAGTGTATGTCCTAATCGATATGAAGAGGTATTTACTGTCTATCAGGGTCAGCCAAATTAGAAGTGGGATCCTTATTCTAATACATATAATGAGGGTTGAAGGTAAACCCTAGACTTGGCTGGAGAAATAAGGAAAATAGGGCCCTAAGCAGATTTCAACAAGGTGGAGGAGTTGGTCTATCCACTAATTAGTTCCCTAACCAACAACAAGCCTTGACTGTTTCACCAAAGGATGACACTAATCAACTCTTGCATAATATGATAACACTGATGAAAGAGGAAAGGGCTTCTAATGCCAATCAATTCAATACCCTTGCTTCCCTCATACAAAAAGATTCTTCCAAAAATGATGCCAAGTTTAATGCCCTAGAGAGAAGAATTGAGCAATGGGAGAAAAAAACTGAGAACATCAACTCCTATGTCACTCAGCTATCTAACAACATAAGTGACCAACAAGCTAGAAGCAGTGGCAACATTCCTTCAAATACTATCATAAACCCCAAGGGTTTGAATACAAACACATTGCGAAGTAGGAAGCAAGTAAGGTTCAGTGAAGAGGATGAGGAATCAGTTGATAAAGAGATTAAGCGTGATAAGCCTCTTCCTATACCTACAAGGGTTAAGAATTCTAAGAGTGCAAAAGAGAGAGAACTGCTAGCTGAAAACAAGTCAAACCTTCAACGTAGTAAGATCTAAGAGCAACTATGAGCAAGTAACATCAAAGGAGCATGTTGAGTCATCTAAGCATAGAGCCGATAAGCTCAATGATAAAGAGGTAAATCTCTAAGACCTTCTTTTTCCTAATTCATACTTGATGAGCAAAAGAAAGACTGAAACTAAGCATAAAAAAGATATTATTGATTTATTTAGTAGAGTGGAAGTTAATATTCCCTTGCTTGATCTTATTAAGAGGGTTTCTGCTTATGCTAAATACCTTAAAGACCTGTGTACCCATAAGAGAAAGTTTAGACCAAATGAAAGAGTCCAAGTGAGCTCAAATGTGTCTGCCCTATTTAAACCTCAAATCCCTGTGAAATGCCAAGACCCTGGATCCTTCACCGTCCCTTGCACTATAGGAAAAGTTTCTATAAGGGGAGCCTTGTTAGACTTAGGGGCAGCTATTAATGTCATGCCTAAGTCTGTATACACTTCACTAGGAGTCAAGACTCTTAAGTCAACTACTGTAGTACTCCAGTTAGCTGATACGACTATTAGGTATCCTGAGGGCATCATAGAGGACATTTTGGTCTAGGTCAAGGATTTGGTCTTTCCTGCTGATTTTTACATACTTGACATGTCTTCTGAGCTTGTTCATGATACCACACTGATTCTTGGTAGACCTTTCTTGAGGATTGCTAATACTATGATTAGCATGAAAGAAGATACCATCACTATGGAAGTAGGAGATCATAAGGTTTGTTTTAACATGTATGAAGCAATAAAGCATTCTTCTGAAGACTATTCTCTTTTGGGTGTGTTAATATGATTGATGTTGCTGTTGATGACGCTTGTTCTGAGTTTGAATTGCAAGACGATTCCTCTAGTTCTGAATTTTATTCATTTGATTATGCTGATAAGGATGACACTATTTCTTTCGTTTCATCTCTTTATTCTTTTCCTTCTACTTGCTCATGTGGAGGTGACGTAACATGCCTTAACTGTACAGTAGTTAATTGCATGCTTTCCATTCTACAAATATTTACTATTTTATCTACTGATTCACACATAAGTTTCATTCCTTCTATTATCAATGATGATTCTCTTGGAGAAAGGTTTTTTGTTGATGTTTCAGGTGATTCTAGCATGTTGGAGGTTGATACTGTAGTGGTAATTGATGAAGCTGGTTCGCCTCAGCAAACATGCTTGACTGAAGGCAATGAAGATAGTCCACTTTTAGCGATTCCATTTACTCATATGATGCAGAGACACCTTGAGTTAAAGGATTATTCTGAATCCCTTACATCTCCTAACTTGTCTAATTTTAATTCTTTTCATACCATAAGATATTTGAATGACTTGTTATCGAGTGATGATTTAGGTATGCAAAAGAATTCATCCAAGGCAGTTGCTGCAATAGATCAACTTGATGTTGGTTCAACACTTGGAAAAGTTGGAGATTGTAAAGCTAGCCACATGGGACCTGAGCTATTACTAGTTGAAAGCAAGGGGAGTAATCTGTTCTCTCTTGAACTTCAACAATTAATTTCTTCTATTGTGCAACCACCTGTCATTGAATTAAAACCCCTTCCCCTTACTGTGAAGTATGCTTTCCCAGAGTCTGATGAGTGATTATTTGTCATTATTGCTAATTCCATGTCTCAGGTTGAGGAAGAGAGACTCCTTGCTGTATTGAGAGAGCATAAGAGGGCTATTGGGTAGACTTTAGCAGACATTCCAGGGATTAGTCCAGCCAATTGCACACATAGGATCTTGCTTAGTGAGGGTTCCAAACCAGTGAGACAACCCCAGAGAAGACTAAACCCCCTTATTCTTGATGTGGTTAAGAAGGAAATCACCAAACTTCTGAGTGCTGGGATCATCTATCCCATATCTGATAGTGAGTGGGTTAGTCCGATACATGTAGTGCCTAAAAAGAGTGGGGTTACTGTGGTTAGAAATGATAGGGATGAGCTTATTCCTATGAGAGTTTAGAATTCCTGGCATGTGTGCATAGATTATAGAAAACTCAATGATGCCACACGAAAAGATCATTTCTCTGTTCCTTTCATAGACCAGATGCTTGAGAGACTTGTAGGCAAATCTCACTATTATTTTTTGATGGTTTCTCTGGGTACTTTCAAGTACCTATTGCACCAGAGGACCAAGATAAAACCACTTTCACATGTCCTTTTGGTACTGTCACCTATCGTAGGATGCCTTTTGGACTATGTAATGCTCCAGGGACTTTCCAGCGTTGTATGATGGCTATATTCTGTGATTTCTTAAAAGAATGTATGGAAGTCTTTATGGATGATTTAACTGTTTATAGTGGTTCTCTTGATAATTATCTTGCTAGTCTTGAAAAAGTTTTGAAAAGATGCATTGAAAATAATTTGATTTTGAACTTTGAAAAGTATCATTTCATGGTCAATGAAGGGATAGTGCTAGGTCATTTGATTTCTAGAAAGGGAATTGAAGTTGATAAAGCTAAGATTGAGGTTATATCTTCTCTGCCTTATCCTACTTGTGTTAAAGATATTAGATCATTTTTGGGTCACAGGATTTTATAGGCGGTTTATAAAAGATTTCAGCAAGATTACTTTACCTCTCTCAAAGCTTACAAAAAGATGTGAAATTTGATTTTGATTATTCTTGAGAGTTGCTTTTAATGATTTAAAGTCTAAACTCATTTCTCCTCCTATTCTTGTTGCCCCTGACTAGACTTTGCCACTTGAGATTTCATGTGATGCTTCTAATTTTGTAGTAGGAGCTATGTTAGGCTAGAGGGAGGAAAAGCTCTCAAGAGTCATTGCCTATGCTTTGAAAACATTGGATGCAGCTCAAATAAACTACACAACAATAGAAAAAGAGCTGTTTGCAGTTGTTTTCACTTTAGAAAAGTTTAGGCCTTACTTGTTAAACTCTCATGTGACTGTTTTCACTGATCATGCAGCTATTCGCTATCTTCTCAAGAAACTACAATCTAAGCCAAGATTGATTATGTGGGCATTACTTCTCTAGGAATTTGACATTGAGATAAAGGATCGAGCAAGGGTAGAGAACCATGTAGCCGATCACTTGAGTAGGCTACTAGATGATACACGGGGAGTAGACTCTTCTGAACTCACCTGTGATTCCTTTCTTGATTTAGTCTTATATGCCTTAGTTGTTAAAGAGCCTTAGGATGTGCATATTGTTAATTATCCCATAACTGGACTCACCCTCCCTTTTTATGTCTAAATTTCAGGCACAAAAATTTTAGAGTGAGTCGACACACTACATTTGAGATGCCCCTCATCGGTAGCAAATGTGTAGTGACCAGGTCATAAAAAAGTGCGTGCCTAGTGAAGAGTTTGAGTCTATCATTGCATCTTGCCATACTATGATTTGTAGTGGTCATTTCAGTGCAAGAAGAACATCTAGGAAGATTTTAGATTCTGGTTTTTATTAGCCAACCCTTTTTAAGGACTGTTATGACTTTTATCAGTCCTGTGACAAATATCAACGTTTTGGAGGGTTAGGTAAAAGACACAAAATGCCTCAACAACCTTTACTGTTTTGTAAAATTTTTGATGTTTGGGGAATTGACTTCATGGGTCTATTTCCTTCGTCCTTTGGTTTTATATATATTCTTCTAGCTGTTGATTACGTTTCCAAATGGATAGAGGCTGTACCGACTAGAGAAGATGATGCCTAGGCAGTTTCTAAGTTTCTTAAGTCTAACATTTTCTGTAGGTTTGGGATTGAGTGATAAAGGTACACATTTTTGTAATAAGGCAGTAGATAACCTATTTTCTAAATTTGGTATCACTCACAAAGTCTCCACTGCATATCACCCCAAACTAATGGTCAAGCTGAACTGTCCAATTGAGAAGTGAAACAGATATTGGAGAAGATAGTCAAACCATCCAAGAAAGATTGGAGCCTAAGATTAGAGGAAGCACTATGGGCATATAGAACTGCCTATAAGTCACCAATTGGAATGTCTCCTTACTGCTTAGTCTTTGGCAAAGCATGCCACCTACAAGTGGAATTGGAACTTAAAGCGTATTGGGCAGTCAAATAGTGTAATATGGACTTGGAATCTTCTGGGATGGAGAGAAAGCTGCAACTGTAAGAATTAGAGGAGCTGAGATTGGAGGCTTGTGAGAACTCTCGACTTTACAAGGAGAAGACAAAATTTGTGCATGATAAGAGTCTCCTACAAAAGAATTTCAAGGTGGGAGACAAGGTACTGATGTTTAAGGCCAAATTCACATTTAGGCAAGGGAAGTTCAACACCCGTTGGGATGGGCCTTACAGTCACAAAGGTGCATAGTTTTGGAATGGTGGAGCTTCTTAATGAGGAAACTGGAGCAAAACTTAAAGTCAATGGCTACCTTTTGAAGCTTTACCATGAGAATCATCAATCTCCATGACTTTAAGGTTGTTTCTTTCCTTCACTTATTTACTTGCTTTTGCCTTGTGATTGCTCGTGATATGTTTTGGGGCTTTAGTTTGTGGAATAAATGTGGGGGAGAAACTTCTTCAGTAGGAAAGGTAGCATGGCTTTTAGTTAGTTCATTTTTTTCAATTCAATAAATCCTATTTATTTTTCAATTCAATAAATCCTCTGAGTTCTTACTTAATCTTCTAAACACTTAATCATTATTATTTATTTGATCTTTCTTGCCATATTGTTTTGACTTATCTCTCACACTTCTCTCCCTTCTTAAAGTGAGGTGTTGTGCTACAATCTTGAATCGGACTTCATAACTTTCCACTTTCCTTGAGAGTTAAGTTAAATACAATGTGAGTTTTATACATTGAGGACAATGTATTGATTAAGTGTGGGGGGAAGGATAATGTTTTGGTGAATGTGGCTTTGAAACTGAGCTTAAATGAAAAATTGAGGTCTTCAAAAAATTTTCTGGACCGTTCTTGATGCAATCACTGTTCTTCTCTGCATCTTGCTATTGGTGTGAGGCATTATTGCTGTCATGTTAACCATCTTTATGTTATTTGGATGGTTCAATTTTGCCTCTTTGCATGGTTTATATGCCCTTTTGAATGGATTTTGTGCTTAACTGTTTGCTACATGCTTTCTAGCTGTGATAAATTAGGTTGTATTGCTGTCACTTTTAACATATTGAGCTTGAATCTTGCTATTGCTCTATATGTCTTGCAACCTTTCAGAATACTTTGCTCGAGCTTTTGCAACTCTTGAAAATTTAAATCCTTGCAATTTTACTAATGGTTTGAAGAATTCTGCTTGCTCATAGTTAAATGCGGTGCTTTAATTGAGTTTCATTTATAGAATGAGCATAAGAAGTTCTTGAGTTAGTGCTTTCTGATTAGCTTGTGTACAATTATCTAATATGAGTGTTCAATTGGAAGATAACCCCTGTTGGAAAGATATTGAGCCTAATCTTTGTTTTCATCTAGAGTGTTGATCACCTAAGTTAATCACCCTCTAGAACTTGTAGAAAGTCTTTGTCTAATCTTAATGGTGCTTTGGTAAATGAATATGATAGGGACATTCATTTCAACACCCATTTTCCCAAACACAAGCCTTTTTCAATTATCCATTGCATACCCCTTTGAGCCATTCACTTTGCAAAAAATCATTAATCATAGCAAGTTGATTTGTATGTTATTACATTAAAGTTCATCATAGCATCTTATCCTTTTAATATCTTATATGCATCATTATTTTTGCCATTGTTTATTTGCTTAGTCAATTCAAGTTGTTTAGTTTGAATATTAAAAAAAAAAAGCAAATAAAAAAGAGAGAGAGAGAGAAAAGAAGAAGAAGAAGAAGAAAATCAAGAAAAAGAAAAAAATGAAAAAATGAAAAAAAAAAAAGGCATTCTCCTTAGAACTTTGTAAATATTGAGTCTGATGCATGTGCTTCAAAGTCATTGAGAAAGATGCTATTAGCTAAGAGTTATTAAGGTCATGATGCATACATGTCTCTTGCTATGTTCTTCATTCATCCCATTTTACCATATTCTCCAACACTACAACCCTCTTAAAGACCCCCTGATTCATGAACTTTTGCACTGTTAATGATTTGGAATTTAGACTTTTTACAAGCATACATATAGTAGGGCTTAGCTTAAGAGGATTGGAGTGAGATAACCCACTTGTGAAAGATGACAGAAACACTTAATCTCCTTGAGTGCTTCCTGTTGCTTTATTACCATTAGATTAATTGCGCATCTTGTCTAATCTCTTTCTACTAATTCTTGGGTGACTTATGTGAATTTAAAGGATGAAGTTAATTAAATTTCCACATTCATACTTTGAGCTTGTTTCATTCTAACTTGTCTTTAGTGATTGCTTGTATTTCGTTGCTTTGTCCAGGAGTACAAAAGTTCAAGTGTGGGGAAATTTGATAAATCCTGATTTTATATTAATTTTTCTTATCTTATTTGGGATTTTTATCAATTAAATTGGGCATAATTTCATTGATTATGATTAATTGGGATTAATTGTGATTGGATGAAAATATTGCTAAAAAGGGCCCCAAAAAATCATATTTTTATGATTTAGTGTAATGATTTTTTTTAAAAAAATATGATATCACAATATCTTAGATTGTATTTGGAAGGAATATTAAAAACAACAAAAAGAAAAAAAAAATGGAACACTGCGTTTTAGCTTAGGGCTAGGGATTGTTTGAATAATCATCATCATCCAGAGATCGCGCGCATTGTGGGAGCAGAACGGCGGGTTTAATTTTCTTCATCAGCATCCTATACATATACAACACGACACGCAAGAGGACACACACGCTACCTCCATTCACCATTCACCACAATCATCATCATCCTATTTCACTACCACCAAGCCCCCTTCAACCATTAACGCGGCACCTCACCACCCCCAAAATCACCGTTTTCGATCATCACCACCTTCAGGACAGCACGCACATACCGGGAGAACTGGGAGCTGGAAACAGAGCTCGGTAGAGACAGACGGAGAGGTAGCGACCTTCAACTCATTCTTCTCATCCACCGCCCGCGATTTCTCTGTCGTGCCATCAGAGTCGTGATTCCACAGCCATCGCCGCCGGCAAGCCCTCTTCTGCTTCTGTCATTATTTTCGGCCAGACCCCACAGCTCCGAATTATTCTTCTTCCATGGCCAAATTGCACATTGAACTAATGTTGGCAGAATCTCCAACCATGTGCAGCTAATTTCACCGAGCTTCTTGGAGATGGATGATTGGGTTTGAGCGGGGAGTTTTTTTGTTTCAATTCTTTTAATTTAATTGAGTAATAGATTTGCTAAGTTAGAATTGATATTATTTAATTAAATTTTCTGAGGTTGCCGGTTGTAATTCTTAGTTTAGAATTGAATTTTTGTGATTGAGATTGGATTTTGCAGTTTGAGATTTATATAATTATATCCTGTTTGAAGTTCTATATGGTTATGTTATTCTTTTATAGTTTGAATGAATTTTATAATTACATGGTACTTATTAAATATCTCAAGTTGAGTGTTCCTTGCATAGAGACCCGAATTGCATTAATCTAATCCTAATGGCACACTAATGGGTTTTCAATGGTAATTTTAATTGGTGGTTGTAGCTAGAGTTTTAGGACATCTATTAATTAGGATTATTTGACTTAATTAGTTATTAAGGTTTTGATGAACAAAATAACTTTCATATCGTTTTGAGCAAGGATAACCCAATTTTCATTTTCCAATAAGCATTATCTCATATCTCCTTAAAATCCAAATTTTTTCATTTGCTACGTTTTTTATTAATTTTCTTTCAATTTCAATTTCAAATTATCTTTTCATTTTTTTCATAAAATAAAATCCAAAAAAAATTAGAATTATTTTTAATTTATTTTGAAAGTATTTTTTAAATAAAAAAATAAAAAAACCTTTTTAATCGCAATTTTGATTTTTAGTTAATTTAGGACCTAGTTAATTTTTGACTCCAATAAGAGAACAACTTTGGTTTTGCATCACTTGTTGCATTCTAAATTTAATTTAATTTGACCCAAAGCGACATTGAGGATCAAATGGTGTTATAGAGGTGGTGGAGAAGATCCTAAAATCATTTCCATCTGCAATAAAAGTTGTGGATGAAGAAGGAAATTTAAGAACACAGTTCTATTAGCAGCAGAAAAGAGGCAGACCAAGGTGTATCAGATTTTGTGCGGAAATGAAAAGATTAACAAAAGTGCATTTAGTTAAGTGGATAAAGATGGGAAGATCGCATTGCACTTGGCAGCCAAGCTTGGGGTCAACCTAAATTGGCAGCCAACTACTCCTCATTTTGTAATGTAAATTACATTACAAAATGGGTCATATATATTTAGAACCAGAAGAGTACCATGGTAGAGGAATACAAGTGGTTTGAGGTGCGTATCTATATACTTGCTATTAAAATTTCTTTGGCTTGGTCATAAGGTCTAATCTAAAATTAATATATATAATCACTTTATTGCAAAGATTTATTCAAAATGTTGGATATATAAACATATATAAATGGTTATGCAGTTTTTGAAAAGTTCAGTGCCTTCTGAATTTTGGGAGAAATACAACAATGATAGGAAAACAGCAGAAGAAATCTTTAGAGAGAGTTACAGCGAACATATGACAAGTGACAGACAGTGGTTGAATCAGACCTCACAAACATGTTCTGTGGCATCGACCCTAGTCGCTGGGATGGCCTTTCAATATATTGTGTCAGAGAAGTTCGATGGAAAGGACTACTCATCACTTGCGGCCCTTTCCTTGTCCCTCAGTTCCACCATCTCCGTTTTGGCCATACTTGCTTTTCGTTCTCAATCTCTTATCTTGTGGAGATATGCACCTTTCATGCTTCAAATTGCTATCTTGACCATGTTCGGCTCCATTGTTGCATTGTGGATATCTCTCATGCTCCTTGGCAAATCTTTAACAACTTGCGCAATTCTTGGCTCTCCAATTGCCATCCTTACCATTCTCTCACTACCAATATTTGTTGGTCCTACGTTGATGTCTTTTTTTACCAAGGTTCCAACCCCTAACCCTAACACCACAAGTGCCATCCGCTATCGAAGGCCCCAAAAAAAGGAAAATGAAGCAGATTCGAAGCCGCAAAATTAAGTGCATCTCTTGCTATTGAAACTACACAATCCATCATCGCTTTCATTTAAAAACCTCTTGTGTGCGTGATTTGATATATACTTCTATTTCTCTTTTGTTTGCAGTAATGTGTGTGCAATTATTAGCACACTATTTCAACGTCGTAGTACCGTTCTTGTAGAGATTTGTGATAACTACCACTAAGACCTTACTTATATTTACCTCGACTTGACCAAATTGAGTGATCTAATTAAATTGTTGGGATGATTACCGTTTGCAATTACTGAGCAAATATTACTTAATTATCGCCAGGACCTTGCTCATATATACCTCGACGTGACCAAATTGAGTAATCTAATTAAATTGTTGGGATGATTATCGTTTGTAATTACTGAGCGAATAATGCTTAAATATTACAATCTGTCATAATCAAGTTTACACCTTCCAAAGAATCTGTGTAAGCAAGAACAATTGTGAAAGAGTGTAGTTTGCACATTTTTAAACCAGGCAGCACCGCCATGATTTCTGCCGAGGTTGGTGGACGGAAACCAAGACGCTGTTGGAATCCCAGGACCCAATGGCCCTTTGAATCTCTGAGTAGACCACCACAAGCCGCCTGTCTCTGCCTATTCACTGATCCGTCTCTGTCAAGGCGAAAGTATTCGTCTTCAGGAGGTTGGCATCTGCTTTCTGGGTTGGTTGAAAGGTTGAAGTGCTGTGTGTGTATTTCCCCTGTTACGTTGTCTCCATTAAGTGATATAGAAGTTTGGATGCTCCATTAGCGTGTAATCTGTTGCCCTCCTTGATACTTTTGCATCTATTCTTTCACAATTGCCAGCAGACAAAACTGAACTCTTTTGTCCATGGCCATCTACTGAATCTTTCATTTCCTTGCTCCAGGCGTATTCAAATTTCCCCGAAGCCGAACCTGCAAGTTAGTGGAAAAGACATTAAAGAGATGGTTAGTTTTAACAATATTAATCCACACATTTCCGGCTATCTCACAGTCAGGACGATGTGTAAAAGTGTTTCCCCTCTGAGCTCTAAGGGAGTTTGTTGGAAGCCTCTCAGGGATTACTTGCCAATGGAAGATTTTCAGTTTTTCGGGAACTAAAAGTTTCCATATTTTCATCCATTGAGAGGATCATGTCTTCGATATTTCACCACCGTACTATATATAGACTGCTTTGACACTGAAATTTCCATCATTACCGTGCCTCCAACAGAAACCATCTTCTTCCCTTTCCATCGGCGGGTGATTTTGGGATATAATATTGATAATCCCTTGTGGTGGGAACCTATTCCATTCCTGAACGAGGATTTAGAGGATGAAAGTTATCCTTGTGGTAAGAATAACTAGCTGCATTGGATATTCCTGCTGCCTTGGGTATGGGGCTTCGGCTGTGTTGAGACATTGCAAAGAGCATTTTCAAATGACTTTTGATAAAACCCAATTTTTATAAATTTTATCCCGCACTAATTCAAGATTTAAATGATAATTTTGAGTTTAAATGGATTTTTACGTATTATTGAATTCATTGGTTGATTTTTGGATTTTTCATAAAAATTGAGATTTTGGATTAAAAATATAAATATTTTGTGATTTCCTATTTTTGACTTGGAATTAATTTTTCCAATTTCCTTAGAAATAAGTCTCATATTTTTAAAGATTATTTTTGGAAAGTTTTACAATTTCTTACCTAATTTTTGTACATATCTGATATTTAATTTTTGATATATATTTTATTATATTTGGATATAATCTACATTAATTGATGCACTTAAATTCTTGTAGGTTAAGGAAGAGCATATAAGAAATCTAATGGTGCAAGATTATTTCTTGAAATTTAAGCACAATCCAATGGCTAATATCAAGTGGGTCAATTAATTACTAATGGGATTGAGTTTTGGATCCCCAAAAATTTTCTTTTTTCTCCCATTAAAATATTCCCCTCATTCCATATAGTAAATTTACGCCTAATATCAATTTTTTTCTCCATTCACGGATTGCACCATATCTTCCTTCATCCCATATTCACGCGGAGGCTCACTCTCTCAGCCATAGACTTGATCAAGAAAAGCTCTCTCTCTACGGGTTCATCTTCAACTTCCGCTCCATCTCTTACTCATAAACTATTCATTATCCCAATCCCTTCAGTCACGCCACTTCTCAATTATCCACCCAACATCACTTTCGCTATTCATTGCGTCACATACCCATGAATTGCACTAAGGAGCTTGGAGGAAGAGATACGTTGATGGAGGCTTAAGCTTGTTAGGGAGGCAACTTGGGAGGAGCATGGAGGGAGCTTGAGCCTGGGCTAACACTTGAAGACCATAAGGGAGTGATATTCCATTTATCTTTTTAATTCAAGGACTTGAAATTATTTAGTTTTAAATAATTTTGAGTTGTATTTTTGTGAGACAATTTAGTTTTAGATTTTCATTTTTATGCTTGGATTGGATTGATATTTGGATTTTATTTGTATTGAGACACTTGCTGAAGTTTATGTTTATGAACCTTTGCATTGTTAATTGAATTTATAATTGAGCTTTCATTATGAGTTTAATTATCAATATGGTTTGAATTGCAAATTTGGGTTCTTTTGCCTCTTGATTGTTTAATTGAGTTGGTAAATTATCTAATTGTTTAATTGGATAACCCTAAACATAATTTCCAAAATTAATTTGAATTATTTGTCATTGGTTTTTATGAGTTTAATTAACCAACCTTATATCATTATGAGTTCTCTAATGGTTTAAGGGTTTTTGAAATTGAGGGTTCCATTTGTTTCAAATAGGCAATTAGACTTATTAATTCCACTCTCTTATCACTTTCCATTGGTCTAATTAACTTATTAAGGTTATGAAGGTTAAATCCATGTGAATCCTAAGTTGTCCCCTCTACCGTACCCGAAGAGAAACTTCTCAATTTTTACTTGTCAATTTTCTTTGCTTTCTAGTTAATTTTCTTTATTCATCATTTTTTATTTTCCTTCAAAAAAATCCCCCCCAAAAAATTGCATTGCATTCATTTAGTTTAATTTAATTTTCATATAGATTTTAGGACATTTGCATCTTGCAATTAGAATTAGAATTTTACATTTTAGTTTAGGTCCAATTTATTGTATTTTCTTTATCATCTAAATTTTTACCTAAAGAAACCCATAACTTACTTCTTGGAAATAATGACCTAGGTCGATCCTAAACTACAATTAATTAAGACTTAGTTTAATTGAGTACTTTAATGACAAAGGCATCATCAAACTTGCTTATAGTTTTGGGTCAGACCCAATAGATTGTACAGGTTGAATTATAGATTTTGGACCTTGGGTCACCGTTGATCCAATGTGGCTTTCTAACACTTCACTTTCTTGGATTTGCCTCGCTTCCCTTTTCCCTTTAAAGGCTTTAGGTAACCAGGGTTTATACTTTTTCTTTGCATAATGCATGTACATTATGATTTAGCATTGTTGTTGAAATAGCATATGACAATCTATTTATTGATGAACATGGAATTGAATTGGGAATTGCTGGATGTTGCTGAGATTTACTGTGTTGATTCGTTTATTCTTTCAACGCATAGTTTGGGACTTGAAAGGGAGTAGGGCAGGCTAAGTCATTATGCTGATCACATAATATCATCTCATGTACCTATAATATCCATTATTTTAAGAACTTAGTTTTAATGGTTGATATGTGTAGAATTAGTGTTGTCTTTGTTACTGCAGGGATGTTATATCTCACCTGCTTATAATTTTAGAGGGTGCTTAGATTGACTTTTTAAAAGTGATTTTATAAAGTTCAAAGTAAATATATAAGAATAAATTTGTTGTGATTTACATGAAGGTACTTTTGTTAAGTGCTTTTGATATTTTCCAAGGAAAAATCCTTTAAAAATACTTTTAAATTTTAAAATTTCAATCAGTTTTGTTTATATCACTTTAATAACAATTAACAATATTTGAAAAAAAAAATGACAACGTATTTTTGTAGTCATTCTTAAATGGGATTTTAAAATTTTAAAGGTATTTTTTTTATATAGATTTTTTCTTTTCCAAACAACCCATTATTTGAGTTTTCTGGCCGCTCTTTCGGGGAGGCAACTACTAAGGCATGATCCTGTTCTTTGCGGATCTTGCACTTTTGGCTACTGGGAAGTATTTTGTTGATGCCAATGCATCAATTTATATTCACAATAATTATGTCAATTGCATACTCCTATTTTTGTGTTACGTTGTACTTCCCCAGTTCTAAATATAAGGTCCTTTTAAGATTTTTATATTTAAGACCGGAGGAGTACTAAGATAAGTGGACCTTGAACTGATTGTTCGGTTGGAAAAATGTTGCTGGTTGTGGTTGGCTTGGTTGAAGTCATAATACATGTATGGTTTGAGCTGATGATATTGTAATATGTGGATTGTGGAAATATTTGCTTGTCAGGAGAAAATTTTTTGTGATTGCTTGATTTTTGATGGTTGCTTTATTTTCTTTTTCTTTTTTCTTTTTTTGTTGATTGGCTCTTCACCATAACAAAACCCTCCTTCCTTATGGTAACAGTGTGAAGTGTGAATGACTGAGAGGTGAATATCATTATACGCTTTTATTGAGTACTTATATATAAATATATATATATTCATGGAAGTTAAGGGAGAATTTTTTTCACATACTTATTTTTTATTTCATAAATCACAATTAAAAAGTTACTTTTAAATAATCTTACAATCGTTTAAAAGAGACAATTTTATATGCCAGTCGTCTATTTTAGCAAAGCAACAAATTACATAATAATTCACCCATGGTTAACAAATTACCTTGTTAACTCATTGGAGCAAAGCAATAATTTTTTTTCCTTTTACTAAGCACAGATATTTGGAGGCAATTTTACGTAACAAGAAATCCATTACTCTCCCATGAGCCAATTCAGCGCCCAATTTATAATAATAATAATGGAGTGGCTATCAATTATGGAACATTTTTTATGCCTAAAAAATAGAATATTTTGCCAAATCATCTGTTGACTTTTTAATTTTTATGGTTCCAAAATATCGTCCATCACAAATCCACGTCCACATGTGATATATAAAATAGTACTACAGTTTTACATTTAATAAAACACTTTTATTGAATATTGTTTTAATATTTTTATATTTTGTTCCAATAATTATTAATGGAACATCATAAATTTAGTTAGTAAATTATTTTCATCAAACTAACTTAATTATCAATTAATATTATCTAATATTATTGTATTTTTCAAACACACATGTAATAAGACCTAGCCAATCTAACAGACATAATAGGCTTTTTATAGAGCCCAAACCTAACCTATTAAGCAAGACAAGCCTTTAATTAAAGGCCTGGGTCTGTTCCCATTTTTCAATGGGTCAAGCCAAGTCAAGTCAAACCAAATATAGGCTAGATCACATGTTCTTGATAGGTTGTCTAACTTATTTTCACCCCTCTAGATGACCTATATATAGTCATCGATGATATAGTTTATTTACGGCTCATCAAAAATACGGAATTGGATCAGTATCATAAACAATATTATCTGAAATATATAAAAGTCAAGGATGTAGGGAGATAGATTATTTGTTTAAATTTAAAAAAAAGTTATGCTTAATTAAACCTTCGAGAAGTTGAGGTTCGCAAATTTTATTTATTGACCAAGACATTAAAAGTAAATTTTTAACTATTGATTATAGATATCCAAAAAGAGTTGGGAAAAAAAAATCTTAAAAAACATATCGTAGTTTTTTTCGGCCAACCGTATCGTAAAAATTTTAATACAACAAACTTTAATTTATTCATGCGAGCGGAAATTATGGTTATTCAAATTGAGAGCTAGATTATTCAAATTCTGCTATAGTGGTTAGAAAAAAAACCACAATTTTTTTTATTCATCCGTATCCAAAGCATTCTGCGTCAGGGACCCCTACGCTTTATTTTATTGGCCTATGTTCAAATATACACACAATTAAAAAAAATGTAGAGGCTAAATAGCTAATTTACATATTAATGATATTACTTAAATTTTTTATTTGTAAAATTTCTTTAATCATTCATATTAAAATTAACCATTAATAAAAATATTATAATATATGTAATAATAGTGACAATTTGAAAAATAATAATAAATTTGAAAGATAAAAAGATTAAGGTCTTACATTTAAAAACTAAAATAAACTCGATAACAAATTTGTATATTTAGGACAGGAGAAATTAATGATTAAGTTATAAGATCATCATTCCCATTAGTAACAGTTAAAATTTGGTCAATGTATTCGCATGGTTGATTAGCGGGGTCTTCTCATTTTATAATCTATCTGTGTAAAAGTACATGTCATGTTTTGCTCAGGAAAAAAAAAAAAAAAAGGGCACATGTCATGGGCATGACATACAGAAATATTATGCTTACACATCATCCTCGTAAGTGTCATCGTCGATGAAGTCACATGATGTGCTCACAGTTTTAATATTTGCTCTGACTCCAAATTGTTATTAGATATTTTAGTAAAAATCCCTCTAGAAACTGCACATAGTCAACAAAATTATATATAATTAACTCCCCTAAAATTTAGGTTATGTAGATATATTACACCATGATAAGTAATTTTATTTATTATTTATCTGTCTCTGTGTGCGTCCGTACTTATGCATGTATAGTTGAGTCGACTTCGAAAGGTTAGCTTTTATGGATATATTAGAAAAATGAAAATAAATAATATAGGCGTGCAAGTTATCTTGGTTTTCTGTATTAATCTTGTTATTATGATATGATAATCATTCGCCTAGTAATATATATATATATATATATAAATATATATTATATTAGCCATATAAAAACATCTGGTGGAAGATCAAAAAGTATTAAAAAAATCTCGTGCATTACTAGTTAACATCTTGGACCATTACTAGTTAATCTTATCCCTTTGCCTCAATTTATTTTCAAATGCATGTAAAATTACTTTTCCATTTTTTAACTCATATTAAAGTAACAAAAAGTTTCTTTCTGTTGGTACGTTGTATATTGGTAGCTCAAGTTGGTAGGTTAATGGACTAAATTATAATTTTTAATAAATAAGTATTTAATTGTTCTAATATTTGTCATGCCAAAATACTCCTCCTTTGGTATTAAATGTATGAGCTAAATAAATATTTGTAAATATTAAGAAAATTAGTTAAGTTACTTACTTATAAAAAATGTGTGTTGGTTTATATATTAAAGTATCACATTTAACCATTTACATTAAAAACTACCCCCTAATGGAAAACTTTTTTAATATGTGCGATAAATAGAGAGTTTAGAAAAAGTCACAAATTTGGAAATATAGTAAATTAACATCATAAATTTAAGATTAAAGTAAACCTCTGTAATGATGGTTACATTTACGGTTGGAAGAAGTAACAATGAGTTTCATAAAAGGTAATTTAATTAAAGGGCCAGATGCAATTTTAAAAACTTAGTCGTCATTAAAATCACACCTTAATCCTTTAATGTTATTTATGACACTTCAACAAATTTTAATATCATTACACCTCTAAGGACTCACGTTTTAAGGCAGGCTAAATTTCAGTTACTAAAATCACATGTTTGAAATTTGGGGGGCAACATTATATTAACCCTTAATTAAATATGAAAATTTTATCAACATACAAAGCCGGCCCAAACTAGATTGGCTGAACTGGTAAACCGGCTATATGTGACTAGTCTGGAAACTATTCTGGAATTGACTAATTGGTGGTTTGGCGGATTGGTATGAACTGATTTACCTGCTATTGACCCGGTCTGAACCGGTTAAATTGTCAATTCGTGTAGTTCACGGTCTGAAAACGGTGGAAGATCACAGATAGGAAGAAGGGGCAAACTGTAAAAGAAGAACAAATGGAGTTGGCTTGTTTGGATATAGGAGTATTATTGTTTGAAAATGTGAATTTTTTGTTTTTGGTAAGAAAAATTTAGGTGAATTACTTACTAGACTGGAAGATATCTCCAGGCTTAGAAAGTGCTTATAGAGATATTTAGAGATCGTCTACCTACAAGGACCTCATATCAGCAACGGGATTTGAACTCTCGACCTTGTGGCTTATAAACTTACTCCTTACCAACTGAACAAACTCCTATTAGTTGAAAATGTGATTTTTATTTCAATGGACTGTTGGGCCATGGGGTCTCCGGAAAAGATTACAATCTAAGGACTAGTTTCAACATTGTCAAGCCTTTTGGCCCAAATGGCACAAAGTATCATCGGGTGTTTAAGTAAAAATCAAATTATGATTGTAAAAATGATTTTACGATATACAAAATAATTGTATGAAAAGAGTTTTGTCTCTACTGTAAAGTACTTTTGTAACTGCTTTTACTTAATACCAATCACCCAAGTCTTTCATAAATATAAGGTTGTGAATATGCCTAACTAAAGTTTGAATCATTGGGAGAGGTGGCCACAGCTCATATTCAGTGCCTGACTATACCTCAAATAAGATTGTTTCTAATAAAAAGATACATGTGCCTAACAAAAATATAATTTAAGTTTGCGAGTTTAATTTTCTATAAACATGGTGGGTTTGTGAGTTGCTTCTTCACATAAATGACGAAAAAAAAAGGGACTGATTTTAACGTTGGACAAAGTAACCCATAGCGACAAATTAAATGCGTAATTTTTTACCCCATATTTAATACTCCATTTGTATTTATAGTAGAAAGACCATTGGCCATTTAATAAAGAAAGAACGTGGACCCCAAAAAAAAAAATCAAAGAACTAAGGTTACGTTTGATGGGAAGCATTGAAAATAAGGAATTGGGATTGGAATTGCAATTGAAAAAATATATTAAAAGGGTGTTTAGTATAAGAGATTGCTTGTTATATGGAATTAGCCAAACCCATATATGTGGGATTGGAAAATACCATGGGGAGAAGTGGTATTTCCTAATCCCACCTCTATAGGTTTGTCTAATCCTATATAATAAATAATTACTCATGCTAAATATTATTTTAATAATTTTTTCAATTGCAATCTCAATCTCAATCCCTCATTTTCAATGTTTCCTACCAAACGGGATATAAAAGTAAAAGTAAAATTAATAGGGTTAAGGTACATCCAGCACCCTCCAAATATTTTCTAAAGTGCACTCAGGGTCCTAAAATTTTTTATGATGCAATTTTGCCCCTGAACTAATTTTTATGGTGCAATTTCATCCAACCCTAATGGAAGTGTTATTTTGACTGTTAAAATGCTGACAAAGCAAACTTTTGACCAAAAACCATCTAAGTGGCATCTGAGTAGGAATGCTTACATGAAATTATGTGTCTATTAAAAAACACAACCCTTCAGCAACCATCTTTCCCCGCGGTGACTTCAATTTTTTTCTGCAAGCAAAAGACCCAAAAACCGAAAACCATTCCCTCTTACGTGGCAATATGTGTTTTATGAAAATACAACCGAAAGAGCTGAGACTGAATCGCAAAGAGAAATCTCAAAAGTCAAAACTTGTTAACCTGAATGAAAATCAAGGCCACCATATCATCACTTGGGGGGGGGGGGAAGAAGAAAGAAAAACCGAGCCTCCCTTACCCCCAACACTTGGCATCCTCGTTGTTGAAGACAATGATGAGATGTTACTGCCCCACGAAATCGCCGCTAGGGGTTTCGGTAAAAGGAGAGGGGATCTCATTAAGAACAATTCCAAGTCCAAAGCGAGAATCTTGAGTTTCATCATCTGAGAGCTGTGGTTCAGAATTGGAAGCCTATGAGTTATGAAGCGAAACAGGTGAAGGAGCCGTGATGAAAATTGAAGAATACGCAAATCAAAGATGAAGTGAAATTGAAGGAATAGTAAAAGTGGGTTTTGGGTTTTTGGGGTCGGGAAGGGGGAAAGAAAGAATGGAAAGAGGGAGGGGGCGGAAATGGAAAAGGGAAGGAATCGAGAGGGAGGGAGGGAGAATTGGAAAAAAGAAGGGTTTGCGTTTTTGGATATTTTGCTGCTGGAAAAAATTGAAGTTGCCGGAAAACATGGTTGCTGGAAGGTTAAGGTGAAATTTTTTTTTTAATAAAACGCATAACGCCATGTAAGCATTCCTACTAAGATGCCCACTTAAATGGTTTTTGGTCAAAAGTTTGCTTTGTCAGCATTTTAATAGTCAAAATAAAACTTCTGTTAATGTTGGATGAAATTGCACTATAAAAATTAGTTTAGGGGCAAAATTGGACCATAAAAAACTTTAGGACATTGGGTGCACTTCAAAACACCAAAACATCCAATGTAAAGACAGTTTTCAGTGCTGTTATCTAGTTATAGAAGCGATCCCGTAGGCTTTCACTCTCACATCTCTCTAAAATTGCAGTCATGGTAAAATCTTGATTTATTTAATCATCAAGGACTCTTGGGAGTGCTAAGTGCACCTTAACCCAAATTTATATATAATAATTTTTAAAATGAAAATCATTCCCTATTTCTAATTAAAATTAAAAAAAAAAGACGACAACTGGATTCAAGGAGAAAGGGATGACTAAAAATTTTTAAGACTTTTGATAATTTTTTTAAAACTTGGGAAGAAGACAAAAGTAGCACTATCCAATTAATCAGGAAATACTCCTTTAGTCCTATTTATAAGACAGAGGGAAAATATTTTTTGGTCTATTTATAAGGCATTAAGAGAAATTTTTTAGATGAATGTATAATTTTGCCCTTCATTTATTATTGTGTTGTCTTTATTTATATGAGGTATAATATATATTAAATAGGGATAAAGTTGAAAAGTTGTTAAATTTTAAATGAATGTTAATGAAGTTAATGTCCTTGGTCTGTGTGAAACATGCTAGAAGTGAATTATAAATAGAATCATAGGAATATTTGATAATCCTTTGCATTGAGGGAGACATTAAAGTCATTAATGTTCCAAATTACTCCGTTCATGCATTCACAGAGATAGATATAGAAGGCATTTAATAACATTCATAAATTGGGAAGGGGAGAGGGGGGGTTCTCTCCATTCCTAAGTGAGAAATACTAGCACACTCTTTACTCCTTGAGCGCTATGCCATCTATGGTCTCTCCAATAAAAATGTTCCAAGTGTCCTTTCTTGTATATCCCACATCTCACAAATTTCTCTTTATTATTTTTCTCACTATGATTCGTTATGATAGAAATTTGTGGAACTCACAAGAAAAGGCACTTGCAGTATTTTCATTGGACAGAGTATCGACGACACGGCGCTCCAAGAGTACGTAAATATCTATATAATCTGTCTTAATTGCGATTAAATTTCCAATTAACAAATCAGTTCACTCTTTATTGTTTTGATCAAAGTTTAGTTCCCCTTCAAACCACTATATAAATACTACTCTATGTGAATTTCGCCCAACAACTACCAAAAAAAAACCACAAAACAAGGTGTACTAATTTGGATCCTTGGAGTTGCTTCTCAACGAGAGCTAGCTAACTAGCTAGGATGGCAGGATGGCCGAGAATATTTCTTCATCATCAGTACATGTTTTATTGCTTGTCCTCTTCATCTTTTCAGGTTCAATTCAACATATAAATATATATATAGCTGACTAATGCGATATAATAATTGATTTGCTATACATTGTTAGTGATCAATGTGGGTTTTGAATAATGGTTTATACATGCAGGGATGAGAGCGAGGAGTAGTGGTCAACTGCATACGATTTGCGTAGAGGAAATGCGTCTGCTGAATTGTCTGAATGAACCGTGTATTGCATATTGCATGACCAAGCATGGCGCCTCCTCCACTGGAAAGTGCGTCACTAATAATACTTTTTGTCATTGCGAATATAGTTGTTGATCACTATATATATGTTCTTTCCCCATCCTATTGATTAATTCAATAAATTCATGCTTTATAAAATACTATTTATTTTTATTATTGATTCCCCTCCTTATTATTTATCACTCTGCTATTTAATATAAGACACATTTCTAACTAACTCTGCAAAATGGTAAAAAAAAAAAAACAAAGAAATTATTACTTTTCAAGATCAGATTATCCTTCAATCAAAGTCAGTGTACTATCTTCATATCTTTTATTACATAATGTCTCTCTCCAATACAATTAACAAGGGCCAATGATCATTATTGTCATTGCGAGTATAGTTGTTGACAAAAATCTTCTTGACACCCATCCTATGTTTGAGTAAATTATAAATTCAAATATATCATGCTTATTTTTATTACTCCTTTGCTATTTGTTACTAATTTCTTCTCTCCTTTTTATAAAATGTGCATTCCAAATTATTGTACCAACTATATTACCGTAAAGAAGGCCAACCAAACTCAAAACGAGCACTCCCTAATAATTTAGTTATTTGTATGTTTTAGGAGTATTAATACCGTGACATAAATCGTAAATATATGAATATGATTGACCAAAATCCACAATTTTTAATGGAATAGGTAACAAGGCAATTTTGCTGCCCACTACCACTAAATCACCACCCTCCAAGTCAAACTGGTGCTTGTTATTGAACCAGGGGCTGTTGCACGAGGTGTTAAAGCATTGGTGTTTTGTATTCATTGAGCAAAGACGGTGGTAATTGTATAGCAGTATCTGAAAACATATCTCGTGGGCATCCTAAAACACTCATCCAAAACCGTGATATTTGCCAGATGGACTATTTAGAAATCTAGCTAATTTGAACCATTTTCTTCTTGTTTTTTTTTTTTTTAAATAGAAAGGCTGGTCAAGTTTGAATATTGCATACCCGAGTCAAATACCCACAGAACCAAAATGACAAAACAAATTAAAGTAAATTAGCCTAAGTTAACAGAAAGTTGTGTTCTAAGCAAAAATAAGGAGGATTCATCAAGATTTTCTGACCAACAAAAGGAGGATTCATCAAGATAAACCAAAACCCTGTTCAAACAAAGATAAGCCTAAACTCACTACGCTCATATCATGAGCCCGTCTCGCAAGGGAATCAGCGCACAGTAGAACTTCTCTAGTATTTGAATGTATGATCTCATCATCAAGATTCCAATTTAAAAGCATATGGGATCTCAGCTAATTAAACAATCTCCTAAGAACCTCTACTATTTGAATGTACGATCTCATCATCAAGATTCCAATTTAGAAGGATATAGGATCTCAGCTAATTAAACAATCTCCTAAGAACCTCTCTACTATTTGAATGTATGATCTCATCATCAAGATTCCAATTTAAAAGGACATGGGATCTCAGCTAATTAAACAATCTCGTATGGTCTCGAAAGGGATGAGGAGAATAAAGCAGAATCATCAAGTAAAATAATATGGATAGCTTCCACGAAATCAGAATATAGAGCTTAATTAATTTTAATTTTGACTCACACTTGTAAGTTAGCCTTCTGTAGAACTGCTTCTGCTAGAATTAATCTGACGTACGACCTAATCTCCCTTCTCACTTCGGATAATTAAGTCCTCCACAAGCTGCATGTGGTTCAATGACCCATCCACTTCAATCCAGAAGTAGTCTGCCAGAGGAATGCTATGTATGCTTGAAATGCCTATTATCAACATCTTCCAGGAGATGGTGGATGCATCTAAAGACGAACCAGTTTCGGTACTCATCGTAATGATAAACACCATGATTTCATCGCTGTAGTGAAATATACACCATTCAAATACAATTTTAATGGTCTAAATTTAAAATATTTAAATAATAATTTTTAAATAAAAATTATTTTTTAAAAAGCTTAAGGTTAAGAGATTATATTTATTTTGGATTATGTACATGTTAAAGAACAAGTTTTAAGAAAAAAAAAGAAATATAAAAAATTAAATTTTGGCCATCCATATTAAATTGAACAGTTGAGATTTGATAAGCGTCATGATACACATCACTATGATGAGTATCGAAATTTGTTCCATTTGTGGATGACGTTTTTGGGTTTGGCGCAGTCTCCTTTGATCGATTTCGTGCACAGATTTTTCCAGATCAGGTAGCATGCTTCTCCAAAAATTCTACTTCTCACGTTCCGTGAATAGCCGGGACATTGAGGAATATCCAGAAACGCAAAAGGTCATCTAGCTGGCTTCTTAACACCAGGCGATTATGTTTTAAATTCCAAATTAAGTTCAGCCGAACCTGCAAATCATCATAGAAAAAACATCGAGTAACAAATACTCTTCCAATCCTTAATATAGGATCTAATTATTGAGTTAATTTTGGTCCTAAATATAAGACATATTTATCACATTTATCATTTTTTTCTAAATTATCCTTATTGATACTCCCTCAACCATAATCAAGTGGGAAAATGAGAGAAGATATTAAAGAAAATGATTATGGTGTTTTAAGAAAAACATGTCATATTTTTTATAATTAACTAACTTATTTAACTTTCTTAATCTAATCAAATTAGTTAAATAGGTCTTATATTAAATATCAGAGGAGTATAATAGATCAATTAAATGGAGTCAGATTCCATTCGCACTCGCACAATCCCTGAGAACGTGGATAACGGATTCCTCACTGTGGCATTCAAAGGGGCATTTAGAATTCTCACTATAATCCCTCTTTACGCTCAAAGTGAGTTTGTGGGTAATCTCTCCTTAAACACCTCAAATACAAAGAATTTTTCCCTTTTAGGAATAGGCTACCTCCATATGTGTTTCCAATTTAGAGTTCTCGCTAATCCTATTTTTGAAATATTGACATTTAAACACATGATGTTTGATTGGAGAACTTTACATAATGGATATAAGGAACTTGTACCTAAGTTTTTTCCCTTTTTATAAAGATGAAAAATACTCAGAGAGAATGCATGTATACTTCTATGCACAGAAGGGGACATTAAAGTCATTAATGTTCCAAATTACTCCGTTCATGCATTTACAAAATCCACCCTCCTCAATTTATGAATACTATTAAATGCTATTATCGGTCTTAATTGCCGCCAAATTTCTAATTAACAAATCAGTTCCCTCTTTATTGTTTTGGTCGAATTTTAGTTCCCCTTCAAACCACTATATAAATACTACTCTACGTGAGCTTCCCCTAACAGCCGGAAAAACCACAAAACAAGAGTAATAATTTGGATCCTTGGAGTTGCTTCTTAACTAGAGCTAGCTAGCTAGCCAGGATGGCCAAGAATGTTTCTTCTTCATCAGTACATGTTTTATTGCTTGTCCTCTTCATCTTTTCAGGTTCAATTCAACACACACATAAAAATAACTGACTAACACAATAATAGTTGAGATTTGATAAGTATCTGGGGAGTATTATATTGCTAGTGATGTGTGGGTTTCGAATAATGATTTATATATGCAGCTATGACAGTGAGGAGTGGTGGTCAACTGCATCCGATTTGCAAGGAAGAAATGCTTCTGGTGAATTGTGTGGATGAACCGTGTCTTGCATGGTGCATGAACAGGCATGGCGCCTCCTCCACTGGAAAGTGCGGAGCTAATAATACTTATTGCCATTGCGAATATAGTTGTTGACTAAATAAATGTTCTTCGCCCACCCTTTTAATTAATTCAATAAATTCATGCTTTATAAAATACTATAATAGTCCTTATTTTTACTACTCCCTTCTTTATTTATTGCTTTGGTATTTAATATAAGACATTTCTAAACTAACTTTATAGGAATCTGTTTAGATGATTATCATAATGATGAGTATCATGATATTTTTATGATCTTATATTTATAAGTCTCTTTCAATATATTTTACACAAAGATTAAAAAAAATCAAATTTCATTAACTCTACTTTAATATTCAATAACTTCAACATTATTCCTATTTAATATACATAATACTATATTATACCCATTGAGAACACAATCACCAAAATAATAAATAAAAAATAAAATTATAAATTTAAATGAGAAAATTTTCTCTCTTACTTATAAATAAAACTAAAAACTTTCTTCTCTTGCTGCTCTATAAATAAGAGGAGCAGAAGAGTAAGGTATTACTTCATCCTGTCTCTTTTGTATAACCAAATTATATGAATAAAAAATCAGTTAAAATTAGTTAAAAATAATAAATATATAATATATAGAGATATATATAATATATGTTAACTATTTTAATAGAAAAGTGATCCCTCCCCAGATACTTGCGGTTGTGGGGGCTTCATCAGTTGTCATAAGTATTGATTATTGGTTATCGATTACTAGTAGAATATTTTGAGTTGGATTTGTGATCATGAGGAATTTTAACACGTGCAAATTTAAATATTAAATTGTAATTAAATTACTATTAGTTCAATACTTGCTCGGTAACCTTCAAACTAATAAACCTTAAATAATTAATCTCTACTTTAATTGGTTTGATAGCTATTCCGGGGTTAAAAACATCTATTTTACCATTACGTCTCATTCGTAAAATTAAAAAAAAAATCCACCGATAATAAATTAGACTAAAATTATCGGCAAAACAAATTATGTTACTCCGTCTTGTATATAGGCAAATTTTAAGGGAGGCTTCTCGGCTTCAAGTTTTTTTTTAAAATACAATTTAAACACATGCATATAAATATATCAACATTGGGCTCAAATTCTAAAGCTAATTCAAACATAACGGGTGGTGTTGTCATTGGAGCAATTAGCCATTGACATTGGTTCCAAAAAAAGTTACCCTATTTATTAACGTGTAATTAAAATTTGTTTCCAATGACACCACTCATTAAATCAAAATATAAGGATAGTTGGAGGTAAATGCGACCATCAAAAGTTTAAACATCATAAATTTAAGGGAAAATAATAGATCTGAGGCCTACTTCCTTGATGTTATTACAATGCACCTTCTAGATATACATACAAGTCTCCTCCTTAAAATCTGATTATTTAATTGCAACTTCTGTAGTTTCTTGAAGGTAATTCTCGGTTCTCGGTACGGTACAAGATATGGGTCAATTTAAAAGTTTCTTCTATTTTTAAACTAAATTAATGATTTAGCTATTTTCTTTCTTTTTTATTAGATTAGAATTCTCTGAAAATTCTCTTTGTACTTTTCTTTTCAGAATCCTTTCTCATCTCTAGATTATATTAAAAAAATGAATAGTTCAAATGTAATATTTTATAAAACTATTATTGAAGTACTTTATAAATTAATTTTTTTAATAGTACAGGTGTGAACATTCGTGATTAAATTTTAACATTTTGAATTTACTTATTTGTATTTTAATAATTTTATAATATTTTATAAGATATTACATCTAAACTGTTCTTTTCTTCTTCTTTTTTTAATCTAAAGGTAGAGAAGATGTTGAGAGGAAAAAGAGAAAGAGGATTTTGATATGTTTTGATGAGATGGTTTCAGGTTTACAGGTTAAAGCCTTATAGGTGCTTTATAATAAGAGAAAATTGGGGATAAATCTTTATTTGAAAAATTAATTGGACAATAGTGCCTGAAACATTTAAGTCCTTGAATATAATTAGTTGTAGCGGAAAAAAACCAAATTATCATCATCCTTCTCCTTCTTCTGAGATTCAAAGAGCTCCAAGCGCATCTAGCACGATGCTTTTGTCACTCTAGAAATGGCTGCTTGAGCCCAAAACGTCACCTCCACCGTGTTCTTCTTTTTCTTTACTCTTGTATTGGTTATTTTCTCTACGATTTTTGTTTGATATTGTGTAGTCTTCTTCTTTCAATTTTTCATTGAATTTGGTGTTAATGGTCGCCGTGGCCACCATTGACGGCGGCAAAGGTTGAGATGATGAAAAGTGTTCAATGGGTTGAGATCTTCCTAATAATATACAAATATCTTTCCTAATATGCAAGTATCTTTCACAGCGCAAATTACCTCCCTTAGTATGCAAATACCTTCACATAATGTATTAATCACCTTTCCTAATGTGCAAATTCTCTAACATGCAAGTCACTTTTTTAATATGCAACTACATCCCTTAATGTCCAAATCACTTTCCCCAACATGAAAATCACCTTCAATGTGCAAATTTCCTAATATGCAAATAATCATCCCTAGTGTGCAAATTTCCTACTATGCAATTCACCTTCCCTAATATGTAAATACCTTCCCTAATGTGCAAATCACCTTCCATGTGCAAATTTCCTAATATGCAAATAACTTTCATAATATGCAAATCACATTCCCTATTATGCAAATACCTTCCATAATTTGCAAGTCAAATTTCCTAATATGAAAATTAGACTTGCCATATATGCACTTGGTTCTTCCATTTATGCGCAACTTTGGGTGCAACTAAATTTTCCTTATGGGCAATATATTTTCTATATGTGAAACTAAATATCTGCTTTGTGTAATTTATCTTTTATTATGTGTAACTGAATTTTTTGTGTGTAAAATATCTTCTATATGTACAACTGAATTCCAGCTTTTGTGCAATTTATCTTTCCTCTTTCTCATCCCTTAAATCTTAAGGGTATTTTGGTCTTTTTCTCTCGTCATACTTATTTACATTGAAGGAGGTGTAAAGTTGAGGTACCAATCCCCAAATAAATTTCTAAATGGGGATTTATCCCCAATTCCCTAATAAGACGAGAGTATTTGAAGGGGAAATCACAAATAAAGACCCTCGAATTAGCAAAATCACTCTATGGTCACCTGAATATGCCAAATTACCATGAGGGATCCGGTCTCAAATTGTAATTATGAAATCATGGCCAAATTACCAAAATACCCCTCTTTAATTTTTTTTAAAAGGAAGCCACTGCCTCACCGGAATCCGGCCACCGGCGCCGGAGCTCCGGCGGCCGCTTCCGGCCACTGTCGGTGGCCGGACGCCGGGGTCCGGCCGCTGGAGCTCCGACGCCGACGGCCGCTTCCGGCGGCCTTCCTTTTTTTTTTTTGCAACTTTTTTTTTTTTCAATAGTGGGGAAGTGATCTCCCAACCTAATGCTTCCCAAAATAAGGAATGACCATTGAGCCAACAAATTTTTGTTAACATTATAATGCAAAAAAAAATATAAGTTAACTCATTTACTCTTGTTCCAGGTGATAACAACAACACATTTGGAAATAACAAGTTCTGATTGTAAAATAACACGTCTAGAATAAAAATTTAACAATATATATTTTTTTACAACAATAAATTTTGTTGCAGGCATTAACAACAATACATTTAAATATAACAAGTTCTAATTATAAAATAACAAGTTTGGGATTAAAATTTAACAACACGTTTTTTTTTATAACACACACTTTGTTTCAAGTGATAACAACAATACATTTAAAATAACAAGTTCTGATTATAAGATAATAAGTCTGGGATTAAAATTTAACAACACGTTTTTTTATAACAATTAATTATTTTATACTTTTAAAAAATAAATTATTTATAACTTATAAAAATATTTTTAATATATTTATTTCTCTAAAAAATACTTTTTAATCTGTATATCTATACAACTCATTATAAATTAAACTACTTCTTATAAATTATAAAGTATTTATAATAAGGCATTTTTAATCTATTAATCATAGTATAAATTTTATATTATTTCATTCTTTAAATATTAAAAATAGTTTTTATATTTAAAGAATAAAATAGTATTTTTAATTATAAATTAGAGATAAATTTCATTTATAAATTTAAGCAGTCAAAAAGTATTTTTAATCCACAATAAATTGTACTATTTATAATTTATAAGAAGTAGTTTGATTTATAATAAGTTGTATAGATATATAGATTAAAAAAAATTTTAAAAAAATTAAAAAAGTGTGTTGCCATTTTCCCTAAATTTTATTTATAAATTTGAACAATAAAAAAGTATTTTCAATCTATAAAAAATTATACTTCAAGTTCTGATTATAAATTGGAGATAAAAATTATTTTTTTAGCAAATTAAATAGATTACAAGTACTTTTTATAAGTTATAAATAATTTATTTTCCAAAAGTATAAAATAATTAATTGTTATAAAAAAAAGATGCTGTTGAATTTTAATTCCAGACTTGTTATTTTATAATCAGAACTTGTTATTTCCAAATGTATTGTTGTTATCACCTGAAACAAAGTGTGTTGCTATAAAAAAACGTGTTGTTAAATTTTAATCCCGGACCTATTATCTTATAATCAGAACTTGTTATTTTTAAATGTATTGTTGTTATCACTTGAAACAAAGTGTGTTGTTATAAAAAAACGTGTTGTTAAATTTTAATCCCAAACTTGTTATTTTATAATCAGAACTTGTTATTTTTAAATGTATTGTTGTTATTGCCTGCAACAAAATTTATTGTTATAAAAAAAACATATTGTTAAATTTTTATTCCAGACGTGTTATTTTACAATCAGAACTTGTTATTTCCAAATGTATTGTTGTTATCACCTGGAACAAGAGTAAATGAGTTAACTTATATTTTTTTTTGCATTATAATGTTAACAAAAATTTGTTGGCTCAATGGTCATTCCTTATTTTGGAAAGCATTAGGTTGGGGGATCAAATCCCCCCAACCTCACTTCCCCCACTATTTAAAAAAAAAAGTTGCAAAAAAAAAAACAAAGGAAGGCCGCCGTAAGCGGCCGCCGGCGCCGGAGTTCCGGCGGCCGGCCGCCGACAGTGGCCGGAAGCTGCCGCCGGAGGTGGCCGGATTCCGGTGAGGCAGTGGCTTCCTTTAAAAAAAAAAATTTAAAGAGGGGTATTTTGGTAATTTGGCCATGATTTCATAATTACAATTTGAGACCGGGTCCCTCATGGTAATTTGACATATTCAGGTGACCATAGAGTGATTTTGCTAATTCGAGGGTCTTTATTTGTGATTTCCCCGTATTTGAAATTCAATAAAAAAAGGTCCCTAAAATTTTTTTTGCCAAAAAAGGCCCTTAAACATTAATCATTCGGTGCAATCCAAAAGTGAATCCATTCACGCGATTCGCAGAATATATGAAATCCTCACTGTTTAAGAATCATTAAATTCCATCAACCTTATCAATTATATTGCCATTAACTGCTATGGATTCAGTTCAAAAGGATTTTTATATTTATATACATGACATCTCCACCTCAATAAGTCAACAAGACAACAACTACTGTCAAAATCACAGAGTTGCTAATTAACAAGGGAATGGCTAAGAATATTTCTTCAATGCATCTTTTGCTGCATGTCCTCGTCATTTCAGGTTCACTTTAATATTCCCCCCGTATTATATATAATTTTTTTTAAAAATGATTAATTTTTCCTATTTATAAGAAATACTAATAGCTTATTTGAAACTTCTAGTATAATTTCCTTCTATTAATTACTCTTCTGATTCTATTTACACATCATTTATAACATGTTTCGTCAGAACTAAAAAAATCTTAAATTTGTATATTAAAATTTAATAACTTTTCAACTTTAATCCTTTTAATATATACAGTTTTAAAATAATAGTATTGATTAGTCTCATTGTGGTGGCAAAAAAAATTGATTAGTCTCACTGTGCTAGTTATACCCCGTTTACTCGTAATTTCTCTTCATAAACAACGATTTTTAAAAAAATAATTTACATTTTTATATATTCATTGTCTTTAACTCATTTCAATAACGTTTTGATTTATATAATTAGATTATTGATATATTATAAAAAGAAAAAAAAGCAAAAGAGAAAGCAAGCACGTGAATAGTTCAATTGATTTCTTGTTATTCACGTGCCATGTTGGTATGACTTATTTCTTGCACATTCTTGAAATATGAACAATAAAGTCACAGTGTGTTAATAATTTATGAATTATGTCATGTACTTAATATAAGATTCATTTAACTAATTTGAGGAGATTAAAAAAATTACTAAATTAGTTAATTATAGCATGTGTTATATGATCTGTCTAAAATATTAATGTGGGTCATTGGATTATATATTAATTTATAAGTGAAGCAAATTAGTTTGGAAAAAAACAATAAATTTAAATAATTTAAAGTAATTTAGTAACTTTTTTAATTTTTTCAAGTTAGTCAGTTGAGTCTTAAATTGTAGTGATACAAGTAATTCATTATAGATTTTATATCTAAGGTGTTTAGATGGATTTATACATTGTGTTAGTGATGTGGGGTTTTGAATGATTATTTACAGCTATGATAAATACAAGTGTTGAGGCGAGCAAGACTTGCATTGACATCCCATATAGAGGGCATTGTGTGAATAATGAGTGTACCCAAAGGTGTGTCCAGAATCATGGCAGCTCGGCCATAGGGCATTGCATTGCCCTTAACACTACTGGTGATTGTAAATGTTTCTTTAATTGTTGACAACAAACCCTCAAATTATTAATGTTATTTTGAGCCGTCCTACTAAATAAATCAACTGACGGTTTATGAAATTATAGAGTTTTATTTATATTACTCTCTGCTTTATTACTTGTAACTATAAGATTGATATTCTCTAGATGGATTTTATACTTCAATTTACTAGTCATCCTATCAATGAGCGCTTGGATCTATTGCCTGCGGATCGTTCCAGCTTTTCAACATTAGGATTTTTTTTTTTTTTGGGACCAGAAGCTTTTCAACATTAGGATGACCGGTACGTCTAAATGAAAGAATAAAAATTCATTTTAGTCCCAAAAAAGATGTAAATATTTTCATATGTATTAGTAATTAGTTAAATATTTTTTCTTACAAGTGAATGCAAAATTTTCTTACAATTGAAGATAAAGGTGGAAAACCAACTGCAGCATTTTCATACAAACGAATGCAAAATTTTCATATATGTTAGTTTAATATTTTTTTCTTATTTATTATATTAAAAATTGAAACATTAGAGTGGGAAATTTTGGAAAGTTAATATGAAATTTTGAAAGTACTTGTTACAAAAAATGTGATTTTTGTCTTCGGTGATTTATTACTTATTATATAATAAATTTTTTGAAATTTAACATCAAATATTTTATAGGAAAGAATAATTATATAATCTTAGATGATTATTAAGCATTATTAGAAAAAAAAAAAAGGTGCATGCTATACTAAATTTTGAAAATTTTTCTGTTCCAAAAGAAAACTAACCCAACTATGAAGCAGCACGTATCATCCTGGAGAGCAAAGTCCGACCCCATTCGAAGGAAAACAACCATTGTGACACAATCAAATAGTTATTGTGATTTTTTTCGGGAGAAAATGACAAATTAAAAAATTGAAAAATGTAATATTTTAAATCAGGCATCTAAGAGTTGAAAATAATAAAAAAGAAGTGGTACCTAATCTAATACTTTGAAAATATAATTAAATAACAAAAATACTTTTATATTAAAAAGTTTATTAACAAGTTCTAAATTAAAAATCGTAAGTATTGGATAATAAATAACAAGAAATGTATTCACAATAACAAGTTATTTACTAATAAGTTGTGAGTTGGTAATAATAAATATTGAACAATTAATAAAAAGGAGTAGTTTGGTACCAAATGTCCAAATCAGACACCGGCTTCTTTTTTGTCATTATTAATTCTTAAGTACCTAAATTGAGAAATAATAATTTTATGGTTCTTTTTCTGATATTTTTGCCTTTTTTTGAGGCCTAAATATGAATAATTATTTAATTGAAGGGTTAATATAATTGTTGGTTCCTTAAGTTTGTTTTCATTTTAGTTTTAGTTCCTCAAATTTCTTTTCCTTTGAAATATTGGTCCATATAATCTAGGGCTGCACATGGGCAGGGCTGGGCAGGACCCTTGTCCGATGCCTAACCCGAAAAATGAACGAGCTTGAAAATACAGCCCATTGCCCGGCCCTGCCCATGAAAAGCCTGAGTAAATTCAGGCTGGACAAATGCGGGTTGGGCAGGGCGGGCTTCCATGCCCAGTAAATCAATATACTATATTACTTAACTAGTTATTTATGTTCTTATAGATAATCTAATGTAACTTTATATTAACATGGCAACTTAACCTTAATTTAGTTATTTCTAATTAATATATTATGAAACAACATTTTATAGCAACTAAGAGGAGTAAATTATGACAAACAAAAATGTTGTTAGTATAATTTATTAAACTTAATTGCTTTTCTAGTTTCTAAAATTTCTTAGCCAAATGTAAATATTTTTTTTCCATAACTCCCAAATACTCATAAGAGCATGAATCAATTATACAAATTGTTAATAGTCATAATGTTTGTATTAAAAAAGAAAATGATTATACAAATCGCAGTAAATGATAACACGTTTACTTTTAAAATCATTTGAAAATAAATAAGTATAATGAATATTGAACATTGATGCAACAGTGTGTTTGATTCAGGAGATAAATATGAGATAAATAAAATATATATAAATAAAATTATATATATTTTTGCGGGTAGGGCCAAATAAGCAGGGCAGCATACCATGCCCGATGCCCAGCCCTGCCTAACAATTTGTCTAGCCCGAACATGCCCAATATATCTTTTGGGCCATTTTTTTAAGGACGGGCTGGGCATTTTCTAGCGGGCTTGGACGGGTATAGCGGGCCACTGACTCCATGAACACCCCTAATATAATCTAATAAAAACTTAGATCATTTTGTTTATAAAAGGATCAAAATTTATAATTTGAAATTTGAGAGGTTAAAATTAAAATAAAAAAAAAGAGTATATTTAAAGTACAAAGTACTCGTCCGGTCCTAATTATAAGACCCAATTGACTTATTTGAGGATATTAAGGAAATAAGTTAAGTTGGTTATTTATAATAAATAAGTGTTGTCATTCCTAAAATATCCTTGCTAATTAAGTATATTAGCTAAAACTATCATTATTAGAAGGATTATCTTGGAAAAAAATGTATAAATATAAGAGAAAAAATGGATTGGGATCTTATAATTAGGACTAAATAAAAAGTCAAATGGGGTCTTATAATAAGGACCGGAGGAGTATTAAGCTTATATTAATCCTCAAATTGCTGGTATCCTAATACTCGTCACAATCCATGTTTATTGTTTGGAAACCCTCGCTCGCTTCCTCGCATCCATTCATCGGAATCCTCGGTTTTGAGCTCACTTTTATCTTCCCTGCCCATACTTCCACTTCTGCTGCAAGAAATTTCTGATTCCTACTGTAAGTATTTTCGTATATTTTACTTTTTAAATGCAATTTGAAGCGTCTGATTCGAGTGTTTTTAGTGTCTTGGTGGCTAAGTGTTTTTCAGATTATGAATCTAATGTATAAGTTGCGCATTCTCAATTTGTAGATATAATGGATATGGAGGAGGAGAATAGAGAAGCTGAGACGTCTAGACTGAGAGTATTTGTCGGAGGCTTGGGAGAAGGTGTGACATCTGATGATCTCCGGAGGTTGTTTGGGTCTCTGGGTGGTGTTGACAGAGTTGACATAATCAGAACCAAAGGTCGAAGCTTTGCTTATGTTGACTTCATGCCCTCTCCCACGGACCAAAAATGTCTTTCCAAGCTTTTCAGCAGGGTAATGATTCGAAACTGCCGTAAATACCGAAGCATATGGTTTTTGGGAACGAGTTGAAAATAACCATCATCTCTATAATTGTTTCACTATTATGTCTTGTCGTTATTTTCTGCATTCTCTCGCACAGACTTGATCAAAACCTCTCGTTTACTATTTTATATGTCCTGCTGGCAAGGTCTGTGTGCGTGCATGCGTGTTTCGGGTTCATTCTTGTTTATGAATGTAATGTTTTTATACTTTAACATGGTCCGACATTTTCCTGGGTTTTGGCAAGGGGGAGTGGTTTAAAATTTTACCCTGTCCTGAGATTTTGTTGACCAAACGATGTATATGTTTTATAAAAAGTCTGATTAGTATCCAAGAAAATTCACACGAATGAAAGATACAAGAAAAATTGAGAAAGTGAATTAAAATCAGAGGGTATCTTTATTAGTCTTTTGCACGATGGATGTAATTAATATATCCTGAGCCATTTTTTGGAGAAGTTGGATAGAGTGGCACTCCAAATGGTATTGCAGCAATCTCTTCATAATGTTTGGAAAATAATGGATGATATCAGAAAATTCATGCATGCAATTCGTGCTTGTTGAGTACTAGACAAATAAATTTTTTTCACTTGAAAGATTTTGTCTTCACAAAAAGTTATTAAGTTCTACTTAAAGCAGATCAAGGATTAAGTTTGGTTTAGGAACTAGCAATGCCTTCATAAATTCTTGAAATTAATGTAATTTCAAGAAAGTAGATCTGCAACTCCGGATTGTATGTGTGGAATGTTGCTGAGCATAAAAATCTTAAATCAGTGTCAAAGGTCTTAAAGCATTATTGTTTGTGCCGCAGACAATCATATTGAGATAGGCATATCAAGGAGGTGCCAGTAATGATAAGCTAGAGTAACCGGCCTGTTAGGTGTGGAGTCATGCAAGAATTTTGGGTTTGAACTTTTTAGAATGAATATCAGAACTTGCTTTCTCTGTTATAGAGTTTGGTTTTCGCTTTAGCTATTATAGTTTTTGATAACATGAATGTTGTCTTCCCTTAGATCCTGTTCAGGTCATTTATCCTTGCTCTCTGTTTTACTATCTCCATCTTCTTTGCTTCTTAGGAAAACATTTTGATGTGCTTACTTATCAGCTTGGCAATTCTTTGGGTTTTTTACATGTTTATGTTGGATATGTGTTTTTATGTTGATATATTTTCTTACTTGCATGTTTATTATACTTTTTTGTTGTGCACAGTATAATGGATGTCTCTGGAAGGGTGGAAAGCTAAAGCTGGAGAAGGCTAAAGAACATTATCTTGTACGTTTGAAACGAGAGTGGGAAGAAGATGCTAAGCTTGCTAGTGATGAACCTAGCACCAGTCCTGATCCTGATGAAAGCATTTCCTTAAAAGAAATGCCTAGCAAAGAGAGTCTAAAGACAAAGAAGCTACGGATTTTCTTTCCCAAATTGAGAAAGGTGAGTTAAAACTTGGAAGATGTTCCTTATATGGACTTCTTAGAGATCTTCATTTTCATTTAGGGGGTTGACAGGAGCTGCAGTATAGACATATTGTCTCTATTCTTTACCTCCTATACAGGCATTATTTTGTGTATTCATACCAACGGCCGCAATTAGCAGTATGTTATTATTGTAAATATCAAACTAAGCTCAAAACCACGTCAGTTTCATATCCAATGCAGTGTCAGGCAAATGGTGTGACTATACTTAATGGGACATGTCAGGCTCATGCTTGGTAAACTGTAGCGAGGCTTCAGATGATAAATGTTTTATAATGAATGTAATTTGTCAATTATTCTAAGAATTGTCATATCCCCCGGTATATTTTGTTTTACTGTTTATGTAAAGATGCTTCCTCTATCTAGTGCTGCATCATGATTCTAATTTCACCTACTTGTGCAGGTGAAATCCATACCATTCACTGGAACTGGCAAGCACAAATATAGTTTCCCAAAAGTTGAAGTTCCTCCTCTCCCAGTGCATTTTTGTGATTGTGAGGAACATTCTAGTCCTTCTGACACAGTAAGACCAAAGCAATTTCAAAATGGGGATGCAGAAAGTGGTGGCATGAATGATGAAGAAATTAACATAATGAACGTTGTGATGAATAAACTATTTGAAAGGGAAAAGGCATCAAGTCCCGTGCATTTTGAAAAGGAGCAGAACTCAAATGTGTCCACTGATGGTTTACAATCTGATGAATCTGAAGCAGATAGTGCAACCGATGATGATGGTCTCATCATTAACATGGATACCAAGAAAAAGAAAACAGCTGTAATAGGTAGCCTGGAAGTTGAAAGATTACTAGGAAATGAGGTTAGTTTATGTCTGAATGGTACTGTTGCATTATAGGTATATTTCTGTTTTATCTAAATTGTTTTCCTGGATTTTCAGGAATCAGAATTGAATGACGCAAAAATTTTAAAGGATGAACCAAACAAGAATAAGCTTGAGGTGCAGAAATGCAATAATATTGCTCCTGACAAGAAGAGAAAGGCCCATCATGATTTTGAAGGGAAAAGAAATGAGTCTACCTCTGCTGCCTCTGAAGGCAAGAGACGAATGCACAAACATCCCAATGAGATGAGCTCACTGGTGCGCAGCACTGAAATAGCTGGTTTTGGTGAACCAACTAAAGTTTCGTGGTCTCAGAAATCTTCATGGAGAGAACTTCTTGGTGATGGAAGGAGCAGTTCTTTCAATGCCTCCCATATGCTGCTAGACTCTAATACTAGTGAAAAGCAAGGATCTCATGGTGACTGTGAACCTCAATCAGCAAAGAATAAAACTGAGCACATTGTAACGGTGGGAGGCCAGGAGACTGAACCTGCCAAGCCAGAAGTAATGGAAGAACATGCTGAAGCACGGCCTACCATACAAAATGCCACATCCAAACAGTCAGGAAGAGGTGTTGCATGGAAGCAAAAGCAATCTTGGACACAATTGGTTGGTCAGAATAACAATCCATTCAGCATATCTCAGATTTTGCCTGGAATCTCTTCTCAGAAGCCAGTGGCGAAAGAGCCTACTGATGACCTTGCTGGTTCCGGTGACAGCACTTATATTGATTTAGCTATGGAATCTAACAGTGAATCTGCTGGGGACGGGTTGAATTTGGTGAGGACTAGCCCGGAAAAGAAGCATAATGTTTTGGCTGAGCATGCTGCCATTGTATCCGTTGGGGATGAGTTGAACATGACCAGGAGTACCCCGAAAAAGAGTCAACATGTTGCTGGCAATGATATCTCTCCCGCTCCTATACCTGAGGAAAAATGTAACACACACACAAATGAAACATCCACTACAGAGGTTAAAATAGGTGAGACATGCTCATTTATGAGGAGTGCTGCTTCGTTGAAAGAGTGGGCAAAAACCAAGGCTGCTCTGAGTGGATCACTCAAAAAGAAACGTGGGCAGAAGAAGGAGCATTAAGTCCTTTACTGCTGAAATCATAACTGCGGTTGGGTTGTGATGAACTGCAAAACTTGGGTAACATTCCAAATATTCACTGTTAGGTTCTCCGATGAAAGTAGTACATGTAGATTTTATTTTATTTAAAATCAGTTACATTGACTCTCGCCATTTTTTTCAATGTGTCATTTTTTAACTGAAGAATCCTGCAACAAAGATATAAAAACCAGAGTTTCCCCTCACGTTTTGCATGGGTTGACTCTTGGATATTGTTGCTTGTATCATATTATTCTATTAACGAGACATTCTGATTAAGAACATATCTAAAGACTTGGTTATCGATAGAGTATAATAGCGTTGTACGATCCATATAACCAATCCTCCTAACTGGGATAAAGTTTGTTGTTGTTGTTGTATTTCATTTTTAAAGAGCATAATAGAATAAACTTCCATGGTAGTCAGAAGATGTAAATTCTATCAATTTAATTTCAGAATTCTTGTTATCATCAATATAGTCTTAATGCTTTTAAAAACACATTAGTTTTGGCCTTGAATTTGGTTTGACTAAGCTGGACGTCATGAAGAACAAATTGGCAAATTGAATTCCTGAGGAGAAATGTAATATAATGATGTTTCATGTATTTAGTGTTATGTTGCAGATGCAATTTGAGTAGAGAAATTCTTGGGTTTTTTTCCCTTTGGGAATACGGATCAAATAAGGATTACAAAAGGACGGGGAATCATCCCCATGGAAGTCTCAAAATTGAGGGGGAAATTCATAGTTCAAAAATTATAGAATAATAAAAATTTCAAGAATAATGATAGTACGAATATCTGAACAAGAGACGCAGAAAAAAGAGAGACCCAGAAGAAAATAGTCTTGTCGTCCAAATGGAAGCAAAATGCAAGTGTATAAAATTCAGAGAACACCAAGGCTGCTTCTTCGAATTCATCAGAAAACGAAGTTTGCGAAATTTGACCGTCCTCTTGGGGATATTTCCCGAAGAAGAAAGTTACTGCCTCTTGTCTCTTGATATAACATAAACACTAAATAATTAATTTAGGAATATTAAAAAAAATTAAGCCAATTATTTAATGAATATGTGTTAACTTTTCTAAACTAATTTTTTTTAATCTTTTTAATTATGTGTATTGCATATACTTCTTGGTAGGAATTTCTTGATATGCACAATCAATAGTGATATTTTGGGGAGGGGGAATTATAAATTTAAGCAAAATTAAGGTATCATATTTACAATCAAATTTAACTCTAAACTAACTCTTATATTAAAAACTAGATATTAAAAACTAGAGGAGGTATATTAATTCAGCATACAAATATGATTGAACATATGATCTGTTACACAAATCTGCGCCCGCCAATGATACATGCAGATATTCACCGGGACAGTTAAAACGTTCTTGGGGAAATGAAAATTTCTGAACCCTTACCACTTAAGTTCATTGAGTCCTAAAGTTATCTCCTCGAGAACATTTCAGAATGCGAATAGCAATCATAGACCACATTCTCATTGAATTTTCCAATAAAGATTATACTAGAATCGCTGCCGTTTTCATTGACAGTATTCCTATAATCAAATTCAGTATACAAACAAGCCACTAGGGTTTAGTTTAGTGGCGAGGGGTGAGAAAAGTAGCAAGTTCAAAACTTTGCTCCTTCATGTGACCAAGAAATTCAGTACAAGTTCAATGACTCAAGCACCCTGCGAGCTTGGATCTGTAGAGCTGTAAGTCTCTGTTCCGGATCCAGCGTTGACCCAAACTGACTTGCTGCCCAAATCAAGGAAGCTGATTTCTCCCCAAGCAGGTGCCTTATATCTTCATGTACTGATGCCAAAGGAGCCCTGTCCCTTCCATTGACATGTCCAATGAGAAGCAACAAAAACTCCCCACATTTCAACCTGCGGAATGAAATTTTCCCATTAATGCAATTTGAGTAATGCCAAAATAGTGGAGACTCACCATGAAAAACAAGATACTAAGATTATTCAGGAATAAGAACACCCAAAATAAAAAAATATTTTACACTTATAGTCTCCTTCCCAAGCATAAATATGCAGAACCAGATTTAGAAACTGCATCATGATTTACCACAACTCATAGGTAGTCTTTGAATAAAAGTGGCAAGAAGACACATACACACAACAAGTCTTATCCCACTAGTTAAGTTGTATGAATCACACAATGTCATTGTTCTCTATCAACAATCAAATTTTTAGGTAGACTGGTAACTTAAAAATCTCATCCAATGACTTCATTAAGTGTTCTCTTTAGTCTTCCTCAAGTTCAAAGCATTTTATATTGTTTAATCTATCCTCCTTATCGACACCTCCAACAGCTTCTTTGTACTTTTTTTTTTTTTGGGCCAAAGCTTCCCTGTACATGTTGAAACCATTATTTTCTACCAATTTCTCTTTAATAGTGCCATGCCTACTCCTCTTCCAATACAATCATTTCAAATCCCATCTTCTCTTATGTGACCATATATCTATCTCAACATCCTCATCTATGCTATCCCAACTTTATGTTCTTGTCGGCCCTTCAGAGCCCGTCATTCACTATCATATATCATTGCTGGTCTTATACCAGTTCATTAAAACTTTCCTTTAAGCTTATTAAGTACTTGATCATCACAGATAACTCCAGTAGCCTTTCTCTACTTAAACCACCCAGCTTGTATTCTGTGTATATGTGTAATGAAAATTTAAAACCAACCATTCATGGGAAGTGTGCATGGGTTGAAATTCTCATTTACAAAAGAATTACCCCCAGTATTAATGCTGAGCAACAAAAGACAAGATATAATACATCTGGTCATTTCCATAAAGTTGAAAAAAGCATCACATATGTACATGTTTTGGAAAGTAAATATGATATTTTCATCCAACGTTACAGACAAAATAAATTGGAAGGTAAGCTAATACAGAGTAACAGGATGTACGAATAGCAATTTCCAGACCAGGGAGCCCAAATATAAATAATTATCAATATGTGACCATTTGGCATGTTGCACAATGAATTCCACACTAGAAATCATTCAAACAGGCACGAATAGGAGTGAGACTGGTTGCAGAAGAACAGTACCTGAGATTTTCATCCGCTTGTTTGTCTCGTATAAGGTCTGCAACTTCCATAATACCATTACATTTCTCAAAATCCTAATAAATCATAAACAAGAAGATGCAACTTTTAGAGGTGACAGAGCAAGAATGTTCCTTGCAGCAAACCTTAGACAAACTCTCAGCTAAGCATCAGGATGAAAGGTTTTCTGACATTTATTGGTAAGTCTTAAAGTTAAGCCAATAACTCATCATTTTAGCTTCAAAATGAAACCTCAGAAAAAATAAGATCATTTTTCTTCAGTGTTTGGTATGCAAAAATTTTGATATATAAAGATTTTGGAAAACTATGAATGAATTTAAGTACAAATTTGATCCGGAAAATTGAAACATGGGGATGAATTCCTATATATTTGAGCCGATATCTTGTATCTGAAATCCATGACACATAGGAATTAGAACTCGCTAGCTAAATTCCTTGGTGAATCTCTAGCAAACACTAGCATTCAGGTGTTTTGAACAATGATAAGATTAGTCCACACATTCAACTGATGCCAAGATGAGAGTTCTACCATTTGATTGGGTGGTGAATCCACCATTATAGAGATTAGAGCGTCCAAACATGCACCTTGCTCAAGTACCCCCCGAGTCGATAATATATTCATCAAAACCTGCAAAGGTAAAAGAAATTTGATTCCCTCTGGCTATGCATTTAGTCAACGCGCAATGTCCGGAATTGTATGAATATCATTTACATTGCCTGCTATATGGGATAGATTATTTGCGTGCTTCTCTTTGGGTTTCCAATCAACAACTCAAAGGAGACTCCTTGTTCAAAATAATTGGAGGGTTTTAATGTTTTGATTTTACATCATTTGTTCATGTATGCTTTGTTAGTTATAACATTGTTTAAAGATCAAGGAGAATAATCTGTCCGCTAAGTTTTTCTATGCTGAGAATAAAATATTCCTCAAGATTTGTGAATATTCAAAGCATAAACGTCCCACTTAATCTTTTTAACAACAATTCTATGAATAGTAACTTTAATAGAAGGTGAAATGTTAGATAAGGTATTTGTAAGGTTGTATGACATAATCTTGCGTCTGTGTTTGTTGCTCCGCATTTGAGCATATTCTATATTCAGCTAAATTCTGCTTTCGGTGGAATAATTTCAGCAGCTTCTGCATTGCATTGACAACTCAAATTCATAATAAGGACCATAACAAGCCTTCTTGTCACGGATGAAAAAAGTAATGGAAATAAGAAAACATGCTTCCAGTTCCATATCTTTTCTTTCCCAACAGAAATGTTAAAAGCTACCACATAGAAAATTACATTCGTACCTGAATTGCGTTGTGTTGATGGGCAAGGGCGGTGCTCCGGGGGTGAAGCAAACAACAACCTTCTAATACTCGAAGTGCCAATGCAACTTCTGCATCAGTTGATGGACTTGTTATTTTCATTGGTTCCACACCAAATATATGATTCAAATTTGCCACCCTATCATCATTGTAGTCATCTCCTGTCTCTTTTAGAGAATGTTGAAAGAGCACTGGAACAACTGTAGACGCAACCAGCTGAAATTCAAAACCAAACAGACTAAAACAAGCAATCTCCCAACAACACAACTTACATACCTTGAAGTTCGGGAATAGATTGGGTTTGATTAAAGAGGTCAATAGTTGCATCAGATTCAGCCACGTTACGGAGGAACTTGAGAATAGAACGGAGTCCACGGACCCGAAGAAATGAGAACTCAGCACAAGCATCTCTGAGACCTGTTCTAAGAACAAGAGTTACTTCCCTGTATACTCTCTGTTGGTTAAGAGAGTTCACCAGCTCCCCCACTGCCGCAGAGGCCAGTGAATCTCCATCTGACTCCGTTGATTCTCCTTTCCCTTCTTGAAATTTTTCACTCCACAGCGGCTTCTTCAAATACATCCCTATTATTTTCCCCCAATTTCGCCCAATTCATCCACTTTATCGTCCTAATTCCACCAAGGAGACTGCAACAATTTCTTCAAGCTAGTAACAAACGAATCCCAGTTATCTTCGTATCCTCATGTATTCAAATTGTTCCAATTTTTCATCATTGAATAATCAAATTATTCCAACTAACTTAGTGAGCAACACAGTAAAGACATTGATAACTTGTCGAAACTGATGGGCACAAAATGGGATTACGTTACGATACATTGCATTCCTATAGAACTCTCACATAAGCACATGCCATCAATTGCAGTTCCCACATACACGCGATGGAGGTTGTTCAAAATTAGGGATTCTGAAAATCGCATGAGATTAAAAAGATAATAAAAGAAACAGTGCAGAGTGAGAGAGATCAAAGAAGAAGATAAGAAGAAGGATTCTGATTCACCTCTAGATAGGCAAAGAAGACCGTGTCTTCGTCGCGTTATGCAGCTTTGCCACCACCGGCTTACATCATTTCCTTTCTAAACGGCATGGGCGATTGTCTGAATATATGTTAGGGAAAACCATATTGAAGGTAACTATACTTTCTCTCAATTTTTAATTTGGTACCTATATGTTTTTTTCCCTTAATTAAACATTTAATTTTATCTTTTTAGCAACATTAGCTCTTATAACTTTGTTCTATTGATATTTTTAGTCTCTACATAAGGATTAATGATGTTAATAGAGGAAAAATAAAGATTTAGTCAAGAACAAAAAACACATAGGTACCAAATTGAAAATTGAAAAAAAATATAAATACCTCCGATATGATTTTCCCTGTATGTTATACATACCCCAAATCCACAATTTGTCACTTCTAAGTTGTAATTATCTCACGAAATCTTAAAAAAATATAAAAATAATTATTTAGTCACATTATTATATTTGTGATATGAATATAGTATGATTTTACTTTTTATTTATTATTATAAATTATTATTTTTTAAAATATATACTACCTCCCATCCTAATTATAAAAGTAATGTTGAGAAGTTATTAAATTTTAAAATAGTTATTAGGTGACTTTGTTTCTAATCGTTCCATGTTAAAAAAAGAAAAAAGTATCAAATTCACGGATATAACCCATTTGAACAAATATGACCCAACTATTCGATTGATTTGATAAATATATCTATTACATGGTGACATGTCTGAGTATAATCAATTTGTAATAGTTGACAAAGTTGTTTACGTAAATACTATTTTTGGTTTTTAATATAAAAACTAGTTAATGATAAAATTCAATCTTAAATATAATATCTTAATTTTTTGTCTACCAAATTTATAATTTATTCTTTAAAATATCCTTATTAATTATAAATATTAAGGAGAATTCCATCTAATAGTAGTGATAATCAAAAAGATGTTTTGAGAAAACCAACTCATAGTTGTTACAAATAACTAACTTAAATAATTTTTTTAATTTATCCAATTAATTAAATAGCTTTTATATTTAGTCTGTTTGAATTCACTTAAAAATGACTTATAAACTCCTTGTGGATCAAAAACCAGATTAAACAATTTTTGCTGTGTCTGGTTTCACTTTTGGCTCATCTTACTTTTGAGACAAAATAACTTATTTTTCACAATTGGCACAAGCTAATAGAAGCTACTTTTGACCTTTAAAATTGTGTTTATTGGCTTGGAAAAGAGAGAGCGAGCAAAAGGGTGATGGAGAACGTCTGAATTGGGGAAAGAAAATTACCAACACTAACATGGGAAAATGAAATTGAAAAGAAAAAAAGAAAAGAAAAGAAAAACAGGAATCTGATAAAAAAAAAAGTTTTTTGCTGAGAATTATTTTTTTAATCTCACATAATCGTGTTGCTTATGAATTATAAAACTTCTTAAATTAATCAAAATCTTTTAATTAATGCTTTTTATTATTAAGAATAGTTTTAATTTTAATATTTTACAATAAATAATGTCTAACTTGTTAAAGTTATTTTTCATTTTATATTTACATAAATAATTTCTTATAATATTTCTAATTTTTTTTAAATATACATCATTCATTAAATAGAAAAATACCTAAAACTTATTTTTGATTTATGCAAAAATAGCTGTTTAAAATTAAAAGACATTTATGTCTCTATGTTTATGTTGTTCTTATGCTTCTCTCTATATATTCCTTATAACTCCTAGTTAGTTTTTATTTATTCATTTTTAATATTATTTTTTATTTTGTATTTACATAAATTGATAGAGTATACTATCCAATTGCTTATGTAGTATTTACTTCAAAATTTTACGTTATTATGATTTCTAATTTAAATATATTTCATTCATTAAATATAACTTCTTCTTATTATAATAATTTAAAATTATTATATTTTATAAATTCATATTTTCAATCATTTTTCATTATTTAATAAAAATTATACTCATTTTGATTATTCTACAAACTAAACTAATTTATTCAATCATAATTCAAACAACATTTTGATTTTGCAAACTAACTTTTATAAAGTCAATTCAAACATAAATCACATTACACAATTTAATTTTTACCTAATCTTATTTTTCTAAAAATTATATTAAAAATAAATTACTTTTTTTACCGTCAATCCAAATAAACCCGGTAAGGAATTGAGGTAATGCCAAATTTCTCACCAACAAAATATTTATGAACATTTACCAACCAATTCTTTTTTTTTTTTTTTTTGCCAACGGAATTTACGAACCAATTCCTTAAACCATTCTGATTCTCAAATTTTTTTTTTTTGGGGCCAACATTCTGATTCTCCAATTAAATACTCCCTCCTTGCGCCTAGAGTGACCTAACCATACCGTACACTACCCTTTGTGAAGTTCATGAACTTGGCGATAAATTTGTCATCCTTGACATTTCAAATTTTCCTTCTCAATCCTGAAAAGCATAACCATTTTATCAGGAGCTAACGTTGCAATTTAAATCCTTTGCAACTTTGCTAATTGGCAGCGAACTGAAAGTAAGTTTTGGGGTGAAAAATAACATTTCTGAAAGATCAGATCAACTTAAAGCTCTCATTTCAACACCGCCACTAACTTCGGATAGGGATACATCAGCAATGCTTACATCCTCGAGTGGTTCCAAGAAAGAAATGAAACGGAGTGGAGAATGGAATAAAAAAAAAACGATTTTTTTATAAAAGAAATGTCTCCTATATCCCCAAATAAAAATATATATATATTTATATAGCTATTGTGAAGTATTGATAACGGGAACATAATAAAGATTGCATACCTTGAATTTCGTGCAATGGAATCCAACTTCATTTCCATCAAGTAGACAAAACGGGGCTATTCCTGAACAAGGAATGCCAATCATGTCATATGTTTCTCCCAAGTCTTCAACCCAAGCAAAGGGATTTACACACCATAAATTACTTGAAGGAAAAATGACCACAAAAAAAAAAAAACTGGAAATTACCGAATTTCAAATCTGGTTTGGTAACAACATTTTATTTGATGTCAACAACACTGAATTTGCAAATGACAATAAGTTTTTGTTAACATTCCTTATTTGGCATTTAGTAATTTCCAACTTCTTTTTTTGTCATTTTTTCTTGAATAAGTAAGAATATCTGCCCAAACAATTTTCTCAGTGGTGCTCTATTCTAATTTCTGAACACTTTATGGGGGAACTCCCATGGTTCTTGGCTAAAAGAAGCAGACTCAGGTTGAGATTTCTTTTCACAGGCTGTCAGTTCAAACACATTAAGAAGATGCTGATACTCAATAAGAGAATTATAGTAAGTACTTTGTGACGGTTCAATCTCCTTACCTCAACACACAACGGTGACCCTTGATCTCAAGGATAACAGTGTCCTCCACAGGGAACGTCTCCCTGACAACCTCCCGCCTCTCCTTGTCTGTCTTGTAAAAGCGAAAATGGCCGCCGAATTCATTCATCGTTGAGTTGATCAACCAAGATATGATTCATATTGTTTACGAACTCCCAAATTTTGCGTTGGGGTCACAGGGACTTGGTGATGCAATGCCACCAGAAACAAAATCATTTTTCCTTTGTAGCAGAAGCACACAAGAGCTCTAGGATCACTGAAAGTGATTGTTACAGTTGATGCCAGATGATCATGACAGGACGAATAACAGCAAACCTGATAAAAAATTTTTATCAGGTTTGCAAACAAATAAGCTAACACACGAGCAAACCTAATGAGCCTAATCAAGGAAGAGCAAACTTAATAAAAATGCAAGAACAACCAAACGGGACCAATATCTCATGGCACACTGGTTCATAAAAGCCTCCACTATGCTGAGGCAAAAGCATCATCAAACAGCAATCAGGGGCGTTAAAATTTACAAAATAGCCATCACTTGTCAGACAAAGTAATCCTTAAATAAAACACAATCCATTCTAAATCCCATAAGCCATCACAATCTACAGTCCACCGTGAGACCCTTCCCTACACGACCCAGATAAGTGCATAATTACTGTTATGTGCTGCTCATCAAGTTTCCATTTCCTCAATCCAAAGTGTTTCGTATCATAACACGCTTAATATAGGCTAAATGAACAAAATTACCAATGATACAATCATCAGCAATAAATCAGTTCTTTTATATGGAGAACTTAACCAATAATAGAATAATTACTTTTTTTTTTGGCTCAACTGCAAGAAGGGAAGGACGAATCAAGTGTTCCACCATTCGCATGTTTGCCCACGGACTGCATTTATGTAATTCTTAAGAAAACATGCAAATTCACCATTCAACCAGCAAAACTATTTAAGGGGAATGGCTGATGATGAAGGTTCAAAACATTTCATATTAAGCTCTAAGATTTTAATCTTAGAGAACTTTTTATCTAGAGAACTTTGCCAACAATACAGTCACTAGTTTAATCTTCTCTATGCCAACTGTGGGAAGGGAAGGACCAATCAAGTGCTCCACCATTCCCATGTTTGCCGACAAACAGCACTTTACCATGATGGTGAGGAAAAATTAAGCAAGATGTCAGAACTTGGACATCAATGGATTATGAAAATAATCTTTTCAAAATTTCTTCAAAGAAAACAATTGCTTCCACAGGTGAAGCTTATTAATTAATGGAAAGGCATCACGAAATATCAGTGAAGAAGGGCATTATCTTACCTGCTTGACCAGATAATTCCTGACTGTGCCCATCTTCCATCAGTCACTTCCAGTCTGTACGACAGATGTTTTATGTTGACTGGGGATCTCTTTGAGAAGCCAACGGATGTCCTGCTATAAAAGAAGAAAAATGATAAGTGGAATATGCCAAAATAATCAAATAAATAATCTGAAGGCTTGAATAGGCAGTGAAGCCAAGAGGAAAAATATGAACTTCTGTTTTACTAAGAACGTGATAAAATTATCAAGAGGAAGGAAAAATCACCATTAACTAATAGAACTGAACTAACTTGAAAATATTACCATAATCTATACACCCAATCCAGTACATTACTTACCCTAAACTTTTAGCATTCCTAATGTCAAATTTTCAAGATCAGCCCTAAGTTCCAATTTCAATCTTCTCAAGGAGTATAACCATGCATCCTATGGTAAATGACTATCAACCATAATCAGTTATCCTCTTTAAATTGATCTGCCGTCACAACCACAGACCAAACTCCCAAGAGAGTTATACAGCTCAAGAACTTCATTTGGACCATATTGATGTCAAGTACCAAACTCAAAGATTCTACAATTTCGTAATAAATATAAGATCGATTCTCCAAATGAAGGGGACAATTACAAGCGGATTTATGGAATTTCAAAACTTTCATATAGGCCTGCTGATATGCACCAATAGTTTAGAAAATTTAATAAGCAAGGAAAAAAGAAAAAGAAAAAGAAGAAATTAGGAGTTCTAAATTTTATAAATGACTTGTATGTGCAAAACAATACTCCCTCCGTTCCTTATTATAAGAGACAAATAACCGAAATACGTTGATCAAAAAAATAGTTAAAATTAGTTAAGAACAATTAATGTGTAAAAAATATAATTTTTTTTCCAAAAATACCCTCATTAATAAGGAGAGAGAGCATGAGAGAGAACAATTAAATTATTAAAAGAAAGAGAAGTGGAAGGGAGAGAGAGTGTGAGTTGGAGATAATAAATATGGGTAAAATAGTAAATCAACACAAAAAAGTAAAGACAACTTGTAAGTGTCTCTTATATATAGGAACATGCCATGAGCATCAAATGTCTCTTATAATAAGGAACGGAGGGAGTAATATGTATCTACTAACAACAATGGGTTACAGATTTGAGCAGTGTTCGTCAATCTTTAAGTTGTGCTGCACCAAACTAGCAAACACTGGGCAAGAGAAAGGAGCATAACTTGAAGGCAAGCTAATAAGAGATATAACAGAGTTACATTTTTACTTAGGCTCTGAGTCTCTGACATTTTTTAATATGGAAAAACTACGTTCTAACTGCTGGCCATAACTTCATTTAATTCTTTCCACAAATCATAAGACATCTTTTTTTTTTTTTATCAAATTAAATTTGCCCCCGATAGATGAGGGTCTAGTTCAACTAAAGAGCAGTTTCATCAAGATACTTTTCAAAACTACAGAGCTTTCAGGCATCCATTTAATAAAATAAAATAAAATAAAAACTAAAGAAAGAAAACGGGAAAAAAATTCGAGCATGAAGCATATTTCTGCGATTAAAAATGCAAGCAGAATGTACTACTATTTGCAGATTTAAGGAAATTTTGCCAAAAACGTGTCTAAGAAGCTGTTTGGTACATTGTTATCCAACATTCTGCAGTATGATGCATATCTTAGTATAAGATATCAAGGGAATATAAAATTTCAATATTTGGTATGATGATTGAAAATTGCCATAGAAAGGATACCATTAGTTAGGTACTTTATAAAAGTTAACAATGCTATGATGTCAGATCCCAATGATTTTTGTATGGTAAATACTATCCAAAATATGTCATCCTATGCAGTCACGGAATCTAGGATGATACCAGATAAGGCACCAAATACCAATATACCAAAGGCATCTTGGATGCAACCTAAAATCCAAACTACTAGAGTCGAGATGACAATGTATTAGATGCACCGTAATAATGTTTTGAAACTAAGAGGTTTTAGAAAGAGAGAGGGTGACGAACCATTTGACAAATGCTATCTGATAATTCAAGTGCTTCTTGCCACCTATCAACCCTAGTAAGGCCTTTGATGAGATGAACAAATGTGCTCAGCTCCGGAACAATATTCCTACTTATCATGGTTGCATATAGTTCAAATGCTTTATCGACCTTACTTGCCTGTGACAGACTCTCAATCAATGAGGCATATAAATGTCTACTGCCATCTTCAACAGCTGAAGACAAGGGAACTTCTTCTAGTAACTTTAAAGCAGCCTCTAGTCTATCAGCCTTGACAAAATTATCAATTAAAACTCTGTAAACAGGAAGCATAGGCACTGACTCATTCTCAGCCAACTCATTTAAAAGCCCAATAGAGGTTATAAATTCTCTGCTAAAACCTTCGACAATTTTACAATAGCTTGAGATATGTTTTGGCCAATAAGTTTGATTCATTTCATCTAAAAGTCTGTGAGCCTCATCAAGAAGGCCAGCGGAACAACAATGATTTATCAAGACCCTGTAGGTTATAAAGTTTGGAGCACAACCTTTAGAGCACATATCTCTCAGTAGCTCAAGGCACATTTCAATTTTACCTAATTTCCCAAATCCATCAATCATGGCAGTATAAGTTACAACATTTGGATTGCAGCCTTTTTCCTGCATCTTAAGCAAGAGCTTGTAAGCCTCATCTGTCTTTCCAACTTTGCAGAGACCGTCTATCATCTCTGTGTAAATAACAACATTGGGAACACAAGAATTCTCCAGCATCTTGGACAAGACCTTCAAAACAAGATCCAATCTTTTCTCTTTAAACAGCACATCAATTAAAGAGCCGTAGGTATACAAATTTGGGCTGTATCCACGCTCTGACATCTTGGCAAACACCTCTTGGGCGTCCTCAAGCTTTCCAGCCTTGCAAAAGCCATCTATAAGAGCATCATACACTATATGGTTAGGCTCACAACCTCCACCAGACATAGAATTCAAAAGTTCATGGGCCTCTTTGACCCGGTTTGCTTTACACAGGCCATCCAACAAAGCCCCATATGTAACAACATTTGGTTTTTCACAGCTGTTGTCATTTGACCTGAAATAAATGCCCATATCTGAAGTTTCTATGTTACTTCTCATTCTGGCATAGATTTGGCATGCTTTTTCGATCTGCCCAGCCTTGCAAAGGCCATCAATTAAAGCCGTATAGGTAATAACATTGGGTTTGCATCCTTCTACCAACATCATCTCAAACAGTTCATTTGCATTGGACACCTTTCTGGCTTTTAGGTATGCATGAATAAGGGCAGTATAAGTCACCACATTAGGAGTGCAACCATTTCTGACCATTTCATCTAACCATTTACGAGCCTGTTCAATGAGACCAGCTTTGCAGAAGCTATCAATTAAAATTGTATAAGTGTAAACACTAGGAACAACACCATTTCTTTTCATCTCTTCAAACAACAAAAATGCCTTTTCCACCTTTGAGACATCACAAAGGAAACCAATCACTTTGGAGTATGTACTATCATCAGGAATGAAACCCTTGCTCATCATTTCAGATATAATCTTAAAAGCCTTATCAAATTTTCCAGCCCCACAGAGACACCGTGCAAAGTTGCTGACATTGATCTTATTCAAAACAACCCCTAAATTAAGCATCTCAGAGTAAGCTTTTTCAGCCAATTCTAACATATCTGAGGATGGCAGTTCTTCATTGCCACATATACCACCAATCAATATATTATAAACCAAATAGCCGGGCTGACACCCGCAGTTATTCATTTTCTTAAACAACTTATAGGCATAAGAGTAGTCCCTTGATTTGCAATAAGCATGTACTAGAGAATTAAATATTTCACGATTTGGGTAACAGCCTTCAGTAATCATCAAACTAAGAATTCTCTTGCATCTGCCCAGCTGTCCTTTCTTCAAACAGCCAGAAAGCAAGCTCCTATAAGTCACAACATTAGGAATGCATCCGTCAGAGCGCATTCTGTTTAAGATATCCATGGCTTCTTCGAAATGTGAAGCTTCACATAATCCAGAGATCATCCTATTATAAAATCCAGTATCAGGAACATATTCCTCCTTCTCTATCAATGTCAGAGCATCCCTTAACCTCCCCGCTTTGCAGAGGGAATAGGCAAAACAACTCAGAGTAAACCCATCCATATCAAATCCATAGTTGGACATCTCTTTGTAAACCAAATAAGCAGTGTCTAATTTTCCAGCTTTAAGGAAAACTTGAACCAAGGCGTTATAAGTTGTCCGTGAGGGCTTGTACCCATAATCCTTCAGTCTCCCCAGTTCTTCCAACGCCATGTTCCACAACCCATTACGGCAACACTTCCGCACCAGAACATCGAGCAACTTCCGGAGCACTTCGTTATCGTCGTCTTTTATTTCTCGTAAAAAATTTTCCTGAACTCTCTCGTTATCGTTACAACACAGTATATCCAGAAGAGCATCATACACTGCTTGTGTATGACTATAACCGATTTGACGACCCGCCCATAAGAAAAACTTAACACACAATGCAGGATCCTTCACAAGATTCAAGACCTCCACAACTAAATTTTTGTTCAATTTCCCCCGAAACTGCCTGAGAAATTTCTGGGTTTCATAACCAAACCCATCACTTTGTCTCCTAATAGCATTCGACATCAGTACAGCCTCATCAGATAACTCACCAGCACAAACCCTTCGCGACGAATACCCGCATTCGGCACTCGAATCCAACAACCCATTGCGCAAAAAAGAGTATTCCTCGGCTAAATCGGTCCGAGGCCGAGAACTATCCTTTAAAAAATTGTCATCAGGATGAACCAACCCTTCAAGATTGTCCTCCGAAGAAGTGGCAATGGATCGAGCAATAGTAAATGGAAATTTGAAGAAGTATGATGAAAGGGAGTAGTTAGCAGAGGATTTCAGAGAACGTAAAGATTGAGAGAGTAAAATCTTCAACTCTGTTTTGCTCATAATAATGTAACAAAATTTAAAAAAAAAAAATGTATTCGTTGGAATTAGGTTTAGGAGAGGGGTTCCGTCCCCGCGAAAGAATCAAACTTGAGTTCCAGGCTGGGTGACGGACATAGGAGACAGAACAAAGCAAGCTCTAGGTGAAAAGGCAGGGAAGGATGGGCAGGGCCATCGCTCGCTGACATGTTGTCATACGAGCCTTTTTAAGCCGATACATGGGGTTGATTTAAGTTTCAATTCATCTCATAAGTTTAGTTTGATATTCGATGGCAAAAAAAAATTGATATTATTCTTTTTGGCCAAAAAATTTTGATATTAATTCTTTCTTGGCCAAAAAATTTGATGCCATTCCTTTCGGCCAAGAAAACTCGTAATTATTCTTATTGTTTGACAAAATTAATATTATTTTTCTAACTATTAAATTTAACAAAAAATTTTGCCTCTTTTTTTTTTTTTTTTGCAAACCAATGTCTTTTTTACTACTTCCTTCAGTGTTTTTTTATGAGTGTTTTACTCAACTATTTTATGTAAACGTAAAAAATTAGTTAAAATTATTTTTAATCTTTAAATTATTCTTAATAAAATTTGGTTAATTAATTTGAAAATTTTATAATCAACTAGAAATATCAGATAAAAACTAATATTTTAAACAAAAAAAATTATATTATTAAACATGTGCGAGATTCTTCTAATAAAAACCGAAAGTTGTAACATGTATTTTTTATTCGGATGAAGGGTTTAGAGTGGATGAGGAGATATTTGGAGTTTTGGACCATAAAATTAGAATTTGGAGGGGAGGTAAAATAATTCCCCTATTGTGAAGTCTTTACCAATGATAAATGATCTCTCAATGGGTCCACTATGATGACTATACTATATAACTCCTACAAAGTCATTAAAAAAAATGGTTAAATCATACAAAACTTTAAATCTTGGGTTATTTGCACATAATATCCATAACATTTTAAAATTTGAATTTAACCCTAACATTTTTTATTATTATTATGGATCCCTTGGTGTTAAGTGATTGTTATCTTTTTTGACAAAATTGTCACATCTTATCAAAAGAAGACATGTGACATTATTCATGGCATTTCATATAAGTTTATAATTTTCTAAAATTCCCTTAAACTTTTAGGTTAGTTACATAAAATCCCCTAAATGTTATAATATTAAATTTAAATTTTGAAATGTCAAGGAAGGAGTCATATATGACCAACCTAAAGGTTATGGAATTTTTATAAAATGAATAACTTACATAAGATGTCATGAAAGATGTCATGTGTTTTTTATTGATATCATATGATAATTTTTGTCAAAAAGATAATGGTAACATAATCAAGAGAAGATTTGCTTTGCAAGCTAAGTGACTTAATTCTGATTAATAAGCAATGACATAATGAATTTGAATTAAGTTATAGTAAGGAATTCAAGTTAGAAATCCGAGTCATAAAGTTGTCTGTGATACAACTTACATAAACCAGAAGTTGATAACCTTTCGTATGTTGAGATCACATCAAATAATTGAGTTATATTTTATATGAGTCTACTCTGAAACGTAACTTGCAATAACTTCCGTGTGTATATCGAATTACACTATCGTGGCTAACACAATTCCTTCTGACCTCAAGTCAAACTTTACTGGAACATCAGGTTTTATGTTTCCAAATACTGATAACTTCCAACAATTGGAAGTTGCTGAGGTCCTATTTGCTAAAAATTTATCATGACTTTGAGAGAGAAGTTACTTCATCAACAAGAGAGGGAGTTACTCAAGATAGTATAAGATCATGAGGGGATTGGTTGTTACCTTATAGGTTATAAGGAGAAGTGTTGACAAACGCAGTCTATAGATTGATGTACTAAGGCTTACAAGTGCCTAGTTTAAACTTTGGATTGGTGATTAAAAATCTCCACAGCTTTCTGGGACTGGACGTAAGTCAATGAAGAAGCTGAAAAAGATCACTTAAGCATTTTCTCTTATCTCTCTTGGCTTATTATTACAGGGTTTAAGTTTCAAGTTGTTTTTAAAAACATTTTTTTGCATCGCCCAATTTACTTCTATTTGGGTGAAATGTGCCACTAACAAAGCAAATGAAGACACTTAATTGCAGGGTTAGGCATCCCAAAGGATACTAAAGGAAGCATTGGCCTTATACCAAGTGAAAACTGTAGGGATTAAAATTTTAAATGGTTAAAATCATAGGGATAATAAGTCAAAGTGTAAGGAGTTTCACCTGATTTAAAATATATAATTGAGTTGCACCAAATTAAAGTTTAGTATTTCAGTTATAACAAAGTCAGAACTTGAGAAATCAAAGATTAACTTTTCCTCTGTGTGTATCTATATATATATATAAGGTACATACTACAGCTTGAAATATTTCTTATTAAAAAGTGTTTAGATGGAAATTAAACTATGGTTTTAAAAATAATTTTACGGTATATGAAATAAATATAAGGATGAGTTTGCCTAGATTTGTAAGAAAATATTTTTTGAAAGCACTTTTGTCTAATGCCAAATACCCCTTAAATTTGAAGAGTCGTTGAATATCTATAAATCTAGAGACCATCTTATAGCAAAGGACCTCCATGAGCACGCTATGCATGCAAAAACAAGAAGCATCTGACGTGAATGGGCATGAATGGTGCAGTAGAGAATATAAAAGAAGCATCTGACGCGCATGGGCATGAATGGTGCAGTGTGCTTTTTAACCTTCCTTCTTCAATATATTTGTAATTATTAAAAAATGAAGAAAATTGTAATAATTAACTCCATTAGGCTTGGCATCACTTGCTTCTACCAAGGAACCAAAGGTATTTTTGACCCTTTATCGCCACCCACTCGTGTTTTGTAAGTACTTTCACTTGTAGCCTTTTGCCTTCTTTTTTTTTTTTTTTTAAACCTGAGTAGCCTTTTGCCTTTGCATCTTAGTCAACACAGATAATTTCCTTTTTGTCATCCTATTAGTATTTAATACTCCCTCCGGTCCTAAATATAAGACTCATTTTGTAATGTAAATTATATTATAAAATGGGTCTTATATTTAGAATCGGAGGAGTACTATTTTAGTCGGCAGTATGAATGTAGGCATTTTCTTTCTGTATTCTTTCAACTTTCTTCATATATTTTATTCGGTTTCATTCCACTTTATTTTTATTATTCTTTCAATACTCTATATATTTTAATGCAAATCAAATGTATGAAAGATAAATATATCTTCTTTAAAAAAAATGTTTAATTGCATAGGAAAAAATTCTACCTATACTTCGTTGTAATCAAATCAAGCGCACTGCTATTAAATATTACTCCATCCCTCTTTTTTTATAAGCAACTTTGGATTCTATAAAGTAAATTAAAAGGTTAGTTAAAATTGATTAAAGATAATAAATGTGTAGAAATTGAAAGTTCTTTCTCCAAAATACCTTGGAGAGAGGGTATAAAAAAGAGAATAAAAAATTATTATAATAAAGAGAGTTATGTAAGATAGAGAATGTGTAATGGAGAGAGGTGATGGTTTAAAAAATGAGGTAACAAATATATTGAGTATTAAAATAAGTAATTAATGAGAGGCAAAATAAGAAATTTGTTGCAAAAATTTAAAACAACTTACAAATGTTACTTATATTTAAGGAGAAAAGAAAAAAATGATAGTTGTTACTTGTAAAAAAAGATGGAAGGAGTGATATCATTGTTAGTCTTTATAATATGTTCGAACTTTGATTTCGATCACTGTAGTTTTTTTTTTTGACCCGAATCATTGTAGTTTCAAATCATGATTTTTTGTCCTTGTAATTTCTTCCGGGTATAACATTAATCTCTATAATTTCAAAAGAACTTGGGTCTAAGTTAGTGCTCATTATGGAAAAAAAAGTTTATTACTGATAGAATTAGTGGCAAAAAATTATTTTGTTGTTAATTTCATCATGAATTGGATTCTATTGCTAAATAAAAATTTTATCACTAAATTTTGTCAAAAATGATGTTTTTTTAATGAATTTTAGTTTTGGTTTTGATATTTAATGACACTAATGAAATGAATGATGTTAAACTCAAATCTAAGTTCTTGTGAAATTATATAAAGAGACAAATATTTTTTATGAAAGAAACTATAACAATGAAAGACTACGATGTAAAACTATGATGATCAAGACTAAAATTCAATGAAATTGTGAAGATCAACAATGAAATCAAGCCTTTCATTTTTATTAGTTTTTATTTACATGCCTTTTTTCCTTTAAAGAAATTATATTTTAATCTCTTTTAATGCATTTGAAATTTCTAGTTGCTTTTGCATCATTATATAGGAGATTCATGAATCATTTTTTTTAATAGTTGGCCATGAAATTGACCTTTTTATCTGATGATATTTTATTTTTGATCAAATTTTTTTGTGTTAGTTCTAAAAAATTAATTTAATTGAATTAACATCAGCCAACCAGGCCGAAAGGCAATCAAGAAGAGAGTCGTTACTCGTCAGATTGGATTCTATGGTCATGAATCTCCCGGATTCCGGTAATTGTCCGAACCGAGGGTAAAACAGTAATCTTATAGTCAACCTCCTTATCGTCTCTTCCTGCCTTCCATGGATAATATGCCCCGTCTTGAAGACGGCGTCTTTAAATGTCCCATTTCCATTACCCACAAGCTCTCCTACGAAAACGAAGAGCCTCGGAGAGACATCGAGCGAATTTGTGGGGTTTAGGATAAAGGAGCTTCTAGCAATAGAATGTCTCTCTCGATTCCTATATCTTCGCCCCATCACATTTCCAGCTTCCACCACTCTCCAATCCCGCCTTTCTCGTTATACCCTTCTTTTCTGTATTATTATCCTCCACAATTCCCACATGGCCATGGTACCAGCTTCGTTATTTGCCATTACAGAGTCAGTGAAAAATCAAAACTTGCTTCTAAAGCTTCCATGAATATTAAACGGGGTGGATTTTGTAGGCGTTCTTCTTTTTCCACATCTGGAGGTGGAGAATGTGATAATGGGAATGAAGGGGAAGATGAAGAAGATGATGATGAAGAGAGGGGCAGTGGCGAGGATGAAGAAGAGAGGGCTTTTGGGTCCTTTCTTTTGCCTGAAAGATGGGATGTCGTGGGTCTTGGTCAAGCCATGGTAATTTCCGTTTGTTTGCTCTAAGGTTTATCCATATTTCACTGCTGAAGGATATATGGACGGATCCTTGAGGAGAAATTTTTGGGGTTTAGCGCTAATAATCTTTTTATTCAGCATTCTCTTTTGCTTGAGCTATATATTTCGGTAGAGAAAGAGGACTTTCAGGAACGTTATTGTGACAATGTTATCTTGTTGATGAATTTCTTCGTTTCATCCCTGTATTTTCCCCCTCCTCCTTCTACCGGTGATATTTAGTTAGTTTTGAATTTGAGCATATTTCAGGAGATTTATGCAGCCATTTCTTTTTTACTTGGCGCTTACTTAGAACTTAAGATGAACTTATGAAGCATCTAATTTTTTAGTAAGAGTTTAAAAAATACATAAAATAACTGTTGCCTGTATCCTTGCCTTTTGGTATTGTCTTCTTTCCTTGTACATACATAGTTACCTTCCTAGAGAAAGAGAACCACAATGTATGAACTGTGAGGAAAGATAAAAGCAAACATAAAAAAAATCAAAGTTTGGCTGGAGACTTTTTCTTCCATCTATTAAATAAAAAGAGTTCAATTTTTTTTTTTTTTTATTGAATGATGAGTTGCCCGCCCTTGATTTTTGCTTGAGTGACATATATTCATCATGTGATGGAGTTTGAATCTAAAATTTGTTGGTTTTGGTAATTCATTCAGGTAGACTTTTCTGGGACAGTTGATGATGAGTTCCTGAAGAAATTGGGGTTGGAGAAGGGAACAAGGAAGGTAGTGAACCATGAGGAGAGGGGTAAAATTTTGCAGGCTATGGATGGTTGCAGCTACAAAGCTGCTGCAGGTGGTTCTCTATCTAATAGCTTAGTTGCCTTGGCAAGGCTTGGCAGTCGCTCCATTGGAGGTCCTGTTATAAATGTGGCAATGGCAGGCAGTGTAGGGAATGATCCATTGGGTGGCTTCTACAGGTTGGCCTTCTTAGTTACTGAACTTTTTCTTATTAGTTGTTTGAACTTGTTCAGAGTTTAAAAGAGTTCAACTTGGAACTTCCTTTTACACATCTATTTTGCATGCTGTCATTAAATGCATAAATTTTCCATCTATGTGCAGCATAGGTAGCCAGAATCCAAATGATCCTGTTTCAGTATTATTCTAGATAGTCAATTGGTCCCCTTGTCCGTTATGTTGCCTTATACTGATAGTATTTATAGTTGTGCTATATTTTCTGTATATTACATAGAAATTGCTGCTACTGATATTACATACTCGGAAGTTGCTCGATTGATTTTGTTTAAACCTTATATTGTGTATCACTGAGTTTAACCAACCAAGAGTTTTGAAGTTTAAGAATGCTCTGATTCTTGGTCACTGGAAGCTGATTGGTTTGATTAAAAATTGTCAAATAGGGGTTACAGTGCCAGGTTTTAATATACAAAATCCTGCGAAATGGCTGACGCAAATTTTATAAAACTCACTTGATTGATATAAAGGTCAAAAGATAATTTTAAAAGCCCAAGAACCACAACAACAACAACAAGCATTATCCTATTTGGTCCATGAACATAATGGACATAAAATATAAATAATATAAATGCAAACTATCCTATCATATCACAATCACAAATATATGAAAATAAAATAACGTTTTACAGAATTTAAAAAAAAAAACTAAGCTGAAAAATATTTCAAATAGTAATAAAACAAATATTGAAATGCGACCAAACAAAACTTCTTGTGAAGCTGTTCATTTAAGTCTTTAAGAATGATATTCATCAGCATAAGTCATAGTATTAAGCAACTTGATAAGAAAGAATTAAATGTGGTTATATGATCACTTCCTTTCCCATTGGTGATTTCTTGTTTGGTCTAAGAAATGTGTAAACAAGTGCTTTTGCAGCTCCGGCCCTCCATTTTGAGTTGTATGTTTGTTATCATAAAAGAACGTGCATGAAAAATCTTTGACTGCTGAATTACACCGCAAGCCTATATCTTAAGTTGTTATTGCCACTACATGCAGGAACGTTTTTAACACTAGATTATATATGACAAGTTATATTTTTTACAAGTTCCTTTCTTCTAGAACTTCCTTCATTTGTTTTCCTTTTAACAAGTAATTTTAGCTTAAATTATAGATACTTTATTTTCCTAAAAGCAAATTTCATTAATTTAATTCACTTTTAAACTTATTCCAATAATTTTACAGGGAAAAGTTACGTCGAGCAAATGTGCAGTTTCTTTCTGCACCTATCACAGGTGGGACAACTGGAACAGTCATAGTTCTCACAACTCCCGATGCACAGCGCACAATGCTGGCATATCAGGTTGGATGCACTACTGATGAAAACATTATGATATAAATATGTGCCGCTTCCCTATTGCAATTTTTGTGTCATTTGAATGAGTATGAGATTGAGCTTCGTATACCTGATTGCATGACAAATTTGGCATTCACTCTTTATTTTAAAACCCTTCCTGCTCTTGAGTAGTGGACTGGAGTTTATCAGAAGCTGATTTCCCTCTTTTCATGATGTGGTTGAATAAGACAAATATTTGTGTAACTAAGATAATAGATGTTGATGAGTTCTGCTGTTGTGAAGTTTATAGGCATAATAAATACTTACTTGTTTGCATGACTATGAACAACACAGTAAAATTAATATGAACATTTTTGTCATTGGTGTACTTTGTACTATAAGGCGCATTATTATTTCTTCTTGGAGCGTCAATCATGGAATTATTTACAAGGTAATGAATCAAAATAATTATGCAACCAAAGATATGCTTTTGGAAACCAATTTTCTGAAACAATCATGATCTTTCATATTGATTGGCATCAGTCACCATGTTAAATTCGAAGTACCGCTTGATTTTGAAATCCATATAAGCATGTTTGGATCAGGGACAATTAAGGGAATGAGAAGAGACGAGAGGGCTTCAGTGAAACCTTTTCCTTGTCTTGTAATTTTTTTAGTAAGGATGGGAATTATAATTAAGGATTTTGATCTTAACTTTCCAAATTCTTAAAGGTAGGGTTGTAAATGAGCTCACCACCAGCATTTTCAAGCTCAGCTCCTTTTATAAACTAGTTGTTCGAGCTTGGCATGTGATACTATATGGGCTTTCAATTATAGTCGAGCATGGCATGCTTAGTTAAATGAAAGCTTGGGTTCAGATAAACTTGCTTAAGATTATGTATTGACAGATGAGCTTAATGAGAGAAGTGTGTTTTCATGATACTTGGAAAAAGTTTTATACTCCCTCCGTTCCTTATTATAAGAGACAAATAACCGAAGTACGTTGATCAAAAAAACAGTTAAAATTAGTTAAGAACAATTAATGTGTAAAAAGTATAATTTTTTTCCAAAAATGCCCTCATTAATAAGGAGAGAGAGTATGAGAGGGAACAATTAAATTATTAAAAGAAAGAGAAGTGGGAGGGAGAGAGAGTGTGAGTTGAAGATAATAAATATGGGTAAAATAGTAAATCAACACAAAAAAGTAGAGATAACTTGTAAGTGTCTCTTATATATAGGAACATGCCATAAGCATCAAATGTCTCTTATAATAAGGAACGAAGGGAGTAATTCGTAATATATAGAGTACATGCTATTATCTATGGTGATTTATTTTATTTTATTTTTAATAGAGTTATATATGAACTGTATAAGCTGAGTAAAAATATTTCTTCAGACCCAGTCTAAACTAACTTTTATAGAGCTGAATCCGAACTGTAGACAAACTACTCAGTTCATTTATAGCCTTACACAGTCTTCCCTCATATATGTGTTCAGGGGTATGTTTGGGCTGCAGAGAATGGAGGGATATTAAAGGAAGACAATATTAGTTTAGACATTTTTATGTTAATATCTAATCCTTATTTCCCCTGTTCACTATGTTTGCATTAAGAGTTAATGAAAGGGGGAGGGTGTTCATTTATATAAGAATCAAAATGAAAATGAAAATATCTTAATTAAATTCCCGTTCCTTTTCTGTACTCCCGTTCTCCTCAATCAAAATATGCACTAGTTCTCCCAATTTGAGAGATTTTAGAGGACGCATTTCTCTTTTCCTTCCTACTACCTAACAATACCCTGCGTCTATATATTAGAATGTTGTCAAAGTCATGAGACCATAAGGATTATTCAAAACTGGTGATATTAAAAGGCTTCATCCCCAGTACATTTTTATGTCCATGGTTCAAGGGAATCTTTGGCACCTTCATTATTGCATTTACCTTTAAAAATTTGTCTATTCTCACTTTTTTATCATGCTTGTGCCAGGGAACATCTTCAACGATTAATTATGACGCTACCTTGGCTAACATAATTCCCAAGACCAACATACTTGTAGTTGAAGGGTACCTATTTGAACTTACCGATACTATCAGAACGATAACAAAGGCATGTGAGGAAGCTCACAGGAGCGGTGCCTTGGTTGCAATAACAGCTTCAGATATATCTTGTATCGAGAGACACTTCGACGAATTCTGGTAAGATTGTTAGTTGACTTTCATTAAATGTTTCATTCATTATCATATCAAATTATATGTATTGTTGATTCCATTAACTTGGCTTTTGATCTTGAAAGTCACGGCGGGGACATTTTATGTGGTATCTTAACTAAAAATGTTACGATACACCCAACAAACATTGTAAATTTTTTGTCTATACTCTATTAATGTTCAGCATCTCAACATGTTGAGCTGTGTGGAAAAAACGTCATTAATGTTTTATTACCTTACCTCTTTACAGTTTTGGCATTTGCCTCTAACTTGTAAAGAGCGAGCAACAGTTTTCTAGATAAACCCTTTCTATAAGAGTGAGGTAGTAGTAAAGATGTACCCGATGGCAAAAATGATTTATTAGTTGAATTCAACCAAATAAAGCTCGGTAATCATGTGCATTTCTTTTGTGCACGCTTAGTCTTTTCATAAACATATTCAAATGAAATGGAGAATTCTGCTTGCTTTATTTGAGAACTGGTCTGATCAGAGCTAACCAGGTTCTTTTGAATGGAAAATTGAAAATTTCTTCCTTATTCCTCTAGGATCGAAACAAAACAATTCCCCCTCCCTCAACAATGCCTTAAGTTTCCAGCTTTTTCGATCTATGATAAATGGGCGTTTGTAATGATCATAATACAATTACAACCTCATTAGCCTTCACATGGTAGTTTAAGTTTTGAGGTGGATTGATCATTGACATGATGTCCAGGTCTTTCATGAAGGGTCTTAACTTTGCAGATTAAGCAGTTTGGTCGCTGACCAATGTGAGATCGCTCTAACATGTGTATATATCATTCATTTGTCAGGGAAATCATAGAGAACTATGCAGATATCATCTTTGCGAACAGCGATGAAGCTCGAGTGCTCTGCAATTTTGATGCAAATGAGAGCGCTGCTTCGGCTACAAGGTGCTTGAGCTTCTTTGTTCCCCTAGTATCAGTCACAGATGGCCATAGAGGCTCTTACATAGGTATGAAAGGAGAAACAGTATATATCCCTCCTTCTCCATGCATTCCAGTAGACACTTGTGGTGCAGGAGATGCATATGCTTCTGGCATCATGTATGGTGTTCTGAGAGGAATATCAGATGTGAAAAGAATAGGAAAAATAGCAGCAAATGTTGCAGCCACTGTTGTTGGGCAACAAGGAACAAGGCTTGGGGTTTCAGATGCAGTCAAGTTGGCTGAATCTGTTGCATATCAACTTGAAACTAATGGTCTCCCATCAGATATGGGTACTGATCATATTTCCAGCTTCTAGGTGACATGGTGGTAGCTCACCATTCGAGTTCATATCATCAGATTCCTTCTCTAATTCCATTCCCTTTGTTCCATAGAATTTCGATCCATGTATATATATTGTTGTAAAAAATTGCTGAGCCCTTTTGTACATTTTTAATTTATATACTATTATATAATTTTTTAGATGAATACATTGTTGCAGTGTTATGATGAAATTAACAAATTCTAAACAGGCTTAGTTTTCCAGTTTTCCTCATAGACCAACTAAATTTTGAATAATATTAGTAGTGGCGGCACACGTTTTTATGGAATTCAAAAATATTAATATTAATATTAATAGTATAACTCATTTCTTGAACTCTATCCTACAATGGCATTAATAAGTTTTATCTTATTAGGTGAGGTCGGTTATATAGATTTTACAAAGTCACATTGCGTTCCATAAAGTCTTTACCGCCATTTTTAAAATTAAAAAAAAAAAAAAAAGACGAGAAAAACTTGTTTAGGTTTTTATCTGCACAAAAAGTTCAGACAAGAATGGATTCCTCAACCCAGGACCTTCTACAGATGCAAAGATAAACTCTCCTTCTTTGAAGCTGCCTAATTGGTCGATTAGAATTTCATAGATTTTCCCTTCCCTTTCAAAAAATTTCGTAGATTCTGTTGCAGGAAGTTGGAAGAAGGGAACCATCCGCCATGAGTCACTTGACTTGCTGTCCAATGACTTGAAATGAATGAAATAAAGATTTGTTTGGTCATATTTTAAGGGTACAATGCTCAACTGAGAATGGGCCCTTCCAAAACATGATATCCAATATTTTTTACATCACGTAAAATGTTATTTTAACTTTTTTTTTGAAATTTTGCTCTATCTTGAAACTGGAGTAATAATAATGGCTTTTCGTATAAATATTTAACATGAAGTGCGAGCCAACTAATTTTGACAAAATAAAATAGATGGTTAATATCTCCTCTCTCTCTCTCTCTCTCTCTCTATCTCTAACCAAGGAGAAAGCAAAACTTATGTACTATAAGAATTATTTTTTCTTTTTAGTTTTGTCCTCTATTTGCCATCACACTATTTTAAATCTTAACTACTTCTATTTATTGCCCTCCATCTAATAAGGACATTATTATAAACAAGTAATAATTATATCTTAAAACTTGATACATGACATATATTTAGAGACAATAAAGATTCAGATTAAGACAAGTAAATAGGAATGGAAAAGTATGATTAATAATATAAAGTCTATAATAACATGTTTCACGGGATAAAAAAAAACACTTGAATTTCATCACCTTTGATTTAAAATTTAATAACTTTTTAACTTTAACCTCATTTAATACATTCACCTTATATTCACTTTCTCAGAAAATAACAATCTATGCAATAATAAATAAAAAAATGTACATTTATGTTAAAATTCTAATGATGTAAATTACATAAAGAAGATTAAAAATGTTCTCTCTCTAACTTATACAAAGACCAAAGAAGTATATAGATACTCCTAAGGCACTTTAATTAATTCGTCAGAACCAAAAAATATTTGTTAACTCACTAAATCTGTCTCAAATTAAAAAAATTTCCAACTTTATTATATTAAATAAGGTTTTGAAAGAGAAAGGAAAAATATAAGGAGTTACATTTAAGTATCAATTATTAGGGGCAAAATTGACAAATAAATATTAATTATTTTTTTAAGTGATTTATATTTTAAACCAAACTGCTTTTTTGAAAATTGACCTATATTATGGAGTGGATGTATTACTACCTCCGGTCTTTATTATAAGACCTAGTTGACTAATTTGGAGAGATTAAGAAAACTAGTTAAATTATTTATTTGTTATAAATAGGTGTTATCTTTCCTAAAACACCCTTGTTAATCATATATATTACCTAGAGTTACCATTTCATGAAACATTTCATATGTGTAACCACTTTAAGGACTATTTTAGAAAAATAAATAAATATGAAAAATAAAGTGGATTGAGATTTTATATTTAAAATCAAATTAAAAGTCAAATAAGCTCTTATAATAAAAAACGGAAGTAATATTACTTTCTTCTTGATTTGTCTGGTTTACCCTTGTGAGAATCACTAGACAGGAAGAAGCCCAGTCAACCTCCATTGCATTACTTAAGAAACTTCTGTGATATGTGTGAAGAGAGGTCAGATTCGTTTTCAATTTCAGCAACCTATTCATGGGCCGACAAGACTGTGAATTCTCTTTTTATATGCACATTCAAAGCCCAAATAATTGAACTCCAATAATGTAATTAATAATTCTGCCTAATTCTTCAATGTTCAAATCAGACGGAAAGAAGATCTGTTGACATTTTCTCTGAATTAATTAATGCCCTCGACATGCCAACTTTTCTTCGTTCTTGAATTGTTGAGCTCTCGATTCATGATGATTGGTCATTGAAGAATTTTAGATGTATTCTACTTCTTAGGAAAAAAAATATATTAATTGAAAATTAAATAGGTAAATTTCTTATCACTAGGAGTGAAAGATAAAGTTTAATAAGCTCAACTTAAAAAATTGTAGAAATTAGGTTATAAAATTTTGATTAAAAAAAGAACTAAGATTAAAAAAAATTAATTAAAAGCTTTTAACCTTACTTTTTTAATTTTCTAAATCGAGTTTATTAAAAAAAAATTCTCCTTTTACCTTGCATTCATTTTTTTTCATATCAAACAGACCCTTATACTTGAATTAATCAAAATTCAATATGAGAAGATGAATTTTCTAATTATACAACTTGCCTAATACATTTATATATATTTTTTGTCATAAATCAAGTTGTAAATTATTCTAATGGAAATCAAGACAAAGATCAATGATTGGAGGGATGTTCTTGCCTGTGTATTATTGATGAATAGAATAATGATAATCATGTGTGACGTGTAAGCCTTATCTCTTGATATAATTAATCATTGTTCTTTAATTTTGCATCCCGAGTAATGTTATCAATGACATTACATCTTATTTAAAAAAATCAATAAAACTATTAAAAAAATCATCTTAAAAAAAATCACGCTATTAATAAGTCATAAATAGTATGGCTTTTCTCAGAAAAAAGCATCTTGTTTTTGCAAGTTTTGAACATTGAAGCTTCCCTTAGATTTCCTACAATTTTTTTATTTTTTCAATACATTCTACATATTTTAATTATATTTAAATTTCCAAATATGAGGACCAAAGAAGCAGTTTGTGAATTTTCAAACAATGGGATCAGGCAAAAAAAAAAAAAAAGAATTTTCAAACAATGGGAAGCTTCATATTTTGTGTGCTGCCGTTGACAGCGCCATCTAGAAAGCAGGCCAATTGGGCCATATTTGTATTTGTCACCATATTAAAAAGAAAAAAAAAAGTTATCACCACCGATCAGTTTAAAGAGTTAAATATAAAAAGATATTTATGATTTCTTTGCCAACAGATATTTAAGATTTATTCAGTGAACTAATATATATAAATAGATAGCAACGAACAAATACACATTCACACATTTGATTTGTGATTGTGCCATCACAAAATATCACATTGGTCTCTATTATAAAATAGAAAAAATCCCAAAAAAATATTTCTAAAATTTCAAAATCTCATATTAGAAATGACTACAAAAATGTGTTGTCTTTTGTTTTTCAAATGTTGTCAATTGTTATTTAAATGTATTAAATAAGACTAATTTGAGATTTTGAAATTTAAAGATTTTTTTGGGGATTTTTCTTTTAAAATACCTTCAACCCATTCATCAAAACGTAAAGGAATATGTTGACTCAATAAATTTATTTGCTATCCAAAAAAATTTTAAAATTTATCTTCATAAGTGAAAAAGGAAATTGCATCAAACTTTAACTAAGAAAATCTTGAACAAAATTTAATTATTAATACCCTATTTGATCACTTATAATAAAAACCACACATTCCTTCTGAAAAGTACCTTATAATAAGAATTGGAGTAGGATAAAGTTCAAAGGAGTAAATTCTTTGACAGAGTCTATCTCACAAGATGATAGTTACCCAAAAGTTTTAGTAACACATTATATAATACTGCTTCTAATCTTTAATATAAAAACTAGTTTAACATTTAATTTTGTTCTAAATATAAGATCTTAATTTTCTTTGTCTCTCATATTTATCCATTTTTTCTAAAATAATTTTTGTAGTAGTTGCATATATTAAATGTCTCATCAAATAATAGTTCTAGCTAATGCATATGATTAGCAAGTATAACATCTTCATTTTCATATCTCTAAGATTTAAGTAAATTTGCATTAAGATAGAATAGATAGAGGTTATATATATATACATAAGCAATTAAAATAATTAAAATTATATGTATTTGTGTATATGTATAAACATATATATGAATAAATAAATAAAATAACAATATTAAGAAATCCCATATTAACTAAATAATCGGAAGATGGATAAAATACTAATGGTGAGAAGTCCCACATTGACTAAAGGGTGGGTAGATGGAGCTCTTGGGGGCTATATATAAATGATAGTAGAGGAGAGTTAATAGTAAGTTAAATAATTTTCACACAAAACGGCGATGGTCTCAATAAAGTGTTGTTTACGAGTTCATGAACTATTGGACCATGCTATAATTTGGTCAGTTGGTCTTAGACTTCATACTCGTCGATTTCAATAGTTGGATCATCAATACAATCTGTGAGATACGAGTTATAAAGTACGCTTTGAACTCAATTTTTTAGATTTTGTGCATAGAACCCTGAATAGTAAATTATCATTTTTAAATATTTTCATTGTTAGATCGAGTTACAATTTGGACAATTGATGTATGACATCTAAGATGTTAAATTCAATGGTAGGATAAATAATTAGAATCTTTCAGTAAGAATGATTTAACTCGTATTAAATATATTTATCTGAGATTTTCTAGGATAGAATATAAGCTATAAATTGGGGGTTCTCTATCTAGGTTATGAATTTGGTGATTCTAATAATATAATTTAATAATTATAGGATAATATAAGTTAAGGGAACTTAGAAATTGAATCTAAATCTTTCAAGCTAAAATTGTGAGTAACAGTTGAAGGTCCTAGAAGGAGAGTTAAAGGCTAGAAATTTGCAAACAGTTTACCCTAATACTGTAAAAAATAATTTTTTAATTTTATTTGTAGATATAAATACTACTATGGTATTTTTTAGTATGGGCCTTATTTATATTTGACTATTAGCTAGAAGCACAGTTAACTGAATTTCTATTTATTGTATGTTTTGGTATGTGTTAATGAGTAGTTTTTATAATTGAATTCTTTTATATGAGTTTTATTTGCATAAACTATTTTGTAGGATGTTGTTTTGAAGGAAATTAAATAAAGTGAGTTTGGAAATAATTGATCTTCAGAATATGATATGTGAGTTAAAGTTTTAATGATTTATGTTCCTATATATGTGTAGATCCATTTGAATGTTTTGAATTATGTGCATTTGTGATGGGTAGTGGAGGAGATGATCATAGTTATTAAGATCTATATACTTGCCACGTGATATTGGACTTCATAAAGAATTCTATGATTGGCTACTATTATTATCTCACTAGTTTTTTAAGAGACTGCGACATTTCATTAGTTCTTTAAGGGAGGACCCATGGTCTCTCGAGTGCTTTATAATCTTTGGCTAGTCCACATCACTTGTACGGTGAACCTGTGAGAGTAGCTAGTCAAATGAAAAGAACTAATCCGATGGGTCCAATTGGTGAAAATAAGGAGGACATAAGGGTAGATTTGGATTCATGGATTGCATATGACATGAAATTCATTGATATTTATATCTTTAGAATAAATGAAAAATATATTATCTCTTATAAAATTATCAGTAGCAAGAAACTGGCAGAAATATCTGACTTATATGGTCATTATGGGTTTAACTGTTAAAAAATGTCTATTGACTATTATTGATTCTGTGTATCGCACTAGACTCCTCCCTAGCCATGCTAATGTATATGATATGTTGGGATTTTAGCTACTGAGATCTTATCTCACCCCTGTTATTTAATATTTTTTAGGTGAAAGCTTTAGTGGAGCGACATTAGGAAAGACTCAGGAGGAGTGAAGCTACAATTACAACTTGTTGCGCTTTTTCGATCTATAAGTTATATTGTTTCCTATATATTGTCACCCTTGGATAATATGTGTTTAATTGATTCAAGAATTATCATGTTTTTATGTTCTTTTATTTGTTTTGTTGTAGTACACATACTAATAGTTGGCTAAAAGCCTAGAATTGTATGTGATCTGTTTATAATAAATTTATTATAAAATATGAAGTAAGACTTAATCCTTACTATTTTAATTTATGATCTATATAATATGTTGTTTTATAACTATATTATACGAGATTGATCTCTCTTTGTTATATTATTTGCATTTAAATGAGTTAAAAAAAGTTCTTTTATCTATAACAGGATGTATAATTGGGTGTTGTTCTTTTCTATTATAGATAACATTATTATACAATAAGTTAGTTTATATGATTGTGATAGTTTTGAGTTTGTTGTTAGTATGGTTTGATTATAAAAGAAATAAAATTATTTCTTGAAGTTACTCTAAAAAATTAAGTTTATCAGTTTATTTATTTAGGAAGGTTGTTTTGGCAAGAATATTTTAAAAAGATAACACATATTTATTACAAATAACTAACTTAATCTCTTTAATCTACTCAAATTAGTGAACTAATTTTTATATTAAAAATCAAAGAAAATATTGGTGAGAACAAAGTTGACAATTCTAACAAATTCAAAAGAAACCAAAAGCACAAAAACATGGGTTAATTAAGTGTTGGTCTAGCCTGGGGACTAATTTTAAAATGTAGATGACTTCAATATAACTCTGTGTAACACAAAATTTCCCCCCCACATAAGTTGCAGATGACTTCAAGCTAACTTTGTGTAACACAAATTATAGAAGATTAGTAGTTTGTTTGGAAAATATTAAATTTAGAATACTCTTTTCTAATGAACTATGGTTCTACAATATACACTCTTTGAGCTCTAAATAAAGGAACTAACTAAGTAAGAGGTGGGTTTGATTCTAAGTGTACAATATCAATTTATTTTTTTATATTATTTTTTTAAAAAACCGATTCTAATTTGATAATTTAATTAGTTTTATTATTTTACTCAAATTAAATAATAATTCTTACATTAAGAATTGAAAGAATACATAAGGGGGGGAAAAAAACTTTTACCTTGCATAATAACTGACAACACTCCAATGGAAGCCAATCTATCCCATGCCATGATAGACGGGCTTGGTTTGATTTCATCTCATATTTTCAATCAGTGTGATTTTGATGAAAGTTTATAAATCAGTCGTTGTAATTTGTCAAAATGTTTGTTAGCGTATAATATTAACTTTAAACTTCTGAAAGTATTAAGTTATTTAAATTTTATACCATTAATCATATTCTTTGGCCCCTCGCCAACAACCCACTGCCAGTCCACCGCCATTAATGCTTCAATAATTTAATGATGATCACTTTTAATAAAATAAAAATGAAAACAGTAATATGTTTGCGGTATCCATCATACTCTTGTACTCCGATTTACATATTTAATTACAATTAAAGTATCTATATTTACATATATTATTAATAAAGGAAGTTGCGCATAAAAGTTATATTTTTTTTTTGATACCAGACATAAAGTTACATTTGGATTTCATATACTACCTCCGATCCTAAATATAAGAGCTGATTGACTAATTTGAATAAATTAAAGAAACAAATTAAATTAGTTATTTGTAATAAATATGTGTTGTTTTTTTAAAATATCCTTGCTAATCAAGTTTATTGTTAGAACAATCATTATTAGAAGGAGTATCTTGAGAAAAAATAAATAAATATCAGAGATAAAGTGGATTGGTGTCTTACATTTATGACTAAAATAAAAGTTAAACGAAGTCTTATATTAAATATTAGTATGTTAAAATTATAAATTATGAGAATATTCCTTAAATTTATTAAAATTCCAAAGAAATTTTGATTTTTGAAGCATGTGTGTAGATGTATTCTAAAATTTAAACGAAAAGATCACTTTCTAGTATTGTTGAGATGATGGATATTCATTCTGTTGATATCGCTCATTCAAATTTTTGAAATAAAAGTTAAATTTTGGAAACCTGGCTTAAATGTTATGAAAATTATAAGAAGTTTTCATAGAAGTTTGTGAGCATTTTATAAATTGATAAGATATAGTGTGCTCTACTATATTTTAGACTTACTCAAAGCGGATTTAATAACAAAAAAAGTTATCCTGTATTTGGTTTTCTAAGAAAATGGATAAATACAGTTATAAAACTTTAATAAAAAATATTTAAAGTAAAAGAATACGAAAAATTATTAAAAATTTTAATTTTATTTTTCACTCCATCCTCTCCCCTCTGTTTCTCTCCAACCAAACGAAGAAATTTTAGGAAATAATTGTATAAGCTTTGATCATAAATAAAAATTCATGTAATCTCAGTAAAATTAAATAAATACATATAATTTATTTGTGAAAATTAAAAAAGAAATATCTTTGACTAATAAAACATCCTAAAAAATTGAAATTGAAATTGAAATCAGGCTAAATATTTAAATATGTGATTTAAAAATATATAAATTAACATGAACATTAATATAACCTTTATTTGTAAGGCACAAATAATTCAACTTACCTTTGGCACCAAAAAAATAATGTTACACCCAGTGCTTAATATAGAATCTACTTATCAAATTTGATATTAAGGAGTAGAATAAATTACTAACTATTTTTAAAAAAACTAATAAAAAGTATAATTATTTTTTGTGGTGCATGATTTTTCTATTTTGTATTTTGAATAAAGCACGGCGCAAAGAGGGGTTCTGATTCATTAAGAAAGAAAACGATGGTTGACAAAAGAAAAGTAATGCTCAATAATTGAGGACACGTGGGGCAATTTTATTGGTGACGGAAGCTACGATGAAAAAGAGGGGCAACAATCAGGTGCTTCACTGTTCATGGAGGCTTTTGCATAGGCGGCGTGGATTGTGGGGTCACTTTCGAGTCGTTTACCCTTACCGGTAATACCGGTAAGGGCTTACACGCATACAAAACGACACACTGTATCAGTCGTTGTCTTCCCGGGTCATTTTTCTCAATTTTTCTCAATAATACTAGTTCTGAATATGAAAACTTGTTTGATAATTAATTTGTTTTTAAATATAAAATTTTAATTTATTCTATTTTTCATATTTATCTACTTTTTTGATAATTAATTTGTTTTTAAATATGAAATTTTAATTTATTCTATTTTTCATATTTATCTACTTTTTTAAAGATAATTCTTATAGTAGTTGCACTTGCACATATTAAATTTTTTATCAAATAGAAGTTCTAGCTAACATATATGATTGGTAAGGGTATTTTAAAAAAGACACCATCTATTTGTTATAAATAACAAATTTAAATTTTTTTTTCAAAGTATAATGACATTATATGATTTATGTTGCCCATTCGGTTTAGTAAAACCAAGTTTATTGTTGTGATTTATTTTTAGAATCTATGCAAATGCAAAATCAAAAAAAGAATAAGTATCTAATTATATAATTATGCTACTTGTTTCAAATTAATGCTTGACATGCATTTCCTATGACGTGGAGATTTTGAAGAATTTTAGGAATGAATATTATTTTTAGTTATTTTTTATTTTTTATTTAATAATATTATTTAGATCGGTGATATCACGTAATATATCTTGAATATTTATTTTATTTTATTTGGAATCAAATATTTGAATATTTGTTTAGATATATTAGGATTATTTTATTTTAAGGCAACTTCTGTTTACTTAGGTCAAATTAAACCTTTAATTTTTTAATTTTAGAAAAGATTTTGATTTTTCCTTTAACCCTAAAAACATTAACAAAAAAAATGATAATATTGAGATCTCAAATATTGATAAAACATTCTTAAATATTAACATATTAAGTTTAATTTTTAAAACAATCATAATTATTGCAAAAAATAAACATTTAAAAGTGTTAAAAAAACTAAAAGTCTACTTTTTAAGTTAAGAAACTAAAAGAAAACTTTATATAAAGTTAAAGGACTAAATGATAGGCTAATGTCCTTAAAGCTAATTATTAGTGAATAATTTATCGATTTTGCTCTTTTGGAACTTTGGAGATTCTTTCAATTATTTGGATTCTTTCCTTTATTTTCAATTGGGCATCCATCATTTAGCATCAGGCACCTATTATCTTATATTTTCATGTAATACAAATAATTTGGACTCCTTAATTAAGATGTTTTTGAAATGAAAATAATAATATCTGGTAAAAAAAAAAAGATATAAAGAGTCCATAAACATTTGTGTTGTTTTTCATCTTTATTTTTTAAAAAAATATCGAAACTCACTACACAAACTTTTACAAATTAACAATACTTAGATATGACTTAAATTGGATTAGATATAAGATAATTTTAAGAGAAAGGCGTTATACAACCATTATCTTGAGAAAATTTCAATTATATTAAGACAAAAGCAACACTTTATTTTTGTCCCCAAAAAGAAAACCTTTTGCATGATATGAAACTACACTTTCAATTTTAATATGAAAATAATGATCATTAATTAATTTTGTCAATAGAAAATAAAATTTAGAAAGGTCTAGTAAGAATTTTGTAAGAAAAAGTAATCAACAGTAGTTTTTCAAGTCTTAGAAATTAAAAAGTAACTGCAAATAACCCCCTTTTGACTTTTAGGCAACATTCAATTGGTTTTATTAAATTCAATATATATAATATAAATAGTACAATAAACCATATTATGTACACTTGAATATAGTAAGAATAACGAGCAATGTTATGTGAGGAGTTTAGGTAATGGACGTAAGCTCAAGTGATAAGGTTGAATAAGATAAATTGTGTTTGATTTCTTCTGCTTGAATCGTTTTCAATATTCAATTGGCACACATGTTCATATTTTGTTATCCTCTGGCTACTGGCTAATATGTTGATTTTGGAAAAAATAATAATTATTCAAGTACTGAATTCATTTTCTCTTTTAGGCATCTTTCAAAATACATAATTAGTCTAATGTACAAAGTTTAGCTTTTAGCCAACTAGATGAGAGCATTCATGACATTAACTAATGATATTGATACCATCTTTATCCATATATCTTAATTTTTTCCCATTATACTACTTCGGTTCTTATTACAAGTCACTTGTGTGGAAAGTTTTTCATTTTAAATATAATTTACTTGTAGGGTATTTAATGATTGTTTTCTCAATTTTACTTTTATTTAATTCTCATTGAAAGGCAAAAAAAATAATAAAGAGGCAAGAATAATGGTTTGTAAATATAGACTTAAAAAAAGCTTTAGTAACAGAGAATCTAAGAAAAATTGTCAATTTAATAATTTTTTGGTGTATAAAAATAAGATACATATGACTTATAATAAGGATACGAGTCGTAATCAATTTACAAAAGGATAACCTACACCCAATGAGAATTAGACACTAGTTTTCCTCTTTATTAGAAAAAATAATATTATAATCAATGGTCTAATCTCCACTCTTATCTCAATCCTCAACTTCACTTTTAGATCTGATTTGTGAATTGGAGAAGACAATCATCTCAACGTGTCAATTGGGTTACTGTATCACAATTTTTTTATACGAAGGTATGTCTCCACCACTAAATAGGTAAACGCCTAAACCTGTCAATAGTCGTATTTAACTAAAATTACTTGGTTAAGGTAACTCGGGATCTAATCTTTTAAAGTAAAGTCTCTAATTCAAGTGTTTTTTTTTTAACGACATAAATTGTGATTGTGAAATATTTATGCTCCTGATTGGTTTGGTTCAATCAAATTAGTCAATGCCTAATGACATTCAGAAACTCGACCATTTTGAAAAATACAAGGAGAAATACAATAAGGTTTTAAGGGGAAAAAGAAAATCAAGTCCCAATAATAAATGAGTAGTTTTCATTTATTATCCTAAAATTTGTTATTGCAAATTGTTTTGTTGTCATTAGAACATTTTAGTAATTATATTTTTTACTTGAGACGTCATATCAATTCTCCTAAAAGCATATATAAAAATATTATATATTTTGGTTCTTTTTCTACCCTCTAAATGTTATATTACCTCTAGTCCTTAATATAAGAGGTCATTGATTAGTTAGAATAAATTAAATTATTTTGTTAAGTTAGTTATTTATAATAAATAGATATTGTCTTTCATAAAATATCCTTGCTAATCATATGTATTAGTTAGAATTATTATTTGATAGAATATTTAATTTGTGCAACTACTACTAAAGCTACTTTAAAAAAATAGTTAATTATGAGAAACAAAATAAATTGAGATCTTATACTTAAGACCAACTTAAAAGTCAAACTAACTCTTCTATTAAAGACCGGAGAAAATATATATATTTCATATGAATATATATAATCAAGCTTATAAAAGCTGTCTTATTTATAAATTACGGAAATAAACATTCAATTCAGACTTCGGATAAAGCATGGGGCTCTTACTCTAGTCTATGAATAGTAAGGATCTAGATTGTATTAATTTGCTATGATGAATCATACCAATGGGGAAAGAAAGGTGCATCAAAAGCAGAAAGCAGAGAAGAAAGAGAAGAAGAGAAAGAAGAAGAAAAGAAGGCCTATCACAGTCAGCATTCTAAACCACTTAGTCACCAGCCAAACAGAACATCACGTAATTTCATAATTTCAACTTTGAAAAGAGGGGGCAACAAAGAAGGAAATGAATGGCCAAGTACCAAACAAAGAGAATATTATAAATACCCATCATCATCATATTCACCACCATTCTTATTCTTTAATTTGACACTACAATATCAAACTCTTTTCTACAAACCACTATGTACATTTAGCATCAGATACTTTTCTACATATATGAATGCTATTTCTTATACCAGCACCGAGTACACCAACATCTATATACTATATGTTTTTATTTCCTATTTGCATATATATATTTTTCCAGATTCTTTTCCTTTTTCTTCCTATTGTTGTTCTATACAACATAGAGAAGCACTTTCCAACACCGGCCTCAGTGAACACGGCTCAGGTGTTGTAACTTGGTGAAATATAGAGCAATTTTTTTCACTGAGATTTGTCACTTTAAGGAAGTGGCAGAATCTGCTGTATGTGCTGTTTCGGAGTATATATATTGGTTGGCAAGTGATTGAAAACAACTATAGTATCAGTATTGTATGATCAGTCCTGCTCCAAATGGGGCCCTGTGAGGAATTCCCTTCCTTCTCTTGGCAGCTCGGTAGTTCATCGCCGTCGGTGGTGGAGTCGATGGCGTGAAGCTCTGGATTCTACTCCTGGTTCTTCCATTGCTATGCCCATTCATTGATTCTTCACGATCAGAACCCTCTTGCTCAGCCAACATTTTCCTCTTCCTGAACTTCTTGGACGTTCCAACAACCTGAGAAAAGAAAACATCAATCAGCTCAGCTATATATCAAATTAATGCAATCATGTATTCACTCACTTGCAACCAGCATCCTTTTCCGTACATTTACAAATAAAACCACCAAAAACATGTAAAAGATCAGAAGGTAATACAAGTAAACTTAGAAAACATTTTCAGTGAAACCCGCATCAAACATGTATACGTATCTACATATCTCTTCACAAATGACTAACATACCTTGGGTAGACCAAGTCAACCTAAGAATTTCCCTTCCCACAGTCTTCCTAAATATAATTCACTGTAAATTACTATAAGTGATGTATTCCAAAGATGTAGATTGAAACCCCATGTTGAAACTACCAATGAAGAGAATGGATTTTCAGAGACGAGCCCCCAGCTAAATCCATATGCATCAATAGTTAATATGAGATAACTAAACCAATAAGCATAAGCTGAAAGATCAGAGCCATATTAGGCAAAAACATGATATGAAGCGAAATAGAAAAACAGAAATAGAAAAGAGTTGGGGTTGATTAGACATACCTTGCATCCAAGAGAGCAGAAGCTGAAGGAATCAAGGAGGCTGCGTTCACAGACCTGGCAGGTATTGGTGACGCCCTTGCCAGGCCTAGGCTGAGGCCTTTCATTCAAGAACACAATCTTGGCACTGTTTATAATGTAAGTCTGGACCCCTGTTATGTCCAGAAATTTCTGAATCTCAGACACTCTAATCACGTCATGGTATGAAGACCTCCTTATCTTTCAAAAAATTACAAGAAAAATAGAATCCATCAGAATTGTTGCCCATACAATTTAATCTGGAAAGACTATATGCAAATAATAAATGGAAAATTGAATTGGGTAATGAAGGATGATCAGTTATTCAAAGAGAAGAGGATTCAAGAAGCAAGATTGAAACTGGCAACCGATTTGTTGACTTTGAAGATCATAAAATTCAGCAATGAAAGGAGCACTTTTTTTGGGGGGTTTGAAATAGTCAAAGGGATTGGATCCTAAACAATGTAGGAATGCCAATACAGAAGCAGAGGGGTAGACTAGAGAGAACAAAAATGCAACAATTTTGAACTTGTGAGTTAAATTTCTGGAAGAATTGGATGAAATTCAATGATCGACCCTTCAAAAGAGAGCCAATTTTGACCTAATTTTATACCTGAATAGCTCTGTGGTCTTTGTGAGAAGCCAAGCAAGCAGAGCAGAGGGCTCCATTCATACAGTCCAAGCAATACATATTGCATTCACTCTTGTGCGAATCGGCGTGGACTTTGCATTGAACGAAGAAGCTAGTTTGCAGAAGCGGCCTCAGCCATGGCGGCCACTTGTTCTCTTCCTCCCCATTATTCAACCCATCATCATCTTCATCTTTGACCCCTCCAGCTGCCGCAGTACCTCCCTAATTACCCAGAAACACAAAAAAAGAAAAGGAATAATCAAATTCAAACCAATTAGAGACAGTGAAGAAGAAGAAGAATGTGAGATAGAAACTGAAAAATGGGGTGTGATTGTAGATGGCAGCAGAAGCAGAACTAACCAGGATTGGCGTGGTGGGGTTTGTGGTATTAATTTCTGGGATGGCGGGATGTTGCTGATCAATCATGACAAGAAGAAAGGCTTAAACTTTTTTGCTCAGAGAAAATGGGTTTAGAGAGAGAGGGAGGGAGGAGGGAGAGAGAGAGTGCGAAATTGAAAAGGGGAGGGGCATGGATGGTTTTGTAGTGGTTGGTGGCGGATGACGAGAAGGAAAGAAGAGGAAGGCGTGGAAGTGCTTTGTTTGCTTATCTTTCTCTCTCCCTGTACAAAGTCCACAAAACCGAACCTCACGCCCAAACCCAAACCATCACGAGATGCGTTTGTTTCAAGGAACTCTTTTTCATTTTATTGACTTTTTTGCTTATGATGATAAAAACAATAATATGGAATGTTCCTCTTATTTCTTACCATATGTATGTATGTTTTAATTTTTCTTTCAATTTTCAATTATATGCTGCTTTAAAAGAAAAATTCTATTTGTCATTCATTTATTTTAATTAAAAATATATTAAATAAATATATTTTATATATAATAAGTAATGGGTACTAAGCTTTTGCAAATGTTATATTGTCTTTTTTTTTAAAAGAAAATTTTATTGGAACTAAGTAAAAAGATATGTAATAACAATAACATAGACTTGAACCTTAACAACATAAATGTTATATTGCCAAAATTAAATCTAACCTAATAATTAAATTTTTATTTTTGAATAAAAATAACTTTGTTATTTAATGATTAATCAAATGTTTGGTAAATTAACTTAGTCTTTTAGTTTAATACGACAAAATTTATTTGAGTGCAAATTGGGATTAAGGACTCGGAGACAAAAATATTTGATTAAAAAAAGGACCTCAAATTCTTTAGCAAAAAACAGAAGGAAAAAATGTAGAACACAAACTTTTTGTTAGGATCTTTTTTTTTTTGATAAGGTTTTGTTAGGATCTTTTCTCATCACACAAAAATTTTCATGTTCTACCTTTTAACTTTTCTATTCGATACTTTTTCTTTCATATTTTATTTTAATTGGAGAAGTCTAAACCCTTGTCCTTAATTAAATTTTTAAACGGGTCCTTATCCCTAGTTTCTCCTTTATTTAAAGTTACACTGAATTGTATATCTAAGTGATAAATACAAGTCAGATCATTAGATAAACATATGGTTCATTAGTAAACACGTGGTACTCATCTTTTTTATGAATCGCTAAATTAGGGTGAAAATTTATTTACTCATTTATACTCCTCCAGTCTTTAATATAGAACCTAATTGTTGAGTTGGTTTTGGTCTTATATTTAAGATCCATTTTTCATATTTATCAATTTTTTCTAGATTACCCCTATGGATACTTCCTCAACCATAATCAAGTACAAGAGGGAGAAGGGTATTAAGAAAGATGATTATGATGTTTTAGGAAAAACATGTCACATTTCTTATAATTAACTAACTTACCTAACTTCCTTAATCTAATCAAATTAGTTAAATAAGTCTTATATTAAGGATCAGAGGAGTATCATATTTTAGATGTCTCATTATTTAGTGTCATTCAATAACCACTATTACCACTTAATTTTTTATAAAATAAATGGCATTTTCTTTACTTTTACCCTAAAGTCATACTACTAATTTAATTTTTGGTTATCATGCATAAACCATTTTATTGCGGCCCAAGTGCCACTTTTTTTCACCCTCCTCTCTTTTAAACCTACTTCCAATTGACCTTTAGTAGTGAACCAGCAAGACGCACAAAACTAGGCTTTTTTCTTGGCACGACTTGCATGTAGTCATTGTAAAAAGAATATAGGCAGCATTTATTATATCTTTCCTGTCAATATACTACCTTTGATTCTAATTATAAGAACTAGTTGATTAATTTAATAAGATTAAAAAAAATTTAAGTTAGTTATTTGTCATAAATAGGTGTTAATTTTTTTAAAATATCCTTGCTAATCAAGTACATTGGTTAAAACTACCATTGTTAGAAATACTATCTTGAAAAAAAAATACATAAATATTAAAGACTTGGATTGTGGTCTTATATTTATGATTAAAATAAAAGTCAAATAAAGTCCTATATTAAGAACCGGAGGTAGTATAATAATTAAATTTATTAATCATTTAAAAACATAAATATATTTCTTATTTACCAAAATATGTTTTTGTTTTTATTCTATTACATGAACCGAACAACCCCTAAACATTGAAGTTAGTTGACTTTACGTCAACCCTCTATGGACAGGTCTATTTTCATTGTTGTTTTTTGTGTTTATAATTAATTTTACGCTTATTTTTATCGTTACAAATGTTACACTCTTTTTTTTTTTAGTGAGAGAGAAAATTAAAACTGGCCTGTTTAAATTTTACTTTATTCGTCTATTTTTTTTAATTATATATGAACATAGTATGAAATAAAACATTCTTTTAACACATATTTTAAAGTTATTTTTAATTAAAAGTAAAAATAAAATAAGCTTAAAAACTATTTAATTGAAAATTTGCTGTAAGATAAATGTAAGGAATCAGATCCGTTCAAAATATTATCTGAAAAATATTTTATTTTCATGACAGAATATAAATAAATTATGAAAAAATTAATTTGTAGGTCTTTAGAATTTAATTACGACACTTCTGAATTAGGTTCTCATTGTCATAGTATATTTTGTTTAAATTGAGAACTTATATAATGTAACAAAAAAAATTGAGGCCTTATAATTTGATCCATTATAGTTATCCACCCTTAATCATTAAATTTAATTTACAGATTTTTATGGGCTTTATCGAATCTCTTTCATTTTATATCACACCGAATTAACACTAATGTGATTTTAGAAATGAAATTTCATAAAAATCTATAAATTAATGCTAACATATCAAATATAGAACCTAATTTAAAAAAATTATAAGGACATTGTTCAAAATTAAGATAAAGTATAACGTCTTGCGAATTAATTTTTTTCATAAATTAATGAACATATGCTAGTTGTTGGGAAGAATAATTCTCAGCTAAATATAAATAATTATCTCATAAATTGTTTATATCGAGAATATATCAAGAATGGAATTGACATTTGGATAGGATGCAAAATTTTAATTAAATAAATGACATAGAATATGAGAAAAGTTTTTTTTTTTTGGGGGAAATATGAATTGCCAAGTGTTAGATTCTGAAGAGCAAGTGGGACGTTCAAATTCAGATCGGTTGAACAACTACTGCGCTTAGAATTGCAGCTTGGAATCTTCTCCTTTAAAAATTTCAGAAATTTCCCCCAAGAAAAAAAGGAGTACTCTCTCTCCCTCTTTATTTATATACATATATATATATATATATATATATTTTATATGTATGTGTTAACAAAGGAAGTGATTTCAACGTTTGAATTTGATTCCAGAATAGGTGAAAAAGTTTCTTTATTAAAATAATAGTAAAATATAATAATAATATCAATAATTGTTGATGACCAATCATAGCAAAAAATAAAATAAATATTCTCCATTGTTATTAAAAAAAAATATTACATGCTGTATTTCCAATAGAAAAAAATATTTCGTCAAACTTTTATGCACAGGGTACTTTTATTCAATGAAATTTTAATATACTTCTTTTGGGAGGTGTATTAAATGATTTTGTTTTCAATTACCTCTTACATTTTAATGAAAACATGTTATAAGTCACTTCTAAAAAAAAGTGATTTAATTCAAAATATAAGTTACTTGGAAAAAAAAAGTAATTAATTCCTATTAATTTTATCTCTGCAACTGATATTTAAATATAACTCGTTATATTTTTCTCTCTTATTCAAAATCTCATTTAATATGAGTAAAATTAAAAAGTTTTTTAATTTAAGACAAATTAAATATGTTTATTGTAATTTTTTTATAATAATAAATTGGTCAAATTGAGTTATACTATGGATGGGAGGTAAGCTAAGAGGATTAGAAATGGAGAGAATCCAAACTCAAAATAATACTACATTAATATTTTAATTTTTAACTACATTATTCAAGTAAATGCATAAATTAAGAGAATTTAAAGTACATTTTAATGTGTGTGACTAGATATTAAAATGTAGGTAAATTAAGAGAATTTTTAATGAAGAGAATCCAAATTCAATAATTAATTTAACTAGTTTTCTTAATGTATTCAAATTAACTGAGTAGAAAGTAGTTTTTATATTAAGAAACGATGCTATATGATGAATTGGAACCTTCTTGAAATTATGAAAGACTCCACGTCAAAAGCAGAAGGTATAAATATAATTAATGGCATGCAGAAAATAAAGACTCAGGATAAGTTTATGTTACGGCTCATAAACACTAGTTTGGTACGTCTGAAGAAAATAAATTCATATCGCTCTATTTCATATTCATTATTATATTTTTAATTTTTAATTAATATTTAATAATGTTTAGTACTCGTTTGAAGTAGATACCTAAAATTTTTCATCACTCTCCTCTTACTTCATTTTTCATTTCCTTTATTTTTATTATGTCTCCGAAACAGCCCTTTTTAAAATAACGTATGCTTGTGAAAAGGGCATATATATATATATATATATATATATATATATAAATGGAGTCGTGATAAACTCAAATTTGATTTGTGAGAAGTACAGAGCCAACTTATTCAATGAATGCATTTGATTAACATATTAAATTCATTTAATTAAGTAAAGTCAAACTTGAAAGTTGGATAAGCAGCTTATTAAATACTTGAACAGATTTAATATTCCATCTGATCCTTGTTATATGCTTCAAATAAATAATTTGACTATAACAAAAACAATCAATTAAACTTAATTAAAAGCAATAAATAAATCAGAAATATATTTTTGTTCCAAATATGCCCTTGTAAAAAATGAGAAAAAAGATAAAAAAAAATGTATAAAAAACATGATAAGAAAGAGTATAACAAATAAGAGAGAATAAACAAACTCGAATGTATTAAATGTTAAAACAAACTCAAATTAAAATTTATAAAATAGATCACATATCTTCTCAAATTTGAACTTATAAATAAGATCGGAAAGTAGTAATCAAGTTCAAGTATATAATTTTTTTTTTGGCCAACCAAGTATATAAATCAATCATTATCAATATCATCATCATCATTATTCTATAAAAAGGAACATTATTATTAAGTGTAGTTAAAAATGTAACAGTTTTCAGACCCTCTCATCTCCCCAAGCGACCCACGGATATATTACATATTTTATATTCATGTACATTTGTTTTTTATTTGTTTGTAATAATATAATATATATGTATAGACACCCACAAATTTTATTTTAATTTCTTACATATAAGATTTTTTTTGGTTTTGGTCATTCATAAAATTACTTTTTCAATCATTCTCTCAAGTAAATCATATTGCAATTCGGTCCTTAGATATTTTTCCCTTGAGCTTAGTTATTGCTAAATAAATACGCTCTTCACAAATAAAATAGTAATCATTTATATATTTCTATATTTTTTATAAATAAAATTAATAAAAAATTAAATTAAAGATATTGTAAAATTTATATTTCATCACATTTCTCTTACTCACAACCTCACACACTTAGGAAACTCTTAAGAGGAGGCTCTTGATGACATAGAACTTCAATTTTATGTCATCACAATAATATCAATGATTATTTTTTCTTTTTTCATTCACCAATGGTAATCAGAGTAATTTTTTTTTAATCGGAATAAAATGAAAGGACTAAATACTCCTTTAACAAAGTTGTGGGATTGGATTTCGTAAATGAAACGAAAATCATATCATGAAGGCTATTTTCATTTGGGTCCAATCAGGAAGGAGTTCACGAAAGCCATCTAGAGCGGCCCAAAAGACCAGTTACTTGAAGCTTAATACGTTTAAAAGAGCCCCATGACCAAAAAACTTTTGTACACCAAAACAAAAAGAGCCCCATGACCCCAAAAAACTGAAAACCCATGACCAACAACAAAAACAAAAACAAAACAAAAAGCCCCTTACATTTGAGATTGAGATAACACGCAATTCAGCTACCTTGTACCAGTATCACCCTCGTCCCTTTTATTTGTCACCTGTAGAAGTTTTTCACACACCAAGAAGAGCATTAAATAAATGAAATCTTTCACTTTTGCACTTATTAAATAGGGAGTATGTTTTCTCTCACTCATTCCCTCTCTTCACCTTTATGATCAATGTGGGTAAAATTGAAAATAAAGCATTAAAAAAACATATAAGCAACAAATAAAAAGGACTAAAAAAATTCTACTACAAGTGACAAATAATAAGGACCAGAATGGCACATCCTCAAAAGTTGAGCGTATATAATAATGGGGACAAAAATAATGGGCTCAATGATGTAATGTGGACTTCACATGCAATCAATCTCTTGTGTAACATTTTTCTGGGGAAAAAAATATTTGGCATTCGATATTATTGAGTTAGGTTCCAAAATGCTCAAACACAAATGAGGGTAGCTCTCCTAATACGATTTATTTACAATGTATTATAATTCGAACTTATACCCCTATTTAAGTAATATCAAATCCCTTCCACTCAAGACAACTACCAATAATTTGTGTGAAATATGAATGCACGGGGTCTGGTTTAGATAGCAAGTAGTTTCCTGATCAATACTGCCCTTTGAAGATCTGACGTGAAACAGGGACTTCAGGTAATCTTGGCCGATAGAGTTGAGACAAAGAGAAAACACTCAGACGACCAGATGATACCATGACACATAGCGACAGAGCATGCCAATTTAATTGGATCCTATATTTCGATATGGGATTTGGAGGGAAAAATACCTAAATTTTGCCAGTGCCCTGTCCTAGACATGTGCATAAAGATGACAAGAAAACCGAAATCTTAAGTTTACAGGAAAAGAAACAAAGAAGATGAAGAATTTTAACATTGCAGCATGCTAAAGTTAATTTACCTTTTGTGGATATTCTGCTACTCATAATTGATAAATTGCGGAAACCAGCTTTGCCAAACCACCATAATCTAAGAGCCAAAGTACATGAGTTTTCTTGTTGGTGATGTCACTTGGTGGCACCATTCTGTGCCCCAGATTAGCTTAATAAATAGGTAGTCCATCGTAAAGTATAGAACTCAACTAAGTGATAAGAAAAATAGGGAACTTACAAACAGAAATTAAGCTACTAATATCTTGAGAATCACATGGTTAGTTCAGTGGATGTGTGCAGAGATACAAGTGTGCTCGCTGAAAAGGAACCAATCAGTATCAGCATCATCGGGTTAGAGATAGCACAACGTCGTGATTTTCCAAATGATGAAAAATTTAGTCTGTTTGATCTTCAACAATTCTCTCTAAGAACAGATACTGAAGAGCTATGGAGTACTTGGCAACTTTTGTCCTATTAGGGTTCTGAGTTCCTGAAGAACTCCTATTTTTTAGAATGAATGATCTGGCTTCATCTCCTTCTGAAAGATCCAGTAATATGACAATTATTATTAATATGCCACTAATGAAGGTACAAATGACATGAAACTGGGAGCCATATAAAAGTCATGAAAGGATACTTCCTTCTACCAGGGTAGGATGGTCTGTATTTTAAATGTTCAAATGCAATATAATAGCAGCAAATGGACTCAAATTCAGAGAGCAGAATAAATAGTCCAGTACAAAGACTATACCTGTATATAGTCATTTTATATTCAACTCACCTTTGATTGTAAAAATGGAGGGTACCATTTCTTATAGATGAAATGCAACCTGGAGGAGCCTCCATGGTATGTATCTGATAATAGAAGCTTGCAAGATCCTTTTTGACTGTGAAAAAGTTAGACAAGAATTTTATCAATACATCAGCCATGCAAATGAAGCATCACACTTAGGTTCTACGCTACTACAAACTCTTGCAGAAGTAATGCCCACTTACTTTGCATAAGTAATTGGATTGTGACATAAAGCTAGACTACTGACCATCGCCAAATCTCTTACACGGGGATTACAGTGTCGTTCTTGGCAGCTCCTTTTGGGAATTCAGAATTTCAGACAAATGTTGCTAAAGAGTTACCAGAATTTCACATAGGCTTAAAAAATGGTTGTAACTACGCCAATTTCTAAGACTTTAACGACTGAATTACCTGTTATCAAAGAAATCAGCAAAATCATCAATTATAACAGCAGCAGGCAATACATCATACAGATGGAAGGCAGAAAAGTACTTGTTGATGTCCTCATCGCCATTAACATACCTTAACCATGAAAAAGGGAAAGATAGTCAAACTCAAAGCAGAACTAAGCAATCAGAAGTGCAAATATAGCAGAAATGAGTGAAGTGGTGATTATCATACTTCATTTGTATACGGTTGAAGACATCAGAAGACCCATCAATGCCCTGAAATTCACAAAACTTGAAGTCGTTTTCAAAAGAAGGGAAACTACATGATACCCTTCCGAACTGTGGGCAATATAAACTTCAAAACGTAATAAACCACTCCGCGAATTTGGGACCTAAACAAAAATATTTCCTGGTTAAAATTGATGGCAATAACTCATGTGATTTTGACTACTAAGACTCCCTAACCTTGTGATTTTAAAAAGAAAAAGAAGCCAATGCCACAATTTTGACTGTAATTATTATACTCAGCCCAACATTTATTCTTTTAAACAGATGACCTCTAATTTCAACAACTAAGGGATGTCCAATGCTTTCATTTTATGAGCCGAGTATTTTATCACATTCTAAAGCAAACCAGCCAATGTTAAAATTAGGCACAAGTTCAATCCTAAAAGAGAGATTTGCAAACTTGTGGCGGTTGCAGATGAAGAAGACATTGGAAGTGGCAGGGCTGGTGAGTGATATAGCCACATTGAATGCAAACAGAAAAAGAAGAGAGGTTTTGCCAGAGGAAGGAGGACCTGAGAGGAGAAGCAGATTCGGCAGCTTTTCAATTTCTTCAGGTGGGTGCGGCCAAGCCCTCCAGAAAAACGCCTCGCCCCATAAACTATCGGAAACGCTTTTGTTGTTCGCCGATCACCGTGTTGAATGCCTCGACGTCCTTTGGAAGTCCCTTCGAATTATGAGAAGCAGCGACAAGTGCCGTCTTCTAACATCACCTCGCGCATGTACCTCTACTGGAGTCAGACATTTATGTTTCATAAACCCATTATTACAATATAAATATGCAATACTAATGATGGATCCTTTTGCTTTGAACCAAAAAAAAAAATTTCATGGATCCTTATGCTTCTTTTTCCTGTGATATATTAAAATTTGATGATATGCTTAGAAAATATTTTCTTGTAAGCTTTATTTTACTAAATGTAGTCGACTACACGAATCACATAATGTCATTGTATTCTATTAACAACTAAATCTTTAGGTAACTAGAAGAATAATATTGGTAGTAGTTTTCTTTGATAGACTTCTACTATTAAACACAACTTTCCCAATAGAGATATTAAGAAAAGGAATCAACCAACCCAAATAGTGTATTAGTATTCTCTTTTAATGTGTGAAAGATTATTTATCAAAAGTGTTTGTTTAATAATTTTGATCAGTAAAAAATATATTGGAAGTGTTCTATAAATAAGAGCAGAAAATATATTAGAAGTGTCCTATAAATAAAAACAGAATAGCATTTTATATTACTCTGCGTGGAAACACAGATATCCCAAATAGCAAACCCACAAAGCCAGTGCTATGATTGACATGCTTTTAGTGCAAGCGGGCCGGAGCTTCATTGGCCAATTATTTTGCCATCATAATGTTTTACAGCTTGATATCAAATTATTTTGCCATCATAATGTTTTACAGCTTGATATCAAATTTAATTAAAGTCAGAGCTCCAACAACCTTAGCGTGGAGTATACTTGGAACTTCTTTTTCTCGCTTTCTTTCTATAATTGAATTGAAAAAAAGATAAGGCCACTTGGCCTCTACCTTACTATATTATTTATAATTGGCTTTGCGCCTATGCCTCACTGCTCTCTCTTGCTCTGCTGCCTCTTCCTTCATCTCTGCCTGCCGTCGTTCGCTGTCCTTCTTTCCGGTCATGGTCTCGGCTCCGGAGGAAACTGGTAATCATGCTGAAAATGAGGTTCTTGCAAGTGATATATTAACCTTTAAAAAAAAAATTATTAACTGATGGTTGGGAATTCTGTGTTCCCGACATGTCTCTATCTGTTTACCTGATTCATTAATTCAAACTTTTATATATATGTGGAAGAGTCAGATCCAGGAGTCTGATTTATATGAAGCTTCCTCCAATGTTCCCATTATTCTGAGTGTTTCTTTCACTGCACACTCTTGCCAGAGCCCAAAAAAGCCTCAGCCTTTTATTTTAACACGTATTATATTGATTATGCTGTTCTTGTACACAATCACTGAATCTATATCTATATATCATAATAAATCAAATAAATGGCAAGCCAATCCATTTACAAATCCTGGACGGCTCTGCTCTATTTTTGCTGTTCTATGAACAATAATGGCGCTATGAACAGTGGCATCTTGTTTGTGGCTTTGTTCCCTTTTTTGAGAATTCAGTTTTAAATTTTGAAATTTGTCTTTCATCATTCCTTCTCTCTCTATCTGTCTTTCTTCTTTTTCAAGTTTGGTTTTCTTCTCATATGCTCATCTCTGCTTCCCGACGCTTTTTCTGTCACTATTGATCTCCGTCTGCCTCATTGTGCTCGACGTTGCCATAGGAAAGCTCATCGATCCGACTTAGAAGAAGGAAACAGAGTATTCTAATATTCTATCTATTATAGTACCCAGCTTGGAAATGAGGAGATTGACATGGCTTAAGAGTATTCTAATGTTCTATCTATTATAGTACCCAGCTTGGAAATGAGGAGATTGATATGGCTTATTACCAGAAGGTTTGTGTCTGATAACCCCCGCTTCTGGTTTTTTCTCCTCAATTTTCGTTTTGATTTATTTTCCAGGCACATTGTCCCTTCTCCTTTGTTTTTCTATCACTCTCATCTATAAATTATAATTTCTTCTATTCTTAACGCTCTTAACTTTTATTGTTGCTATTCTATGCTTTGCAATTATGTTACACACTTTAATGAATTATCCATTTAATTGTTATATATGCAGTTAGTGGGGTTTGTTGGTGTTGTCCCTGTTACTGCTGCTGTTCTACATTTTTTTTTTAATATGGCTTGGTTTTTTGTAATTTATGCATGCTATGGATGGGTTTTAGCATAAGGATAATAATAAAAGGGAACACAAGTAATCTTTCATGTATTGTCATGTGTTCCAAGACTTTTTCCCCAAGAAGATCTATTAATAAATATATGCCATCCTATTTTATTGTGATAACAAAGAGGGGTGTTGGTCATTACCCTTGGTGCGTTTGAAGATCTGATAGTATTCAATGATGTCAGAAGTTGGATTATGGGTTCGATATATGTAATTAATGTTCTCTTTGAAATGCAGCATCAAACAGACATGTAAATTAAATTCTCCTAACGTTTGCTCTTTCCATTTAAATTTATGAAACATAAGTCTATGAATTCGTTTGCTAATAAATTATAGCATTTTGAAATAGGTGAAGTTGTCGTATACGAATTATGCATATCATTAAGGCGTGGTAGTCCTCAATTTGTGGGAAGTTCATACAGGTGGAGGGTGCAGGAATTTGTTCGGAGTTGAATTTAGAATTTTTATTATTATTTAGCCTAATTTAACCATTGTAGTGGATATTTTGTTAAATTATGGGTAAATTCAGTATATGTTAAATTCATGTATTTTTTGTTTCATAATTATTTTATGTAGAAGTTGATCCAGTATGAAAGAAATGGTCATCTATATTTTTGTGGTAAGTCTATTGGGTTTCTTATTTGTATGACATATAACTCTGTTATTGGTAAGATCCTTATTTTATGGACTTACACTGTAAGAAAGTTGGCTGAAGGTTCTTGAAACTTTGGGAACACAAATTATGATATTTTCAGCGGTAGAAATTCAGTACAGACTTATCTTGTAGTATTTGCTTAGCCGTTAAAATCTTTTGGAATGTGTTGCAGGTCAAGGTGCATAGTTCATAAGTTTTTGTAGTAGATTTTTTGGGTTTCTTATTAAAACGTCTTCCGATACTAATATTGTCCATATCCTTATTTTCATCACACACATCTCTTTCTATTATCAATATTTTTGTTTATTTTATTTTTTATTAATATCTTTTATAGAATAATAATTTATTATTTTTTAACACCGTTCCTAAATAATTTTACTCCTTAATTATATATATCCTAAACCATAATTGACATTAAATTTCAAAATAAATTGAGAATGTTACAGTGCACCAAATAAATTATGCCTAAATACTAAACCGTTTATTTTTGAATCTGAAACACCATTCTATATATTTTAATTCTTCATAAAGGGACATTATAAGTCACTGGACGAAAATTCTGAAATGCGAAGAAGGTCAAAAAATTATTGTTCATGGACCTGTATGTGGTTATGTGAGATTGAAAAAAGATACCAATTATATTTTGAGTCAAGTATTATTGCTTAGTTTGTAGTATTAAATAACTATTTTAGTAAAGTTCAAATGGTTAGTTAATTTATCACAACATTATTATTTTTCCATATCATTTTTAATTTATAACAATCAATAAAATTAAAGTAAATTCATCCCGTGCATCACACGGAGATAGTCAATGCTAGTTTGCTATATAAGTAAACATTAATTTGATATAACGAAGCTGCAGGTTGGCGAGTGCACCAAAAATGTCAACTTCGCGAGGTGACTTGGAACAAAAGTTCTCGATCGACTTGGATCCTCTCGTGGGGCTGCTCCGTCCTTCACCCTACTCATCATCTGGAGAACAATTAGGTGACGGCATCGAACAATCCTTACCAACGCCACATGATGAGGAATCAGGTGAATTATAATTAATTAGTACAAAAGCTCTTCTCATTTGAGTCTCGTTTGGATCAATAGCTGTCAAAAAAACATCGTAGCTTGACATATAATAGATATGAGGAAGCTAATGAAAGCACTATCTCTGATCATAATTATAAGAACTAATTGACTAATTTGAAGAGGTTAAGGAAAAGTTAAATTAGTTATTTGTTATAAATAGGTGGTATCTTTTCTAAAATATTCTTACTAATTAAATGTATTTGCCAGAACTATTATTGTTAGAAGAATCACATTGGGAAAAAATACATAAATATGAGAAACAAAGTGGATTGGGGTATTATATTTAGGGTCAAAATAAAAGTCAAACAAGATCTTATATTAAGAACCAGAGGTAGTAATGTCGTTTTATAAACCATGTGTGTCTAATTTGACCGTGTATTGAGTGGAGTTTGAGAAATGAGCTACATGATTTGCTTCGACAGCTCCATTTAATCATACAAATGCCTCGATGCTTGTGTGGATTACAGATGAGGAAAAAGGATGGAAGAGGGATTTGAAGCATGCTGTAAGTGGTAACAAGTGGAGTGAAGCGAAGGAAATTATAGATCAAAACCCTAATGCCTTGACTGCTGGAATTACTAAATCAAAGAGCACAGCGCTTCATGTGGCTGCCCAGCTTGGCCATGTGACCATAGTGGAGGAGTTGCTCAAATTACTGCCTCCAGAATGCATTGCAGCTCGTGATTCTAACGGTCGTACAGCCCTTGCCTTGGCTAGTTGGTTCAGCGGAATCACTCAAATTGCAAAATGCCTCGTAGACAAGAATAGTGACATACTTGGTATTCCAAGCGGTGGTAATCATCTTCCTGTCACAGTTGCCTTTAGAAATGGTCACCACGAAATGGGACGTTATCTTTATTCTGTCACTCCCTTGGAATACCTCAAAGGCCGCTGGGGTTCTCAGCTTCTTAGTTTTTGTTTCCGTGAACAATGTTTCGGTACGTAATGTTAGTTCTTTTTTTTTTTTAAACTTTTTTGCAAGTCACAGATATTGTCTTATTAAAGGTATTCTTGTTTGAGATATTGTCAAGCACTAAATGTAAATGTGAGCATTTCTCCTATTGAGAATTTGAATTTTGGTTCACCGTGAGAGACTAACTCTTTTTACTAAACTCAGCCCCTTATTAGTTATTAGTTATGTCTATTGTTTTTTATGCTGCTGTCTCAATTCATGGCGTGACTCTATAAATATATGCAGATATTGCGCTGAATTTGCTTCACCAATGCGAAGAATTGCTTTTAGTGCCTGCCGATGATCAAGGGCGGACGCCGGTTCATGACATCGCAACCTTGAACACTACTATTCTCAGCCCAAGCGAACTTGTGTTCTGGAAACGATGGGTTTATAACTGTCAGTATCAGTGTATTTAAGTATATATTTCAAATGCTTTCTTTTCCTTTTCACTGTCATGTGTAGATTCTTTTATGTTATATTATCTTCATTCTTTGTATTGTAGTCTGCTGCATTTAGTGAACGTACGCTATGGGCGCGCACATATACATAATTGCTAAAGGTTATTTCCTTAGTTTTTGCTTGTAATTTAGAAAATAGAATCAATGAGAAAGAAGACTACAATTGAATAGACTAAAGATCAACCTATAAATAATGAAAATAAGTGAATTAAGAAGACTTGATTCAAAATACATTTATTTTAGAGAAAACTATGGTAAAACTAAAACACTAAGTAATTTCTCACAATCTATTTTTTCACCAAGACCATGGCCTTGGTATAAGCTACCCAAACACTATTTTTTCCACAATTTATTGTTTCAAGAAAATCATGTTTTGTTATAAGCTAGGGAGAACAACTTCTAACAGTGTATTCCAATAATCTCTTTTTCCACAGAGAACGCGATTTTTCATACGTTGTTTTATTTTATTTTATTTATTTATTTATTATCAGCATTATTATTTATGCATTTTTTAATGACGTGTTATTTCGTTGGTTCTTTGTCCATATAAGATATAAATATACCTTCAACTACGGCTATCAATCATGTTTATGTGGACATCCAACAAGGGGAAAGAAATCAAGGAGATAAAGCAAAACTTACTGAACCAGGTACATATGTAGAATAGGAATAATATTTTTAGGCATTAAAATGTGTAACTTTTACATTGCTTTTTTTTTTTCAAGTCATATTAATATCTATAGTTAAGTTGCATTAAGGCATATGACTATTTTGCATTCATGATTGATCAACATCAAGGTAGAGGATTGTACTCAACAATATGTGGAACTCTTCCCCTTTTTGATTAACATTATGTTATCTCTTCAACACAATATTTCTATTTCAATTAATTTATTTAGAAGAGGGATAAAAGATTTGGTCTTAAGTAATAGGTCATTGTTCACCACAAAGGCTCATCAACTTCATGGATAATTTTGCAGGCATGGATGCTAACTGAAAGAATTGGGTACTTGTTACTATTAATTTTGAAAAACTAAACTAAACTAACTAAAAGATCCATGTGTGATGTGTATCAATGTAGGAGTTAAGAAAATACAAGAGCTGAAGCTACTGCATGCACAAGCAAATGAATTCCTTCGTCTAGTTTGTAAGAATGCAAGGAAAGCATGCCATGAGAGTTACATAGAAGAGCCTTTATGTCTTGCAGCTAGAGAAGGGAACGTTGAGTTTGTGTTCCAAGTATCAAAAGCAATCCCAGGGATTATCATCAGTCAAATGTCGCTTTCGTGTTTCATTGAAGCTCTAAATTATCGACAAGCTAGGGTTTTCAACCTTATCCATGGGTTTCGCTTCAACCGCGGCTTGTTAACAGCTAGTGTTGATGAATATAGAGATATCTTTCTGCATAAGGCAGCTATCAAGGCTCCTGATCATGTTCTTAATCGCATCTACGCGCCTACACTACAAATGCAAAGAGAATTACAATGGTTCAAGGTTAGATAAAGACATGTACTAATTTTTGAGTCATAATCCCTTATATAAATTTGAATCATCAATTATAATTGAGTATTGCAAAAAGCAATCAACTAAATAAAGTTTGTCCCCAAGTATTTGAGAATGTTCCCCTATGAATTACTTTCATTTTAGGCGCATTAAGTGTTCTAGAATCATTCAAGGGAATTACTAAGAAAGTAAAATCTCATTAGGCTTGGCATTAAACCAATGTTCCACTTTCTTTGGTGACTGCTTTCTTCCAATCTGGATAGAGTGGTAGTCTGGTTTTGATAAAAAATGTGAAATGCCATGCTTTTTGAAACAAATGCAGGAGGTGGAGAGTTTAACGCCCCCAAGCCTTTGGGGACATCGAAACAATCATGGTATGACACCTAGAGAATTATTCAGAGAAAATCACAAAGAATTAATGAAGCAAGGAGAGAAATGGATAAAGGCCACAGCATCTTCATGCTCAGTGGTTGGTACCCTGATTGTGACCATTATGTTTGCAGCAGCTTTTACTGTTCCAGGAGGAAATGACCAAAATATTGGATATCCATTATTAATCAAACAACCATTTTCCGGGTTTTCATATTCTCAACCATATTATCACTTCTCTCTTCTTCGACTTCAGTTCTATTGTTTCTAGCAATCCTGACCTCTCAATACTCAGAAGAACAGTTCCTGAAATCCTTACCTACAAAGTTGATTTTGGGCCTCTCTTTTCTTTTCATCTCCATTGCAACCATGATGATAGCCTTTCTTTCCACCATTCATCTCATGTTGAAGCATACATACTCATGGGGCGTCCTTCCCATTATTATACTTGCAAGTGTTCCGATCTTCCTCTTTGTGCTGTCACAATTCCCTCTTCTTCTTCACACTTATATTTCTACCTATGGGAATATCTTTGACAGGAAAGTGGAGCCGTGGCCATGAGATGGATTTGTAATTGATATACCACTTTGTTTTTGTATTACTGGAACAATTACTCTTTGATGTTTCTTACATTGACATTATCTTTAATTAACTGGAAAACGAAGCTGTGGCTTTGCAATTTTTTTTTAAATTTGGATGATTATTACGTCAAACAATCCTGAAGTTTCATTGTTTCTTGCCAATGAGATTGAGTAATCACTCATCATGTCATTGTTTGCCGAAAGTGCCTTCGTAATATAATCCAAGATGAATTATTTTTCAAGAGTTGCAGATTATGACTTTAAATTGATGCTCTTAGAATGGTTCAAAGCTTCATTTATTAAATATATGTTTGTATGATTTCTTTTTTAAATTACGGGTGACGATTATGGTCCCTCTAAGAGGGAAAGACCGTAATACTTAGGTGAGATCATGTGCTGCATATTGAGGTGCAAATCAACATCATATTATTGTTGCATAATGATAAATTACATAGTGACAATATCGATTATCGCATCTTTATTTGAAATTTATTTTTTTTATATCAAAAAGGTCACAATGATGGATGGTATCACATCTTGACCATAACGTTGACACAATCTGGATGTCTCGTTACCTCAAATGCTTCGCTTGTATTTCCAACTGGATCTCGAGGCTCAAAAGTTCATATATGAATTGGAATTTCCTGTAATAAGAAAATTAATCTATTAATTACTAATAGACAATACTCTGAGCATATAACAAGTGCACAACAGATTCACAATTTAGAAAACACTTAAAGCAACAAGGGGAAGCAGTGCATTTTCTATTAAACAGATTTTCCATGGTGGGGAGAGCATTACGACAAACCCTCCAAAGAAAATATTTCACCTTTGATTGCACCTTAAGCTTCCAAATTAAATCCCACACACCCTTATCGTTTGAAAAAGAAGTAGTAGGCTCATCTGGATCCCTTTCCTCTTTAGATCTAAGAAACTTATAACCCATGTTCACTGAATAAATCTCATTAGCGCTTCTCAACCAATGAACTCTATCCTGAATCCCTGAGCTTAGGATTATACCACCTTACTAATAGCTCGTTTGAACTGTTCGGGAAGATCAATGTCTTCCAACTTCCAGCTCCCTTCACTGATAAAGTCAGCAACCCTTCCCAAGATATCTTTCTATTTTAAAGGTACACAAATTATCTCTGGCTTTCCCTATAATTACATAGATATTTTTTTCTATTTTCAAGATACATAGAAACCCCTCTTGAAGATAAAGAAGACGTTTGTATAATTTCATCGGAGGTCATTAATTACAATTTTTATTTTTAAATAAGGTTTATATAGCTTTTAGAAATAAAAAAATCATCAGAAAATTTCTACAAAATTGAAAAACAATTGCAATTTATTTACTCTATTTTCAACTCACTGCATAAACCACTACAAAAAAATAGCTTATTACTGACAGAATTAGTGACAAAAAATTTTTTGTCATAAATTTCTATTGCTAATTCCGTCACTAATTTTAATTATAAAATTTTTAGTGATGAAATTAGTAACAAAAAAATTTTGTCACTAATTTTCGTCTCTAATTCTGTCGGTAAATTGTTTGCCATTGAAACTCCTGTAATTTCAATCATTAAGCAGTGAAACTTAATTATAATATAATTAATACCCATTATATAGATTGATTTTGGTTTTTAATGTAAAAACAAATGGTATATACAAAGGATTTTAGGCAAATAAATTATATAGGATACATATAAAAGTAAGAGAATATTGTTTATCATAAACTATTCAAATCATTTAATTTTTTTTGTATAGAATAATTTATTAGATTTTATTATAGTAGCTATTTTTTGAATAACAAGATCTTTTTTACTAATTATGAATTGTTTTCATCAAATATATAAAAAATATATAGATAACATAATATAATGTAATATAATACTTATATAATTAAATTATATATCTTATCAATGTTAATTAAAAAATTAAATTTAAAAAACATATTGATGAAAAAATTATTTATGATTTAAAATTTAAAATTAGTGTCATTGTAAATTAATATTATATTTAAAATATTTTTTTTAAAAAATAAAACCTTAAAAAATAAATAGTAAAACAAATATTTAAAAATTATTTTGTCATGAAAATGGTTACGATTAAAATTATCAATTAGTTTTTTTAGTTTTTAATAATATAAATGTGTATATATAATTATTTGTGTAAAAAATATTATATATATTTAATTTTACATAATAAATCAATAGGTTCGTTACAACTCAACCGGTAAAGCTACATACGTGTATAGACAAAATCTTGGGTTCGAGCCATAGAAAAATCATGTTAAAAAAGAATTATACGGTGGCGACACGTGTAGCACAAGATAATAGCGACATGTAGAGGTGGCCAACGGCCATCACTAGCGATGAGGTGGCGACTGGCAGAGGTATCACGTGGCATTTAAAATATTTTTTTCAAAAATCAAATTAGTGAATGTCGCTAATTTGTGACAAAAAATTTTTGTCACTAATTAGCGACAGATTAGCAATAAAAAATTTTTATCGGTAACTAGTTGCCAATCCAATTAGTGAGAGAAGAATTAGCGACGAAATTCTGTCACTAATGTGATTCCATCACTAATTTTATTGCTAATCAACATTTTTTTTTTGTGTTTCAGCCTAAAATGAAAGAGGATTTGTCCAAAATTTATATTAGATACTAACCTTTGCGTCAGGAACAACTTGGATATCACTTATATCAAAATTAATTAACTAATTAATTAATAAGTCAATTTCACTAATTATTTACTCATTTTCATTTTCATTTGGCCAATTATACTCAATATGTTATCTTCTTAAAAGGAAAATTTCCAAAGAAATTTGACGTATATTACTAAAGTTAGCCAGTAAATAATTTTTCTTCAAAAACAATGATTTCTTTTGCAATATGAACTTCTTTTTCAAAAATCATTTCATTGTTTTAAATAAGACAAAATTATGCCATTTGCTAGTCCTATAATTTTCATTTACTCGGAGAAATTGGAGAATGAAATGTACCACTCTAGTAGATTCCATGGCTTCATTGGGCAACCGGGGAACTCTGGGGCACTCAATCGAACAATCCGCTCCCGTTTCACCACTTGCTTCTTTGACTTGTTGTGAAAGAGGTTCATCTGATAACTTGTCAGGATTTATGAAGCCTGTCCGTCCGCAAGCTCTTCCTTTTTCTCTCTTCTTCTCATTTTTGTCAATCCCAATTATCATTGTTGCCTCCATCAACTTTGCTGCACTTACAGCCTGCATCGTAACTGGTCATACTAAGTATTTTGTTCCTTCTGATCCTATTTATAAACTTTAAATTTGAGAAGGAGTGTGATTCATTTTATAGGTTTCAATTTGGATTTGTGTTAATATTTAACACATGTTTTCAATATTATTCTTAATTATTTCTCTCTTGTCACATTTTTCCTATAAATTCTCTTTAATCCTTTTTCTCATTTGTTATAAGGACATATTTAAAAACAAAAGTATATTTTTAACCTATTTATTGTTTTAAACTAATTTTAACTAATTGTTCATTATTTGTGAGTTAATTATCTGAAGCTTATAATAAGAATTAGAGGGAGTATCAACTTAGCACCACTTGCATATATAGACATAAACGTCAAATTTTCATCCTATCTGAAGAAATAGGGCTTCAAATCCCATATTGAAGAGTACTATATGTCCAAGCTAAGTGAGGATAAGCGTGAGTGTACTAGAATTAATTGGTTATACTCCTTCTGGTTCTTATTATAAGGCACTCTTTAGAACAAATGAATATCACCAAATGGTGTATGAATCACCTTTGTCCAAACTTTTCCCTATTCAAAGTTTGGTGTGATATATTTTCCTTTTTTCACTTTTCAAGATGTAATTCATAGTTCTAAACATGGATAAATTTCGAATTGCCTTTTCATTTTATAACAAATTTAATGACTCAACCAGCTCTTCTATTGGTTATGATGAAGTGGTTGAAGGTACCTGATGTGGTAAGTGCTTTTATATATGTGAGAAAATTACATTGATTAAGTTACCCAACAAAAGAAGTACTCACCGTCTAATACCTCATATACCAAATAAATTTGTGCTCAATATCAGGGAACCTACGAAACATCAAAAGATCTCAGAGAGAGAGAGATGCATACCCCTAACCCAACAGGGCCAAGACCGAAAACAGCAACACTAGATCCTTCTTCAACCATGGCTTCTTTCCAGGCAGCTCCAAAACCAGTAGAGAAGCCACAAGAGATGAAGCTGCCATGAGCTGCATCAATGGCTGATGATTCAACTTTAAGAACATAGTCAGAATCATGACCATATATATACTCACTCAACTTTAGAGGGTATCTCATGCATAAGTTGGTTTTCCCTTTTATGCATACTTATAAGGAATTAACGGGAAAAGAATATCTTCTACATATAATATTAAACCGATAAACGAAACATAATTATAGCTTAAACTCAAGAAAGGACTGTGGTCTATGGAGCTCACCCAATTCCTTCATGGCCAAGTACTTGAGGATAATTAGCCTGCACACCAACAAATGCAGAAAACATTACAAAATTATGCAAACGCTTTAAAATCAATGCAAAATTTTCATAAAACATATTAAATTACGAAAAGCTCTATCAAATTTTTAAAATTGCACAAAAATGCTCTCCAGTTTTAAAATCAAACCGGACCTTTTCCCTTGAGTTTTTTTCTACAGTTATGTGGGCCCCTTTCTGTTTCTAAAATTTCAACGCCGAAAATTTTCCTGAATTACTTATCCTACTGCTCTTTTATTTTTAAAATATGCACAAAATATTCATGAAAAGAGTCGAGATAGGGCTTTTTTTATTAAAAAAATTCTCCAATAAAAAGATATCTGTGCCTAGTAAAAAAAAAATCCATATAATTTATCCATCATATAATTATATGATGGGCCGCTCGATATGTTGATCCTTAGAAAGCATGCAGAAAAATGATTGTGGTGGATATTCTATTGGAAGCTTGTGCGGGCTTGGGCCTTTACCTTTTTTTTTTGATTTAAATATAAGTATCCTTCTATTAAAGACAACTATATTCAATAAGAGTATTTAACTGTGTCCCGTCCCTGTCCCAATCATTTTGGGACTAGACAATCTCGTCCCGAAAGTTTTTGGAACAGGACGAAAGCAGGACATGACAAAATTGTTTCGGGATGGAACGAGACGTAGGACGGGGTGTCCTATCCCAATATATTATCTTTATTTTTAGTTGTTATAAATTTATTTTATTTATTATTGTAATAGTATTTTGGTAACGATATTTATCAATTATTATTTTTTACTTGTTTATAAACTGTTTTGTATGGGTTATATGATATTTTTTGAACATTCTAAGTTTTTTTATTTTTTATCTATCAAGATTACCAAAAAAAAAGTTTTTTGTTTGCTATTGTTTCCTCATTTTAATCTATTTCCTTTCTTATAGTTAGTTTTCAAATTAAAAAAAAAACAAAAAAAGAGAGAGAGAGAGAGAGATGGGACATCCCTATCCTATCCTAGTTATGTCTCGTCCCAGTTGGAGAGGAGACGAGACTAGATATGAGACAGAAAAGCCGTCTTGTCCTAATTATTAGGAACCTTCTCGTCTCGTGAATACTTCTAATATTCAAGACACAATCGGACATGAAATGTGGGCATTCTTCTAGTTGAGATTCGAATCTTGATTAGCCATGTTGTGAGGAACCATTCTACTAGACCCAATTCTTACTATTAAAATATCGATCATAATGCTATCAGACTGTATATGTGGGATATATTCGGTAATTTGGAGATTCAGTAATTCCCCAAATACGGCTCCCCCTTTAAAAACTCTTCTCCCTTTGGGGGAGAGCTCTCTCCCTCACTTTAGTGCATTTATTGTGTGAAATAAAGACCGTTCAATACTGCGATTTTGCTTGCGCGGGTAGTCTGATCATTTTGGGAGACCCATAGGTATGCCTAAAACCCTTCAGAACGGTTTAGTACGAACCATTGAAAACAAAAAATAGGAACTGGATTTGAGATTGAACAAAATTATTAAAAAAGTATTCAGTATGAGTAATTACTTGTTACATTCTCCAATCCCACATACACGGCTTTATCTAATCTCATGTAACAAAAAATCTCTCATGCTAAACACTCTTTTAATATGTCTTCTCAATCCCTATCCTTCATTTTTAATGCTTTATACCAAACAAGAGCTATATGTACAAAAATAAATTCTCATATTATATTATACTGCCTTCAATCCTTAACATAAGAGCTAGTTTAACTTTTAATTTGATTCTAAATATAAGACCTCATTTACTTTGTTTTTCGTATTTATTTATATTTTCTAAAGTGGTTATTATAGTAGTTACACATATCAAATGTTCTATCAAATTGTAGTTTTAGCTAATTCACATAATTAGCAAAAGTATTCTAGAAAAGACAACACATATTTATTACAAATAACTAACTAAACTAATTTTTTTAATATCTTGAAATTAGTCAATTAAGTCTTATATTAAATACCGGAAGTAGTAATATATATGAAGAAGAAAATTTATAAAAACGATATCCCTTTATCATCAATTTAAAAAAAACAAAACAAAACAAACTTAGCTGTCAAAAAGAGCTGGCTCATTGACGCTGGAACAAGCTTCAAGGCAGACTTTACCTACAAGATCAAGAACTTGAATCTTGAAGCGAACACCATCGAGTTGGGCAATCTAGCTGCCAGGTGTTTATTTGGATTGGTAGTATAACTTTTCAAAAGCATCTTTTTAACTGTGACTTACAAAATATGAAAAAAAACATGTAAAAAAAATTTATCTCAACTTATACAAATATATTTACAAGTTTTTATATTAAGCAGTTTGAACAAACATTAATGCTTAGCCAAATCTCAAAAAGGTGTTTGAAAACACTTAAAAGTGCTTTTAAAAAGATTTTTTTTATAAATAGAGACAAATTCCTTTACATATTTACTTCATATATTCTAAAATCACTTTAAAATTATGATTTGATTTCTATTCAAACACTTCAAATTCTCCTACTCCGGTCCACCCTAACAGCATTTCTACACGGGCAACAGCATTTCTACACGGGCAATGTGGGACTTCCCCCAGCGGCAATGGCCACAAGACATTATTGTAAGTTTGGAGTCTGCGTACCACACAATAAACACTTTTTCTTTCATAATTTTTTAATTGGAGAAGACCGAGAATTATAAATACTTTTCCTCAATTAAAATTTTTAAACCGGTCTGTGTCCCTAATTTTTTTCCTTTATTTAAACTTATACTTCCGGTCTTTAATATAAGAACTAATTTAACTTTTAATTTAATCATAAATATAAGACTTCAATCTACTTTGTCTTTCATATTTATCTTTTTTTTCTAAAATCGTAGTAGTTACATATGTTGAATGTTCTATCAAATAGTAGTTTTAGTTAATGTACATGATTGGCAAGGGTATTCTAGGAAGAACAACACTTATTTATTATAAATAACTAATTTAATTAATTTTTTTAGTCTTTCTAAATTAGTCAATTAGATCTCTTATTAAGAATCAGAAGTAGTATTAAATTGTCTATGGAAGTGATAAATACAAGTTTCTCCTCCGGTCCTTAATATAGGACTCAATTTTTGAGTTGGTTTTGATCCTAAATATAAGACCCATTTATCATATTTATCAATTTTCTAAATTACCCCTATAGATCTCTCAACCATAATAAGTAAAAGAGAGAGATGAGGTATTAAGAAAGATGATTGTGGTGTTTTAGAAAAAATGTGTCATATTTGTTATAATTAACTAACTTACCTAACTTCATTAATCTAATCAAATTAGTTAAATGGGTCTTATATTAAGGACCGGAGGAGTATATCATAAGATAAACATATGGGTCATTAATAAACACGTGGTACTCGTCTGTTTATGAATCTGCTAAATTAGGGTGAAATCTTATTTACTCATTTATATCATATTTTAAACTATTTTATAACGGACGCGTCATTATTTAGTGTCGTTCAATAACCACTATTACTACATAATTTTTTATAAAATAAGTGGAATTTTCCCTACTTTTACCCTAAGGTCATACACTCATACTACTAATTTAATTTTTGGTTATCGTCTATCAGCCATTTTATTGAGGGCCAAATGCCACTTTTGTCAATCTTTTTTCTCACTCTTCTCTCTTTTTAAACATTCAATTTACATTTTGTAGTGAATCAGCAAAACGCACAAAACTTGGCTTTTTTTTCTTGGCACCACTTGCATTAGTCATTGTAGAAAAAATATATGCAACATTTAATATATTTTTGTTATCAATATATAAGAATTAAATTTATTAATTATCGCATACAAAGGAAGAAAAGTTACATTCATGAATTATAGTTACAGGTACTCAAATTTAAGTCTTTTTAGTCAATTAAGTTTTTAATCAGAGATTTTTAACCAAATTTTCCTTTTTCTTTTTTCACTCACCGATGGTGATAGACTAAACTGAAAGGACTAAATACTCCTTTAACAAAGTTGTGGGATCGGATTTTGTAAATGAAACAAAAATCATATCATGACGGCTATCCCCATTTGGTCCAATTAGGAACGAGTTCACGAAAGGCAACAGGGGGGGCCCAAAGGAACAATTACTTGAAAAACAAACGAAACAAAACAAAAAAGAGCCCCTCACATTTGAGAAAACATACAATTCAGCTACCTTACATCAATACATGCTCACAAGTGAGCGTATATAATACATTCGGAGCATACAATCATTCTCTTGAGAGCAGCTCTCCTAATATGATTTTTTCAGTGCTTGTTTGGAATCAAAATTGAGATATCCAAAAGTACCTATTCACATAATTCAAAATAAAACTCATCTCATTACTTACATTGTATTCCGTAAATTATAACTGAAAAGCTGTTTTTCAAGGATTTTACCGTCATTCTGAAAAAAAACCCTCAATGTATAAAAATTCGAACACATAAATTTATTTAAGTAATATCAAATCCCTTCCACTTGAGACAACTACTAATAGTTTGTGTGAAATATGAATGCATGGGATCTGATTTACATAACAAGGAGTTTCCTGATCAATACTGCTCTTTGGAGATCTGATGTGAAAGAGGGGCTTTAGATAATCTTGGTAGATATGGTCATAGAGTTGAACCAAAGAGAAACACTCAGACCACCAGATGATACCATAACATATAGCGACAGAGCAAGCCAATTTTAGTGGATCCTATATTTTGATATGGACTTGGGGGAAAAGATGCCTGAATTTTGCCAGTGACCTGTCCTAGACAAGTGCACAAAGATGTCAAGAAAACGGGAATCTTAAGTTTACAGGAAAATAAACAAAGAAGAAGAATTTTAGCACTGCAGCGTGCTAGAATTAATTTACCTGTTGTGGATGAATCATTTGATAAATTGCAGAAACCAACTTCGCAAAATCATGATAATCTAAGAGCCAAAGTACACGAGTTTTCTTGTTGGTGATGTCACTTGGTGGCACCATTCTGTGCCACAGATTAGTTTAATAAATCGGTAGTCCATTGGAAAGCATAGAACTCAACTAAGTGATGAGAAAAATAGGGAACTTACAAACAGAAATTAAGTTAATAATATCTTAAGGATCATATGGTTAGTTAAGTGGATGTGTGCAGAGATACAAGTATAATCGCTGAAAAGGAAACAATCAGTATCAGTATCATCCAGTTAGAGATGGCACAAAGTCGTGATTTTGCACATGATGAAAAATTTAGTCTGTTTGGTCTTCAACAATTCGCTCTAAGAACAGATACTGAAGAGCTATGGAGTACTTGGCAACTTTTGTCCCATCAGGGTTCTCAGTTCCTGAAGAACTCCTATCCTTTAGAGTGAATGATCCGGCTTCATCTCCTTCTGAAAGATCCAGTAATATGACAATTATTATTAGTATGCCACTAAAGAAGGTACAAATGACATGAAACTGAGAGCTATATAAAGGTCATGAAAGGATACTTCCTTCTGCCAGGGCAGGATGGTCTGTAATTTAAATATTCAAATGCAATCTAATAGCAGGAAATGGACTCAAATACAGAGAGCGGAAGAAATAGTCAAGTACAAAGACTATACCTGTATATAGTAATTTTATATTCAACTAACCTTTGACTGTAAAAATGGAGGGTATCCATTTCTTATAGATGAAATGCAACCTGGGGGAGTCTCCATGGTATGTATCTGATAATAGAAGTTTGCAAGATCCTTTTTGACTGTGAAAGTTAGAAAAGAATTTTATCAATATACCAGTCTCGCAAATCGAGCATCGCACTTAGGTTCCATGCTACTACAAACTCTTGCAAAAGTAATGCCCACTTACTTTGCATAAGTAATTGCATTGTGACATAAAGCTAGACTCCTGACCATCGCCAAATCTCTTCCACGAGGATTACAATGTCGTTCTTGGCAGATCCTTTTGGGAATTCAGAATTTTAGACAAATGTCGCTAAAGAGTTACTAGAATTTCACATAGGGCTTAAAAAGTGTTGTGACTAAGCCAATTTCTATGACTTTAACGGCTGAATTACCTATTATCAAAGAAATCTGCAAAATCATCAATTATAACAGCAGCAGGCAATACATCATACAGATGGAAGGCAGCAAAGTACTTGTTGATGTCCTCATCACCATTCACATACCTTAACCATGGGGGAAAAAAGAAGGGAAAAGATTGTCAAATTCAAAGCAGAAGTAAGCAATCAAAAGTGCAAATATAGCAGAAACGAGTGAAGTGTTGATGATCATACTTCATTTGTATACGGTTGAAGACATCAGAAGACCCATCAATGCCCTGAAATTCAAAAAATTGAAGTCGGTTTCAAAAGAAGGGAAACTACATGATACCCTTCCGAACTATGGGCAATATAAACTTCAAAATGTAATAAACCCCTCGGTGAATTCATGACCTAAACAAAATCATACATACTGGTTAAAATTAATGGCAATGACCCATGTGATTTTGAATACTAAAACTCCCTAACCTCTGAATTTTAAAAAGAAAAAGAATCTAACGCCATGATTTTGACTGTCATTACTACACTCAGCCCAACATTTCTTTTTCTGAACAGGTTACCTCTAATTTCAACAATTAAGGGATGTCTCATGCTTTCATTTTCAAGCCAAGTATTTTATCAAATTCTAAAGCAAACGAGCCACCGTTGTGATTAGGCACAAGTCCATTCCGAAGAGAGAGATTTGCGTACCTGAGAAAGAAAAGGGGGTTTAGAATCCAACTTGTGGCGGTTGCAGATGAAGAAGACATTGGAAGTGGTAGAGTTGGTGAGTGATATAGCCACATTGAATGCAAACTGAAAAAGAAGAGAGGTTTTGCCGCAGGAAGGAGGACCTGAGAGAAGAAGCAGATTTGGCAGCTTTTCAATTTCTTCAGGTGCTAGCGCGCGTCCCCTCCAGAAAAACGCCTCGACCACCATCACTATCGGAAACACTTTTGTTGCTTGACGACCACTGTGCTGAATGCACTCCGCGTCCAAGGGAAAACTCTCGTTTAAAAAAAAAAAAAAAAAAGTGATCTTAAACTAGCAAGTAAATATAAAAAAAAATTTATCTGAATTTTTTTTTTTATTCCAAACACCCACTCTCGCCAAATTTGAAAATTATATGCTGATGGGGCACTGAAATACAGAATCAGTTGGTCCATGGCTAGCATGTAGTATAGCCGGGAATATGGGCCAACCCGCGGCTTGCGGGTCAACCTGTCATTTTTTTTAATTCTTAATTTTTAAACCTTGCTTTTATTTAATTTTTTTAAAATTAATAAATGATCATCCAAAATTTCAAAAGAAAATCATAAATATAAGTTATGTTTATCCAAACTAATCAATATAAATATAAAACAATAAATTACAAATATTTTACATGATTAACATTCAACATTAACTCATCAAGTGATAAATTTTATAATTTTTTCATACGAATACCATATTTGATACAAAAAATTATCTCTTAATAAATTAGAAGTGTATTTATCTAATTTTTTTTATAGTTCATTTACCATGTTTTTCTAAAACACTTTTTTCTATGATAAATATTGTCTTATATTTGATTGTAGTTATTAAATTTTTGTTATAAATATACTGTGTTTATTTTTTAAAAATATTTTAGATATGTATTATGTAACATGAAAATTGAAATATAAACAAGGGAAGAAATTTTTCAAATATAATAACATATTATTTATGTGGAGAAAAAAATGACAAGCTAGGTCAACCAACCTGCGAGCTAGCACGCCACAACTTGCGGGTTGTGTTCTAGCCTGCACTTTGGTCGACTAGCAAAATACCAACCCTAACCTTTATGGTGGGTTCACGGGCTAACCCATATTTCTACCTCTAGCATGTAGAAAATGTTTTGTTTTTTCATGGATAAGTATTTTTACATTGAGAGCATCCTATTTGAAGTTGTTGAAAGAAAAAGACACTTGATCGAAAACATACCGAGTCGGATCTTGGGTCGGTCGGTCGGATCTTCTTAGCTCACGCTTAAGCTAGACTATGAAAGTATAAGTTTTTAAGTGCACAGCAGAGCACCTCTTTGCAAGAAAGAAAATAAGAGAGAGAGAGAGATATATATATATATATAGTAGGAAAGCTCTACTACTGGAGTGATTTGAACTGATGGGGGGAAGCGTCTATTTATAGCTTTTGTCAGGGATATTTTGGGTAGCATAAAAATATCCACTGAGTTCATCAGATAAAATCTGAGATAAGATATAATATATCCTTATCTCATAATATCATGATATTTGAATTTAAATCCAGAATCAATCACAATTGATTCTAAATATATATACTTAATATATATTTAATCTACACAATATAAATTAATTAATTTAATATAAATTAATTAGATTTATATCGTAACCAATTGGATATGATTCAGGGTGTTTGACCAAGTCAAACATATCACAATATCGCTTGGATATTTGACTGATATATTCTCTTTATACCCGGTCAAATAATTTGGCCCATCAAGGGCGGATCCATGCCTAAAATCTAACATCTCCCACTCGCACTTGATGGGCTGCCCATCGTGCGATAGCTAAATCTTTCATTGCTTCATACTAGGTGTCTGCCGTGACCGCATGGGCATGACATCATTGATTCGGGCACTTGTGCACTAGGAATCCTTTATGCAGGACCAGCACACAAGAACACCCTTGGTGTACCTGCAAATTGTATGCTTGTTGCCTCGAATGCCCTAGTTTTATCCATACACTTTTCTTGTGACATATCTAATCCCTCTCAAGTTATTTTGTTTACTCAGATTGCCTTCCCATACGTATGGTATCCACACTTGCTTAGTTGTTCTATTCAACCTGCAAGGGACATGTCACAGACACCAACGTAGATGTGTATTTCAGGATAAATCTTCCTTCTGACTATCCATCATTTAGATTTGGCATAGTCGCTTTTCTAGTCTTGACCCGTTAGATTGCATCATTCTTGACCATGGGGTTTAGGCTAGAGTAGCTGTCACTAAACCAAAACCTTGTGATGTTGTCTAAGTCTTAAGGGCATTATGAAAGGTTTATTTCCTTTGTGGGACTCACACCGTAATGGATCAGGGATCTTCCATCTACGTCCCATGTTGCGGATTTGAGTGAGCTCATGCAGTATGAATTGCATGCTATGGTGCTCAATCCACCAAGTGGAGTATGTCGCTTTTGGTTTTAATAGCACCGTACAGACTTAAGTTCCAAATGCACTCCAACATTTGAACCAGGAGCTCTTTCATCACAACCATATATGACGTCTTACTAGTGAAAAGTTCCTTGTCTGGCTACAGGTCTCATAGACGACACATTATCCATGACTCGGCCCAAACTTTTATGGGTCTCATCTCAGTCTAGTTGAGGTGACATTTGTGCAATGATTCTTCTCTACCATCTCATAGTGATTATTTGTTGTCAAACCTTCTATATCCCATGAGAACATAGCGAGGCGGTTGCTCGTGTGAGTGAGCCAACCTTGTGACTTGTACGACATATTTGTATTGCATACCTTGTGCCTATGCATGTATAAATACACAAATGTATATATAAAAAAATTTCTTTGAACTGGATAAAATGCATTGAATTACTAAGTAAGAGGAAACAAAAAGTTCAGTACAACATGCCTTGTGCCTGCGTATTTGAACAAAAAAGGATAAAAAAGAAAAAGGAGTTCAATACATCATGCTCTATGCATGTCCAAGGCCTTTACATGCTTAACGAAAGGATCTCTAGCTATAAGCTTGGTTAGGGGATCTGCCAACATCTTATGAGTGGACAAGTATTGAACTGTCACTTGTTTCTTAGCGATCATATTCCTTACAAAGTGATATTTTATGTCTATATGTTTAGTACAATTGTGGTACTTAGGGTCCTTTGCATAGGCTATTGCTACTTGACTATCGCAGTGAATCAGAGTTGGTCCCTTACTCCCACCATGGATTCCCAATCGTACTAAGAATCTTTTAAGCCACACAGCTTCTTGGACAGCTGCAGAACAAGCTACATATTCTTCTTCCATGGATGAAAGAGACACATACGTTTGTTTCTTGCTGCTCCAGGAGATTGCTCCGTTATTCAGTAGGAAAGCATAACCTGACGTCGAGTGTCGCTCGTCCAGGTCTCCTGCTCAATTAGCATCAGAATAACCCTCCGCACGAAGGCCATTTCTTTGATAGCATAGCTCATAGTCCATGGTTCCTTTTAGATATCTCATAATCCTCTTTATAGCTTCCCAATGTTTGACTCCTGGATTGGATTGGAATCGGCTCACAAATCTGACTGCGAAGCATATGTCTGGCCTGGTACACAACATGGTGTACATTAGGCTGTCAACAACACTTGAGTATGGGACTCTCTTCATGCGTTCTATATCGCATTGTTTTGTAGGGTGCATTTCCTTGCTTAGGTTATGTCCCTTAACCACAGGGGTATCCATAGGCTTGTAGTCTCTCATATTAAAACGCTCAAGAATCTTTGCTATGTATGCCTTTTGTGACAATAACAGCAATTTTCTAGAACGATCTCTTTTTATCTTAACGCCTAAGATATATTCTGCTTCGCCCATGTCTTTCATCTCGAAGTTCAAGGATAACCACTCTTTGATCATCTTTATTAGTTTCAGATTGGTACCAACTAGTAGTATGTCGTCGACATGGAGGGATAGAATGACAAAGTTGTCTCCAAACCGCTTGATATAAACGCAGTGATCTTCCTCGATCATTTCAAAGTCATAGGAGCTTATAGCTTTGTGGAACCTTAAGTACCACTGCCTAGATGATTGCTTGAGTCCATAAATGGATCTCAAGAGTTTACAAACATTTTGTTCGTTCCCTTTCTGTATGAAGCCCTCAGGCTGTTCCATATAGATTTCTTCATCTAGTTCTCCATTCAAGAAAGCGGTTTTTACATCCATCTGATGTAACTCTAAGTCTAAACTTGTTACTAAAGCCAGTATCAATCGTATCGAGTTGAAATGTACAACAGGTGAGAAGGTGTCTGTGTAATCCACTCCTTTCCCGTTGTATACCCTTTGGCAACTAACCTTGCTTTGGGATTTATCAATTGATCCATCAGCCTTACGTTTGTACTTGAGAACCCACTTGCTCCCAATTGCCTTTTGGCCAGGTGGTAGATCAACTAATTCCCATACTTGGTTGGATTCCATGGAATCCATTTCCTCTTGTAAGGCCTTCTGTCATTTTTTCTTAGCAGGTCCTGTTAGTGCTTCTTTAACACTTACAGGGTCTTCTTTATCGTTTTCTGGACTAACGATGAAGGTTGCTCCTTCAATTGAGAAGCGTCTCCTAGGAGTTTTGTCTCTGTTACTTCTCCTAAGTGGGGTTGTTGTAAGACTTTCTTCCTGTGACTGGGTTAAACCTTGTTGTGAAAATGGTTCAACCCTCCCACTCGGATCAGTAGACTGAGGAACACTTTGTTGTACCTCATTGCCATCATCCTCATAAAGACGGCTTGTTCGATCAATACTCCCTCTGCTAGGATATTCGGTTTCTATGAATGTTGTGTCCCTTGACTCTATCTCAGTCACTGAGCCGTCATCATTTTCACCAATGAAGACATACCCTTTAGAGTTCTCAGAGTATCTTATGAAGATACACTTTTTGCCCCTCGGTTCTAGCTTGTCATACTTATGGAAAGAATCACGAATGTAGGCCGCTGACCCCCATGGTCTTAGGATGCTTAGATCCGGTTTGCGGTTTGTCCATGATTCATAAGGGGTTGTGGTGACTGATTTAGAAGGCACTCGGTTAAGTATGAATGTGGCAGTTAAAAGAGCATCTCCCCAATATGAGGTTGGAAGCTCAGCTTGTGCCATCATTGATCTAACCATATCGAGGAGAGTTCTATTTCTCCTTTCAGCAACTCCGTTTTGTTGAGGAGTCAGGGATTGTTAGTTGCCTAACAATACCCCTTTCTTCACAGAGCTCCTTGAACTGATTAGAGAGGTATTCTCGACCTCGGTCAGTTCTTAAGGCTTTGATTCTTGAACCTAGCTGATTTTCCACTAGATTGAGATATTTTCTAAAGCACTCTAATGCCTTAGATTTGTGGGAAATCAGGTAAGTATAGCCATATCGAGAAGAATCATCGATGAAGGTAATAAAATACCATGCTCCGTGACGTGCCCTAACACTCATTGGTCCGCAAATATCAGAGTGTACAATTCAAGAGGATGGTTAGCCCTGGTTGCCTTTCCGAAAGGTTTCCTTGTGCTCTTGCCAGCAAGGCAATGTTCACACAGAGACATTTCCTTTTTGGACACGTTTCCTAGCAAACCCTCTTTTGCCAGTTTGGTCATGCGTTCTTGACCAATATGTCCTAATCTAGCGTGCCATATATCGTAATTGACATCGAAAGAAAGTGCATAGCAAGAACTAGAAAAATTATCATTGAAATTTTCTAAAACAAAGAAACCATCCGAAACATAACCAGAAACTGAAAAGTTGGTCCCATACAAATGTCTACTGTGAAATCATGAAAAAAGACATTGAAATGAAATTTAACTAAGGAAATAACAGACACAAGATTTCGTCGGATTTCCGGAGCGTAGAGGATTTTTGCAGGACTAGGGTTCTTCCTCCATGCAGGGTCAGCTCACAAGTACTAATCCTTTGACTTCTACTCTCGCGTTGTTCCCAACATAAAGCTATCTGCTTCTTGCTGGTAACTGACGAAATTCTGTGAAGTTCCATGATCCTTGCTCACGTGGTCTGTGGCCCCTGAGTCTATAACCAAACAAGGATTAGTTTCAGCAATAAACGCAGTGCTAGAAACATAAGAGAAATGTATTGAATCTGAATCCAATACCTTTTTCTGCTCAGGGCAGTCCTTGGCATAATGCCCTTTTGTTGGCAAGCATAGCATTTGATGGTTGCTATGTTCGCTTCTTTGCAGTTTCTTGCCTTTCTTGAAGGAATTCTTTCCCTTCTTTACTTTAGGGCCGCCTTTCTTATTTGAGAGCCTTTGCTTCTCTTGGACTGGTTTTGGGAGGTTGCCCTCCCTTTCCTTCAGTTAAATATGCCTTACTGACAGGTTTCACAGTTTCCATTCGATCATCCTCCAGTTGGAGGTGGCGAGCTACATCAGCAAAGGTTTTTATACTCTCGTTATGAGTAATGGTGTGCTTCATGGTGTCCCAACTTGCTGGGAGAGATCTCATGACAGCTTGAATCTGTTGCTCATCAGATAAGGCGCCTCCGGCTTCCTTAAGCTCCCTGATTAAGTTCTGCATTGCCCTTAGGTGATGCCTTATGGGAGTGTTAGGACCCAGCTTGAAATTGTCAAGTTTGACGGTGAGTCTCCTAAGCCTTGCAGCAGAGGTACCGTCAAATTCGGATTTCAGTGCTGCCCACATGGCAGAGGCTGAAGGGTGTGTTTGAATTGCACCAACACATCGTCAGTCATGGCACTTAGCATAGTAATTCTGGCGATAGTGTCCCTTCTTTTCCAGGCCGCATAGCCGTCCTGGTCCCTTCGCGATGCATTCGCCTCAGGCTCTGGAAGAAAAGTAGTCAACACATCAGTGACTTCTTGTTCTTCGAGGACATATGATATCTTACGACGCCACATGCTGTAATTGTCTCCGTTCAGCTTGTCACCTCCTAGGTCAGCTATAATGGACTTGATTCCTCTTTGAGACATCGTGCTATCATATAGACAACAATGCATTTAGTACGGTATGCAACATACACGTTATTCAAGTAGGTCATAGGTCGTCCGGGTAAGAGTCTCACCATTTTCATGATCAGGAGACAACTAGGTTGGCTCCCATCCCATTACTCCTGGTTAGTCTCTTACCTTTCTTATCTTTGACTTTCCTTGAACATATCCCCAATTTGAGTTTTCCTCATGAAAACTCCCACTCAAATAAAGCATTTAAAATTAAAAAAAAATTTATTATTGAAGCATAAATGTTTACAAAAAATTGGATAATCCAAAAATAAAGTCTCAAAGAGTAAACATAAATGAAAAGGAAAAATAAATGTGAACAAAAACTCATTTGTTCATGATATATTTTATCATGGTTCTCTCAAACTCTCTTTAACATCTTTCCAGCATCTACAAAGACTTTGTTTTAAAAAATTTCACTAAATATGTGTCCCCTCCTTGCCAGTTCCTCTCTGTATTGGATTGCAATGTTTGAGAAAAAGAGTGCGTTGCTCATTGACAATTTGTTTAGCATAATAACTCAATTTTGAAAATAGACACTTTTGATGCTTGTATTCATCAGCATGCTTTTCTGCTATTTGTTCTATTAAATTATGTCCTTGGGTCTGCAGACTTCTTCCTCTGTTGGTCAGGACACACATTTCTTTTACACTGCTCCCCTCAGGTACATTAGAGTTACTTGTGATTGAGGCGCTTTCTTTTATTTGTACTTTCTTCAGCATAATAATTTGAAGATTTGGAGCATCAGAAAGAGGAGAATAAGTTGGATATT